>NC_142632.1:17734535-18050794 GCF_059453375.1 Lepisosteus platostomus
TTCTCTGCGTACTATGAAGAGAGCAGTTCCTAAAAGAGAGGAACTGACAAATCTCACATTTTGTACTGCGCCGTCATTTTTTACTATCCATTGTCTTCATCCCTTCTCTTCTGTGTATGAATTAGCAATGGATATCTGTTTCGTTCAACCCCACATGCAGTATTTGGCGTTTTTCTCAGCAGATTAATGTTTTTACCAAAAGGAGTGAATCGAGTCAATGGAGTGTTTGTCCCATGTTATGGTATCCAAGTTTGTGATTGAACCCCACATTTAAATGCTAAATATTTAACTTATAACCTTAAACTATTCAGCACCAGGGATTTGTGAGGGGTTGATATAGAAGAGCCTCTTTCTTCAGGTATGTGTGCTTTGTTGCTCTCATTGCCAGGTCAAAACTCCCTGATGAGCTGATCTTTGGACCAGTGTATGTTTAGCTGGTTCTGCGTTCCAATGCGTTAAGTGTGAAGTGGAACCCCCACAGAGATCAGGTTTTCTTCAGGAAAACTAAGTCTTCTGGTCTTGCCCAGATGGGCTGTCAGTGCCCGGGTCTGACAGTACTGCTCCAGTAGTGCCAAGCTCTGCTGCAGCCTCTGCTTTGTGGACAGCAGAAGGGCCAGATCAACAGCGTAGAGCAGGAACATGATTTCTGTACTGGGCAGCATGAGGCCAGGAGCTGTAAACAGTTTCCATGAACTGTCACTATTGGACTGTGTTGGGCTCAGGCTGCAGTGCTCTCTCACCCCATTCCCATGAGCAACTCTGTCCTTTTGTTGTTAATTTCTACTGTGCACTTGCTCTTCGAGTATGTTGATTTTACATCGTAGACTTTAACTCCTACACCACTTTCTAGACATTTGTAAACTAGTCTATCTTGCTAAACTGAGTCAAGTGCTTTTCTAAAATCAATAAAACAGGCAAATATTTGTCCTTTATTTTGTTGGCAGGAATTTTTGTTTATAAGTGTGTGTAGGGTGTAATGTGATCACACGTGTGATTGCTTGGTAAAAAGCCAATCTGATTTCTACTAGGATAATGAAGGCCATTATACAGGTTTTGATGATGCTAAACTGTCCCATTCTTATTCTGCAAGAAAGCTGTCTTTTCTTTTCCTGTTGACCAATGCTGTACATTGAAACAAGTAAATGTTAATTGCATACTGAAAGCTAGAAAGAAGAAATGCAACATGTCTTCTGCTTTTGAAGAATGACTTGACAGTGGAAATATTTCTTTCTACTTGTTAGCAGGGAATTAGGAACCTTCACTTATTCCTTTGTAATCACCACATGCTGACACGGCTCTCCCCTCGGAGTCCTGTGCATTGTCCTGTTGAAATGTCACGTCAGGATGAGTCTGCAGGAGAGACCGCTAATGAAGTCTTTATGATTTGATCAATGCAGCACCATGCAGTCAGGTTGTCATCAGGTGTAGTTCAGTGGTGAGCAGCCATCACACTTAGAGCTTAGAGCTCCCAGCTGATTGGTTGTTAACAGCAATTAGCATATTGTTCTGCCACAGGATCACAGTTGAATCTCTGGTCTTTCATAAGAGGTGGCTGAGTGAAATTTAATTTTGGTTGTCTACTGAACTATCAAACAAGCACGATGGGTTGAATGGACAAACTCTTATTTGTAATGTTTTGTGACCGCGTTTCAGGCACGTAACAGGTTTGAAGAATGTTCATCCAAATGGACACATTAGAGAAGTGCATTGTGGGTTTGTTACAAACCACTGCTCGCCAGCTGGGGCTTCATAAACAGAAGTGTTGAAGCGTGACATTGTTGTAGTGTCTGACATGCAGTGTCGGGGCTGTTCCCAGGTCTGGGGAGAATGACGTGGAGTACAGCGGGAACCTGGAGATGGAAGAGGGGGAGCTGCCCGAGGACGTGGCTGGGGCAGCAGGTATTGAGGAGCTCTCTCCCCGCGTGCAGTGGGGTAATATCGCTGTCCCATCTCCATCTCCCTGCTCTTCTCCTGACCATGGGAGCACAGGTGCATCCACACATGTAGATGAGAAGTCTATTTTTTAGGCACCTTTCCTGTTTTTGAGATTTGCTTTACTACGAAAGAAAGCATAGTGCAGTCTGCTGTATTCCTAGTCTTTTTGGATATGTTCATTTTTCATTTTTTTTATACTTGGATCATTCTTCTTTTTTTCATTCTGATCCATTTAGGGATTGTCAAAAGCAATCTAATGAGGATGATATTCATGTAGGATTTTTGTTCCATAAATCTTTCGGTAGTGACGGTGAAAGAGCCGTCCTTTTGTACAAGATTGGATCTTGGCAAGGACACGGAGCTCTAATGGGGATGTTGTGACCTGAAACTAAAGCAGGAGTGTGCCTGGTGATTTAACTTTGTAAAAAATCCGAGGGTGGGGTTAAGTTTTCTCATCAATATCTTTTTCTCCTCAGTTGTGAGACCTTGACAGTAGCTCAGTCTCTGTAAGAGTGTTGAAATATTCCAGTCCCACTGGCTAGAGGGGAGGGGTTATAGAAGTCGTGTTTCATGGACAGCCCTTCTGTTCTCTGCAGGGGGCTCGAACCCATCCGCGCGCTCCCAGCGGCGAGGACCTGCCGGCCTGGCAGCCGCCACCAGCAGCAGCCTGCTGGAGATCGACCCCGTCATCCTCATTCAGCTGCTGGACCTGAAGGACCGGAGCAGTGTGGAGTCCCTGTGGGGGCTGCAGCCTCGGCCCCCTGCCTCCGTGCTGCACAGCGCAGGTGCTCGCCGCCGCACCCTCTTCCCATGAGCTTTCCCCTGTCCGCAGCAGGCCGACCTCCGTTAGGGACCGCTTGCGCCGAGGGAGCTGGGGGCAAAGGGTCCAATATCAGTCATGGCTGCCTTGTCGCTTAAGCCCGTTTGTGACTCGTTTCACAGTTCTTTTGTTAAAGAAAAGCGGAGTTTAAAAAAAGATTTTGAGCCATCTGCTGTAATTCTGTACAAAAGAGTATTAAATACACAAGAAACCCAATTGGTTCGAAAACTCATTTGTTGAGTTTTTAGTGCTTCTTGGTATACAAACTTGAAAATGAGCTCATGCACGATTTGCTGTAGTTTTACTAAATAAGTGTTTAAAGGAGCAGTGGTTAGGGAGTTCTCACAGTGTGCATGGCATGCTAGCTGTTTTTCTGTATCCTCCCTTTCTAAGGCATAACTGACTATTTGATCAGTGTCATTATCTTTGATCCGTCTTCCAAGCAGAATATCTGCAGGGTGTTCACAGCTCTGCTGGTACTGCGGTGCCGTTTGTGTTTGGTCTGTCCAGTTCCAGCCCATTCTCGGAAGGAACGGGACCGGCGACCGCAGGCAGTGCGCCGGTCAGCCCCGGACTCCGGGGTCCTTATCCGGCTGAAGGCTCAGATGGCCGAGGTGCGCAGTAAGATGTCAGATGTGAAGTGCCAGCTGGAGGCGCGAGGGGCTGCGGTGCCCGTTGCGGGGGAGCCCAGGGCAGGGCTGTCGGGGAGTCTAGCAGAGCACGCAGCTCGAGCAGACCCTGATGCCCCAGGCAGGAAACCGAGTGAGCTGGACCTCCTGAGCAAGAGCGCTGTAGCCGGCCGCCACTGTCGGAGTGGTGAGTGTGACTGTCGTTAACTGGTTTAGTTGTACTTGACCTTAAAGAATGTGGTCTTCAGAGTTCTGTTAATCCTAGATGGAGGCCCAGTCAGTACTTGAATCTCTTCCACGCATGCAATGTTAAATATTTTGTTGTCTGTCTGTCAACAAAACATAAAGGTCTTGTATCTATGCATTGCTGATGTGGCCTTTGAAGGGTTTAGGAAACAGCAGGGTCCTGCTGTGCTGTATTTCCAAAACATCTCTCTGAACTTCTTCCATATGCAATGAAACCAGGTTTGCGGTATAAAAATGCATGTTGGTTGGGCAGGGAAGAAGACTGCGTCCCCGAAACAGGAGCTCGGCGGTGGGGCGAGCGGCCTGCTTCTGCGGCGGGCAGCGGACAGCGTGGACAAGGAGCTGCGGGGACAGTTGGATTGCGACTCGCCCAGCGAAGCACGGGCAGCTCCTGGGGACACCAGCAGCGAAGGTCTCTCTCAACCGCCCCATCGAATTCCACTCTTCTGGGAGCACTGCCTTAGCTGCCAATTTCTGGTTGGATTTTAGTTCCTTTGTGCGATACATTTTCAGATAGTGCTAAGCACAGTGCATCTAATACACAGGCTGTCGAAATCAGGCAGTTTTGAAACCCTTATCTGGTCTTTTGTTAAACTAGTATTGACATGTTTTTTTCAAAGATGTATTAAGCACTTCAGATTTATTTATATGCACAGAATCATGCAGGATTGAGGTTAGCAGGGATTGTGCATTACAGGATTTTGGCTTTCGACTCTCTGGCTCTACAGGTGCCTCGAAGCAGCGGACTGTGCACAGCTCCCCGCCTTCGATGGGCAGCGCCTGCTCTTCTGACAAACCATCGAGCTCTAAAAATGAGGACCAGACCTTTGGAGCCACTGGCACAGACTTCTTTGAGATCTCGGGCCTCAATGGGATTGTTCAGATGAACAAGATGCGCAGAGTCCCCACAATGGGGTAAGAAAATATGCTCTTCCAGTCTAAAGTACCTCTGGCATTCTACACCTGCAGAATTTCTCCTTTTGAGATTGGTTTAGTCTTTGCTTCTTGGCACATTAAACTTTTTCAGATATCACAGCTTCAAAAGCTACAGTCTTTTATATTCAAGTCTTTTTCTCCAGCTGCCATGACCAACAAAATTATAGAACTGTTATTCACACACCAAAAAATGTATTGTGAAATTTGGAATCAGTATGTTTGACTGCTTTATGGATTTAGCATCTGTCCTGCTTGGTAGCGAATGAGGTGTGCAGATGTGCTTGACTGCAGAGCCATTTGTCTTCTGACATGTAGGAGCTACAGTACATCTCCTGCTGAAATCACTGCAGGTATGCATGCACCCAGCCTGTCATAGTGCTTGCAGTTCTCCAGAAAAACAAAAGGACCTTTGCACTCTGCCCAAGTAACTCTCTGCCAGTTGAGATGCTGCTTTCACAGAATCAGCCACTCTGTAGCAGTCCTGTCGGGATTTCAAACTTAATTTCTAGCTCCACGCGAGCTCATTCAAATTGCAGTTTTTTGCAACCAATGTTTTGAAAGCCTGCCAGGCTGTGGAAATTACAGGCATGATACTTGAACAGCTGTACAATATGTGGGGGGGTTGGCGTCTGAGGCTCTGTCTCTCAGAACCCTTTCACATGCTCTTTATGAATTAACAGTAGCTGGCAGCACCCCGTTTGACAGCTGTCAGCTGACAGGAAGTGCTCCTCCAGTGCAGCTCTTTCCCAGAGAGGAGGAATCAGGGATGTGAGTTGACATGACTTTCCTGCTGTCGCCTCAGGGCCGGCCTTCTGACAGATGGTACTCTGGACGGTGACTCAGAGGGGACCAGTGAGATCCGAGAGTCTCTGCTCGCTCTTTCTGAAGGAAGCTCCTCAAGACTGGAAGAAAGTAAATATACAAATGTTAATTTCAATCTTCAGTTGTTTCATTTATCGCTAGATGGGATATATGTTAGCTGATGGGATACTGGCACACATGCCCTGTAGGACTGAGTTAAACTGAGCACAGAACGTCCTCAGTATCATGTCTGGCTACTGTAGGTCTTCACCCAGCTAACTTCATGACTGTACTGACAAGTTAGTGATTTATCTTATGATAGTTAAACATTTCCAGTGTTCAGTGTTTCAGTATTCACTAAATGTTTCTGCTTACTTTTGGGTCCACACATTTATATTTTTACAGAAAACATTAACCTCAACTTTAGTTTATGCCTTATAAAAGTTTCCATTTGTGTCATTGTTTTTGTACAAATGTACTGAAAAAATGTTTTAATGGTTTGGCACCAGAAGAGAAATGGGCCATTTTGTAGTTCTATTATTTGGAGTTGAACAGTTTCAATGTGATTTAATGCCAAGCTGCAAGGTCTAGGGAGGAGGTGAATGTCTTGGGAGATTTTGTGAAAGATCTCTAAAGCTATTTTAAGAAAAAAAAGTGGTGAAGCCCTGTGCAGTTCACAGAAAGTAGGCTATGCTCTTCTGATTTTTTTTCTGCAGTCTCCTTGGGCAGTTTGAGTTCCCTGTTCCTGCAGCTGATGTAGGTACAGACTGTGTGCTGATGTTCGGGTGGGCAGACTTCTGCAAGATGCGTTTGCATGGCTGTCTCTCTGCAGGCTCGCTGTGCCAGAAGCAGGTGATCCACCTCCTCCCGGGGATGAGCAGCGACAGCGAGATTGACTGCGACACTGAGAACGAAGAGGAGACTGTGGCCCTGGAGGCAGGGGACTGCAGATACGACACCAGGCCGCTGCCTGTCACAGGTGAGATGGTGGCTTGCGAGCTCCCTCTCCTTTTCTCTTTGGCAAGAGAGTGATGGCTAGGCCGCCCTGACTGCGAGGATGAGAAAGATACCGCTGACGTTTTGCCAAGTCCAAAGGCAGTCTGCAATGCTCCCGTGCTCAGTGAGTGAATCTGCACATTAAAATTCCTCTTTCCCTTTTCAGGGGAGCAGCTGAGCTCTGAAGACCTAGGCTTTGTCATAGGGGAAGCGACAGAGAGGTGATTCCTCTCCTGAGGCGCCGACTGCATCGTCTTGCGATGGCTGCTCACTCCATTGTACACACACCGCATGGGGAGGCTTCGTCTTTCCTCTGCTCAGGCCATGCTCTTGTTTCCACTCACCCTCTCAGCAGTAAAGGTATGGTACGTTCTGTGGGGAAAGTCACGCACATTGCAGACCCCAAGTCAGTTGGCCACTGAATTGGCATTCAGGACTCTGCGTTAAATACTGAAAAGGGAAACGGGGGAGGTGATGCCATCAACTGAACTTTCCTCATCTCTGAAGAGGACCACCTGCGAGAGACAGACTTGTATGTCCATTGCATTGACTTCATAGACATCCGTTTGAAAACCAGTTCTTAATTATAATACACTTAGGCCTTGTGTTACTGGTGATTGTTCTTCAGTCATAAGAGAAAGTATATTATCTCTGATGTAGGATGATGACAATATAAATTTGGCAGCACTCTGTGCTTTTTTTTTTGTAAAGGTATTCTTCGCCTGTTGAATTGAAAGTGTCCTTTTTCTTATGAGAAGGCCGACTATAAGGGAAAATTATCTCTGTGGAAGTGGTCAGCATTGGTATTTGCCCACGTTAAAGTAGAACACTAAACTCCCTGCTTGTGCATTTCTTCCTTTATTGGCTCTGAAAAACACATGGTCATAGAACCACATGGGCTGCAGACATGATTGAAGGCCTTTTCTCTTGTTAATGTCATGTTTATACCATCTGGATGATGTATGTTTGAGGTTTTTGCCTGTCCTTTACATTTGCTTAGACGTCAGCTGAAATCTCTGGAAGACATTTAGCAAAGCTCAGCTGCAATGGAGCAATACGCTAAATAAACCGAAACTGGTTCAGTTGGCATGTTTTTCTGCAAAGCTAAATTTTCTTTTATATCTGGTCAAGGTTTACTCTTTAACTGACAAGAACCTTGTAACTGAATGCAAATGGAAGCACATTATTTTTAGTATAATAGTCTGCTGGCCTTGGCTTTTTATAGTGGCGTTGTCCAGTTATACTCACATTAATGATGAGGATTAGTGATGTTATCAATCGTGTGCTTTCATTGCCATTTTTGTACAAAAATAAAGCAGTTTTTAGTCATTTTAATGTTGCAAACCCACACTTCAAACCTATTCCAGTATGGCCGTTTTTTCAAAAGACTTGGACCCTGTATTATTAGATCAACTGAATTATAAAGAACAAAGATTGGGAAAGAACTGAGACTCATCAGCCCCAAATGAGAAATCCATTTACTTTTTGAAATATATTTGAACATGAAAGTTTATTTATAAATTAATTTATTGAAGAAAGAACTTTATTTTACCTTCTAACTGTTGCAGTTGTGTTTGGTCCTGTAGTGTGTTGAGGTTTTCATTCTCAGTGGTGTGGTTGGTGGTGTGGCTTTTTCCACATGTTGCAGTGATGCCCGAGCACCTGTATTTTCTACTGGAGCAGTTGCAATGACTATTTTCCTTAAATATTGGCACTAATCCTTCGTGTGAGTACTGCATAGGAATCGAGCCTCTTGATCGCGAGACACTTGTGAAATAACGTCCTTTCAAGGGGCACTGCTGGGCACGGCAGGGCACGTGATCTCCTGTTGGCAGCCTTTGTTGGAGCACGTTTAACGCGTTTAACATGTTCCCGGGCCCAGAGCTTTCCCACAGCTGCTTTGATGTCTGGAGTAATTCTTCACATCCCCCATGTCAGCACCTGCAGCCACCTTTAAAGAGAACTTGCAAATCTGTTTTTGGATGGAACCATATGATATCTTCTGTTTGTTTTACATTCCTGTATGAAGCACTGCAGTAAAGTTTCTGAAGGACCTCATGGACAGGCCGTGATTAGGTAGTTTTTCTGTAAATGTGTAATCCTGCTTTTTTTTTCCCCACTTTCACACTACAAACAGGTTTGGACCTTTTTTTCCCTACCCGTAGTGTTGCATCTTTTTTTATCTGTGAATCTGATGATGCAGAACATTTGTGGGAGCCAGTTGTTGCGCTTCCAGCATGTGATTCCAATGCACAACATTTAAGCAGACACTTGCAGGTGCTCTTACTGTAATTGAAAAGCTATTAGACCCTTACAGCATAATGTCTGACAAAACTGTCTCTTCCCACATTAATAAGCAGTAGTGGGATGTCAGAAGTATGTCAGGTTATAAATAGTGAACAGTACTTCAGGAATGCAGCACATCAAATCATGGGGAAATTAATATATACCGTATAAGCATGTATTAAAAACAACTACCAGCTCTGCTCTGAAAACAGTGGAAAGAATTTGCATTGCAGTTATAAGGAATACCGTGGATCCACTTTCCTCTGGTCTGATGATGCACCACATTGCATGATATCCCTTCGCCCTCTTTCCTGCTGTGCCTGGTTGTGCCGGAAACTGCATGCCTGCTGTATGAGCTGTGGGGGACCACAGAGTTCCCAAAAGAGTTCACACTGTATTGAAAGGCTGGTCTATTGAACGGCATGCCTTGCTGTATAGTCTTAAGATATTGATCAGCCCTTTTGTAAATATTCCTTTAACATTATGCAGAGGTTTGCAGTCTGATGTTCTTACAAGGTAGCCTGAGTTCAATGTTTTGGACTTCGGGGTTGTCAAGCTGCTGTTAGATCAGGGGTCTGAAACTTAGGTTCTGGAGGTCCGAGTGTTACACAGTTGGCCTGATTGTGTAATTATCTTCATCAATATAATACTTCTAACCAGGCTCTGGGGCGGTTTATGGGGATCGGCTTTCTTAATGAAGTGCCAGTCTGTGATCAACTGTAAAAGACCTTAAGAAAATCCCCCCAGTTGTCTAATTTAGAAAAACTAATGAAGTTAATTGTTTAGTTCATTGCTCATGTTGGAAAGGCGGCAGCCCCCCAGGACCTGAGTCTGAGAGCCCCGTGTGAGGTGCAGACGTGGGAGCTGGAGCCTGTGCAGAGCCAGGTGTGCTGCTGTTTACAGCTTCACTGCACCAGACACCGAACGAACAGGCTCACCCCTGTGTTTGTGTGCGTGTGTAATCTGTAAGCAAATATAAGTGTCAGTGTTTTTATTCTGATAGCGTTTTGTTGGAACTGTGCAATTGTTTGTTAAATTTAACAAAGTAATGAACAAATAAAATGTTTAATTTTTCTTGGATTTTTTTGCTTATTTGTGTTGGTTTTCTTGTATGCTTTTGCTGTCGATACCTGCAGAGTTGAGATTTTTCTCCATACTGACGGCAAACCTTTTTAGCAGGAATGGTACACCGAGAGAGGCATCAGGTTAGAGTGTTAGCTACTTGTTCAACTGACTAGCTTTAACTAGGTCCTCCAGTTTCAATTAACCTCTACATAATGTTTATTAGGCTGGCTGTTCACAGAATAAAAATGATCGTGCTTAAGCTGTGGTGCAAAACTCCTTTGGCTAATAATAGATTTGTGATAGGGAATCAAATTGGCTTAATTACAGTTACAACTTTAATGGCACATATTGAAGACCAGAGAAGCAAGGGTTATATACATTTACTGTACTAGTGGTAGTTTTTTTCCCATTTTGTAAAGGTGCAAGATTATAACCTTGTCCCAGAAGAGCTGAGTGCAAGTATTGCAGACACTAGTGGGACAAGGAATAACGTGGTGAAACTGTCCTCTTGCTCGTCCCCAGCAGAGCTGCCCAGTGTGTGCAAGGCCAAGCCCTGGGTGTGGTGCTCCTGTCCTGCCAGAGCAGCTGATGCCTCAGTGTCATACTCACTGAGAACTGCATGAGGGAGAGAGAGGTTGGAGCAGCAAGTAGGGCTGAGCACTAATGAGCTCTTCCAAACTGCCTGGGTCAACTTGCCGCAGTGTTGACCCAAACTGCTCTGTCGAGTCATCTGAGGGCAAATGCAAAAGTTAACGATATTAGACCAAGCTAAAAAGACTCTGTAAGGTGTCAAGTTCCCTTGGACTCTGCACGTGACTAGGTTCCTGAACGTTGTCTGGCTGCACTGAGATCTGGATCCAGGGTCCATCTCTCCACAGGAGAGGGGCTAGCGAGTGTGTGGTGTGCAGGCGATCTGAGCGCGCAGCAGCATGATCCTGTGTGCGAGTAAGTGCTAGCTCTCGCCCCATCCCGCTCATGTCCTGCCTCCTGTCTCAGCACTGTCGGCGCCATGCGGCGTGTGGGCATGGTCTGGTCCTGGGGCCTGGAATCATGTTTCTCGCAAGGGGAGAAGCTGTAGAGGTTGAAGATCTGGGCAGCACTTCCATATGCGGAAATGATTGTTTGGCGATCTCTGCTTGGGGGTCAGATTGGTGCTGATTGAGGCCAGTTAACCCTCTGAGCACCTTCATTGATTTCTCTGATTGGTGGCGATATCCACACTACATGCACAAACCTGCATGTCAATTTATATAGCAAGTTTTCCACATGATTACATTTTTATCACTATTGAGAACAAATCAAAATCAAAGTCATCTTTTCAAAAAAGCTGAAGTGATGGGCTGTTCTCCATTTCTGTTTAAATCCACCTAGGAAACCATGTTTGTTGCCCTGATGTTCCCAAGCGATGCTGTGGTCTGTCGGTTGATGCAGGGCCTTCACCACCAAGTTTGGATTCCCTTTAGTAATCCTCCATCCTTGTACTAGTTTTTAGAAGTCAGAGCTGGAGAGATGAACCCATTCTAGGCTGATATTTCATAATCCAGGTGCCCTGATTTGTAAATGTGAGCCACTGTGATTTACGAACATCCCTGGCATGATTTTATTTATGTCCTTACTTAATCAGCTAGGATGTGTGCCCTATGTGGGGAAAGTAAAGAAACATTTTTCAGTTCTGACTTTGCAGATATGTTTTAAAAGTAGTTCATTGCAAGGACCAACTAGGTTCTGCAGGAGAAAAACATTTTCTCTCCTGATGACATGGGAATAGGTTAACTATTATGTATATTTTTATATTCATTATTTTTAATTGTTAGCAGATTTGTTTTGGCTCTTGAAGTGAATGAATGAATTTGCACATTTAGCAGTAATGCACTTCATTGCTTTTTACAGGTTCCAAATAGTCAAAATTGTCAGTTGTTCTCTATGGGACACCACTTGACTTCCCCACAGCTAGAGAAGGTATCTCTTAAAGGTACAGCATGTCTTATGTCTTGTTATAAACAACATGGGTTGTAACATCTTTCCCCTCACATGCTGTTTGTGCTCATGTTTTTTGTCATTGTTAATTAAAAACATAAAGGATTTGTCCTGGCTGAGGAGAGGAAATTGTCAATTCCTCAGGGACTTTAGTGCATAACTTTAATTTTACTGTTCTTTAAATTCTGTTAAAGACTTCATGACACTTCATTAAGAAGATGGGTGGAGTGAACATGAGGACATTTAGCTCATTCTGATTTATAGGTGAGATTCTGTAACACACACAGGTGAGACACAGGAGAGGGGGTCTGGAGGACAATTTATTCATTTCTTTCACACCAGAACAGGCAAATATTTCTTAACATCTCCAGACTCAAAAGACATACAGACCATTAAAGAGTGGGAGAAAGAGACAGAGCTGGGGGTCTGCGCCTTGCGAAGTTGGGGTTCCTGAACTGCACGAGGTGCTTCAGCAGGCTGCACCAGGACAGTCTGCGGAAAGCATGGGATGGGCTCCGCAGTCTTCCCATCTCCTAAAGACAGCCGGGGAGTGCCTTTCTGCTGGGTCGGGATGTAGAGCATGTCGGCTACCAAATCTCATTTCCTGATGAGCAGATTAATGCTCTAATCCAATGGGGATTTTTTAACGCATTGAATTTTTTTTTTGCAATTTCCCTTCGTCTGTCTTTGAAATATGCCTCATGTGACTGTGACTCTGCCAGGTGTTGGTCCTTGCGCCCTGCCTACTGGCGCAAGGAAGGCGATGTCAAATAAAAGGCGCGCAAACTCCTGGAATGTGGCCGCGTGTCCACCGTGCAGGCCCAGCGGTGATATAGGCGTGACTGTCCTAGCAGGACAACCCAGACACCTGCTCCTGTCGCCACTCTAAAGGCCGTGAGTGGGTATGATTTGGCACGCACCTCCCTGTTCTTTAACTCCTACACAAACCTTCCTAGAGCAGCCTCACCTTAAGTTGGGGGGGGTGGTCTTTTTATGGCTGTGTGCTCAGGGATCACAGCATCAGGAATGCTGAAAGTGAGAGGAGGCTCCGGCCCATCGGTCTCATTTGATCCTCTTTGTCCACCTTGGTCAGTTATACTGGTACCAAACCCCCTCAGATTCTTTGGCAGGCGGGAGGTGGCACATGAAACATTCAGCAGACAAGCTTTCTTCTTTTATGACCTGCAATATTCTACTCCTCTGGGAATCTGTCCAGGCGCAGGGGCCACTGCTGCCCAGTTGTCAGCTTCGAACTCTTCCCGCAGCCCGGGTTCGAACCAGGGATCTCTGGACTGACTGGTCTTGGCGAGAGTCCAGCAGACACGGCGATCGTCACTGTTTGAACACGTATGTTATGACCTTGTACTGCAACTGCCCAAGCTTAATTTAGAGCTCTTGTCAGCCTGCGATTTGTTCTTTTTGTGAAATAAATCTCCATGGAAACAGCTATAAAGCACTGTTCAGTCAGAACCGATTGCTGGCATTTCTCAGCTTTTATTCATGGATAAGTGATAAATGGCAGGCAATGTTATTCCAATTTTTTTGGCTGTGTACAAATTCCTGTGCCCCAATCCGTTCCACAGGCCCAGCTGTCCGCCAGCAGCCCGGCTTGTACTGTGACTGCGTGCAGGACGGCCGCTGTTTGATCCCCGTGTCCAGTCAGGAACGGGGCTGGACTGGAGGGCTGCCAGTGCCGAGCAGGTTTCCTGCAGGAGCTGGTAAAATACTCTACTTGCTCTGTTAGCTGCTCAAACAGAATCCATTATTTGCCATGCATGTGTAATTGTAATTTGATTGAATGAATACTTCCTGCCCAGAACTGAACCTTACCTATAGAACCCCCCCCCCCACCATCCAAGTCTTCTCTGAGTAAAATATCGAAATATTGGGATTTTGGGACTGTCTTGTTGGTGAAGCAGCCTGATCTGTGTGGCTGACCCCTGACCTCTGCCCCTGCCCACACCCACGAATGCGGCCGAGGTATCTGCTGAACCACACTGACCAAACTAATTCCTGGCCTGCCAACAACCTCTCGCACAAATGCCAAATGTTTCTTGCAGCAACTTCAGAGGCTTGTCACAGATGATTCTGAGTGCTCTCGAAATGTGTGCCCACTAGTAAGAATACCAGTTCTGTACGTTTCTTAAAACTGTGTACAGTGCGCTACACCCCTGCTTCGAATGAAGTGATTTGTTAACTCTGCCAAGCGAGGGAACAGCATTTCAACAGTCCACACTGTTAGACAAGACTGCAGCCAAATACCTTTTTTTTTGCTCATTTCATGCAACTCGATGCTCGCTCTCAAATAGAAGAGATGCCATCATTTTAGATAGCCTGCACATCTCAGTTTAAACTCCAGCTGCAGTTGAGCACAGCTGCTCCCCTGCAGGCTTTGCACAAAGTGAATTCCAGCCCTGCCTCCTGATCTATCCCAGATTCTGTTGATTCAAGTAAACCGAGAGTGCAGTTGGGCTTGTAGTCCGTTGCACGTTACCCTAAGCTGCAATATATTAAGATCAAGCACTTTGCTTACACATCCAGCTGCAGATGGAGGCTAGTGCTCTGACACCTAATTCCATACCCCCAGTCAGGAGTTCTGCTTTCCAGCTTTCCCATGGAGCAGGGACAGCTCACACACCACAGCAGGAGGTTTGGTAAGCTTGGTTAAGAAACGCCTTGGTAAGTTTAATTATTGCAGTGCTGGACAGGTCGGGGTCAGAGACGTTGCTGATTCAAGGCAGAGCAGCAGGGGCCCCGTGCTGCCAGCGGCGCAGGAAGGCAGGTACGCTCGGCTCTGAGCGCGCGGGGAGGACTCTTCAGAAAACAGACAGGAACACAGTCACAGACCAAACCCCAGGTCACAACATGGGAATAAAATGACATCAGACATATACTTGATCTTATTTTTATACACAATATACTAGTCACCAGAAATATAGCCATCAGAACACTGAGGATACAGAACGATTACTGTTAATCTAGCCTGCAGCAGGAGAGGAGCCAGACAGGGTCTGTCGTTTATTAAGCACTGTGGACAGTGCTGAGAGTGCTGGTGGAAAGCAAGAGATAAAACTTTCCTTTCCCTTTGAATGAAAGTTGACAGCCAGTTTGTCACGTTTTGGGCATCTGTATCTGCACACGACAGCGTGTGACTCATGAGTGGGAGGTCTCCGTCTCAGCGCGGAGGGGGGCAGCTGCAGAGGATTGTGGGATTGTGCCATTTGAGCAGGAATCCTGAAAATAATTTTGCATCAGCTGTGAGAGAGGGGCAGGTGATGGTCCAATGTTTATTTCAGGCCAGTCTCTTTTTCAGTTTCAGTTTGTTTTCGGTAGGTTTATTCTGTGTTACTGTGCCTGTGTTCAGTCACCAGCGTGTTTCCTGCAGACTTCGGATATCTGAGGAAATGCAGAACCGAGGTTCTGAAGGGCAGGATCAAGAGGAGGGGAAAATGTTTGTCTGTCTTTTTGGGAGGGGCAGCCTGTTGTCACAGACTAGACACTGGAGCTGACTTCCTCTCCCTGCTGGCGGCCCAGAACGATGAGTTATTGCTTACAGGAGCAAGCAGTGGAGAAGAGGGCAGAGACTGCGGGACGAACCTGGAGAGCAATGCTCCTTCTTGCCCGCGGCAGGGTGGGGGGGCACCCGGCCCCAGTCTCTCCCCCAGCCCGAGCCGAGCGCTGGGCCTGAGCGCACACGGACGAGCTCGGGTTCGGACAGCACTGGGAAGAGGCTCTCGATTGAAAGAGCAGGACCAAGCTGCCACCCCAGAAAGACCAGGGCTCTTTGGACACTACTGCCCTCGCAGGGCCTCAAGGCTATAGCCAGCAAAGCGCGATCAGCTCACATGAGGCAGTCAATGAGCACTTTGGATGTGCGGACCATAATTAAAGACTGCCTTGATCAATGTGAACTCCGCTATTGTGCTCTTTCCACGTGCTCTCTTGACTCTCCCCAGGCCAGGCAGGAAGGCCTCCATCATGCGTTTCCTGTGCTCCCGTTCGGCGCAACAGGCCCACCGCTCTCCTGCCGCGGAGACACAAGGTTAGGACTGCAGTACACGGACGATGGAGAGTGAGATCTTGCTAATTTACAGTGTTGGTTTAAATAGACACAGACACGCCCACACACGCCCACACACCCACACCCACACACAAATATATTTCAAGAATTCCTGCACGGATTAGGTCAGGAGGGCTGGAGGGAGGCGGTGAGAGGAGCGTTGAAGTCTTGAGGGAGGGAGAAGGACCGTCTCCACAGTGACCGGGAGGGGGGGTTGGGGAATGACCTTGAGCCTTTGCAGTCTGTGGAGCCCCTCCCCCCCCCCCCCCCCCCGGGATGTCCACGCAGAGAAGGACCCAGCACCACACACACTCGCCGACGCGCCGAGAGACCGCCAGGCCAGAGCTGCAGTTGGACCACAGACGCGAGGAGAGGCAGCGGAGATCTAGCACATCCAGTGCAGTGAAGAAAACCTGGCTCACAGCTGGGGGCATCCGCGCAGAGCTCGGCCCCCAAAAACCAGACGATTCACTCCAGTGCTTAACAAGCTTCGCCCTCACTGCACAGCTTCATTTCTGAAACTGCTGCTGGAATGGCTTTGTCTGGGAAATGTCAACCACTCCCCAGGTTTTGCTTTACTTTTGAGGAAAACTATGCTTTGTACCAGTGGCATGTCTGGAACAATATACGGACCTGCGGGGACTGAGAGGCTGGGCGCTGAGGAAGACGGCCGAGGGGACCAGCGCCACGGTGCAGGGTGATTCTCCATTCCATCTCCCGGGCCGCAGAAGCCCTCTCTCCGGGAAGAGAGGCCTGTGCAGCTGGGGAGGGGATAGGCCCTGGATCGGGAAGGTTGTGTTCAGATGAGCCTGTCTGGGCTGTCTGTGCGCAGGGCGAGCCCATTCCTGCTCCTCTGTTGGAGCTGCTCTGCGCCTCCACCTGCTGTAAATCTTCCAGGGAGCTGAGCCTCAAACACGTCAAAACCCAGTCTGCTTCCTCCACAACCAGTAAAGCATGGGAGCAGGGAGCTAGATCGTGTTCATTCATTACCAAAGGGTCAGCGAGATGCTCTGCCTGCTGCCCTATTCATTTATAAACGTTTTCTTTTACTGTGGTGGCAGACGATGGAGTTTGCAGCACACGTTCAGCAGCGATGGCAGCAGACAACTTCACTTTCACCTCAGCTGCTCTTAATCTTTCCAGACAACCTTTCCGCGATAAAAAGAAAGTAGAAATGCCCCACGACAGCCTGTTCTCCCTCACATTCGCCTCCTCAGGTACGGGGGTCTTCTGGCCCACTGACTAAACACTCAATAACCCTCTTTCACTGCATTGAACTGGCAGGAGCTGTTGCTCCTCGTGAAAGTGGGTATCGTGAACAGATTGCGGATTAAAGCTGCACTGAAGACAATTTAAACATCGCGCTAGAACGAAGGGTCTGCTGTATCGCATCATGGGCGAGTACGATGAAGCCTGAAAGATGCCTCCTGCTCTATTCGAAACGCGAAAAGAAAAAATGCTTTTACTACTTAAGCGGTCTGGTATGTCTTGTAGTTTTACATCTATGCTAATACCACAGAAGCAGCTGGATAACTGGAATCGGTAGAGCACCTCCAGTGAGCTCGGAGACTCCCTGATCCACTCAGGAATTTCTATCCACCCTATCACTCTGGCATAATGAGAGGTTTATCCCCCAGCTCACTCACCCCCTTTCTGTTCTTAACCAATTAGGCTGTCCAGGTACCCCTCTGCCCCCATGACGAGAAAGAGGAAGTGTCGACAGGCTCTGCCCCCTCACTGTGACCTTTGCCCTGTGACATGACGAGCTCCACAATGCTGATTGGAGGACAGATACGGCCCATACTGACATCACCATGAGCCTGTCTCCACTTGACCCGAGAGACCCTGGTTGACATATCCTGACCTGATCCCTGCACCACTCGGCCATCTGTGAGCCGTTGCTTGAGGAATCGTAGTATCTGTGGGTTCGAACCTGCAACATCTGGATCTTAGACCTCAAGGTGAGTGTTTTTCTGGCGAAGCCATTCAGGAGCCCCTGTCACAAATACACAGTCTTCAGTCTCCTCTGGGGAGATATAAAGGCACACATTTGCTTAACTCCTGCTTGGTTTCTACTGCATTGGCTGTGACAAAACACAATGGCATGGCTATCCGGACACTTCTAATGCATAGTTCTGGTTGGGGATGGCTTCTCCTCATCTATGTCCAGGAGTTTAACGAGTGTCTTGCATGGGGTTAGAAGACACCGCAGGATTGATTTCAAAGGTGTTGAGTTGGGCACCATTCTTTCCTTCATTCTGTGGCATTCTAGTGTGTCATAGCAGAACGGCAAACATAGTCCTTTCTTTAACTGAAACCTGGTTTCTGATCCGAGTCCTAATGCGCGTCTAGATTTTTTGGGCTCTATGTGGATCTATGTGATCCTCTGTGTCAAAGTGTGCTGGGGGGGCCAGAATCGGGCCAGCTGGACACCGTGATGGGGAAGGGGGATTGGGAGTGGCGCAGGCGGTGGCGTGTGCTGCTTGGCCTTGGCGTGACCACAGTGTCCCAGGCGCAGGGCCTGAGGGATGTGAGATGCTTCGTCTATGCTGGGGGGGGGGCAGAGCAGGGGGACACAGGGACGCGTCTCTCAGACGCTGCAGCCTTGGGGCACGCGTGGGAGGGCCACCCCTGGCCTGCGCTCGGGACAGCGCCGCGGATAGGGGGCCCCCCCTCGCAGGGAGCGGGGCAGGCAGGGCTCCCTGGCACCCCTGTGGCCCCGCCGGCCCCCCACTCTTGGGAGGGCGGATTCCAGGTGCCTGGGGGGTCTCCGATCCCGGGAGAAGAGCGCAGCTGCTTCGAGCCAGTGTCCCAGCGGGCCGGGGCTCTGACAGGAGGGAACGCTGGGCGTGGGCCCCCAGGGGGCGTGTCTGTAGGCGCAGGGACCCTCTTCTCCGGGGGGGCGCCACGCAGCCGCCAGCGGGGCCAGGGTTCTGACAGCAGGGCGATCCGGGGCCGGGAGACGGAGCCACCCTCCGCCCAGCGCCAGCTCGGGCCCGAGGCTCAGGCTAGTTCTGTCAGTGAAGGAGTCCATCCGGTCCTCGTACCCAAGGTCCGCTGGGGCCGAGCACTGCTGCAGGGGCCAGCTCCCCCGGCCCTTGCCCCCCCCGCCCTCGGTCCCGCCGTCCTGGCCCGCCAGCTCGCCCTGCTGCAGGCCTTCCTCCGCGGCCTCCTCCTCCTCCTCCTCCTCCTCCTCCTCCTCCAGGCCCTCGGGGGGCGGCGGGGCGCGGGGGTCGCGCAGGAACACCACGATGACGGTGATGTTGTCGCTGGAGCCGGCGTCCCGGGCCGAGGCCACCAGCTTGTGGGCCACCATGCTGCTGTCGCCGTTGTTCTCCTGCAGGTGGTCCGACACGACCCGCACCGCCTCATCTGGGCTCACTGTGTCGTAGAAGCCGTCGCAGGCCAGGATCAGGTAGTCCTCCGAGCCGTCCAGCGGCAAGGAGCTGTGGTCAGCGTCGCCGCAGATGTAGGGCTTGTGCTCCGAGTCACCTGGGAGAGGACAGGGGGGCAGGCCGTTAGAGACAGATTACTCCCCCCAGACAGGTCCCACAAAAAACGAGCTTTTACTAGGCTCTGCGTGAGAATGAATAACTCCTTTCTCAGTGCGGACGAGCCCCTGCGTACCGATGGCCCTGGACACCGACAGGCTGCCGTTCACCCTCCAGGCCCCGAACCAGATCACACAGCCCCCCAGCGCCTCGATCCGCTGCTTCTCGTCCTGCAGGGGGAGACAGAGGGCAGGTCAGGGCCGCAGCGCGCCATTTCCGCCTGGCTCCTCTCCCAGTCCATCTCTCTGGTCAGCGGAGGGGAAAACTGTAGCTGTCGATTGAGCTAGAGACAGGGTTCCCCCTGGGCTGTGTGTTCATCTCCCTAGTGCAGCAGCTGTTGGAAGTGTTCAGTCTCAATCTAGTCTAGTCTCCCTTCAAGCTGATGGTGTGGACTATGTTCTAACACACTCAAAGAAGGCTCCACAGCTGAAACGTTGCGTTTCTTTTCTTCTTTTTTGCAGAAGGGAATAAACCTTAACTGTGATCTAACACTCCTGTCCTGTGGGGTGTAAGTTATAAGAACAGCAAGCATGATCCAGCAAAGATGTGTATACTTTTCTGTTACTAAAATCTGCCCTACAGAGAGCCTTCAGGTCCTGGAAAGGGCACACTCAGCTTGCATTCAGGGAAGCATGTTTGTCATCTGAGCTACAACGGAATTGTGTAGGGGCTCACTGAATATCCCCTGGACATGACCACAGGCTGCACCTTTTCTACAGCCAGCAATGAGCTCTACTCTTCACTGCATGTTGAGTTAAGATGACTGGGTTTTACTCCCACTTAATTGGTCATCTGGGAGGCCGAAGCCGTCACGTGAGGGCTGAGCTTTTGCATGTACACATGGAATAAGCTCCTGCTCGTCCAGGGCTCACCTCGCGGTCGGGCTTGTGGGGTTTCATCAGCTCCACAGGCTGCCCTCTGCGCACCAGCATGACCTGCGAGTCTCCCAGCCAGGCCACGTGCAGTGTCCTGCCCCGCAGGAAGGTCACCACCCCCGTCGTGCCACAGCGCAGGTTCTGCAACACACACAGCGCCTTTTACTCAGCTATGGCCAGGTCTGCTATTGCCTTCAATACCAGACGTGCAGCAACAATCGTGACGCCGGCTCTTAAATCTGCCTTCTGTTTCCTAACGCTCGGCGGACAGGATTCTCCAGCAGTCTGCACACAGACCCCCCGGTGCCCTCACCTCGCGGCTCGCCTTCTGCACGAAGCGCTCGTCCGTGAGCTTGAACGCGCGGCACAGCGCCTCGCTGGGGTCCTGGCTGAACATCTCCTGCCGCACCAGGTTGACGTGGAGGTGGTTGGAGGCGTAGATGGCGGCGTCCACCCCACCGTGCCCATCGAACACCGCGAAATACGCCTGCTCCTCCTGGTCCTGCCAGCAGGGGGCACACAGACAGTGAGATCACGTCTCCACGCGAGCGGACCTCCAGTTTTATCTGACATTTTGGTTTTTCTGCAGGGGCAGCATGGTGGCGGAGTGGTCTGCGTTGCCGCCCTCACAGCTCTGGGGCTCTGGGTTCAATTCTAGTGGGGTGCTGTCTGTGTGGAGTTTGTATGGTCTCCCTGCATTTGTGTGGGTTTTTCCCAGGTGTTTCTTCCCACAGCCCACAGCTACTTGTCTTTTGAGAAAATTGGCCCTGGTGGGAGTGGGTGTGTCTGTCTGACCCTGCCTGGCTCCCACTGGACCCTGAATTGGATAAAGGCAGGTATATCGGGATTTCTCTGGGAGCAGACTAGAACTGAGAGGACAGAATGGACAAGCATGTGTTCTTAACTTCTCAGCCCCAGCGCTTAACTGAAATATTCCCTTCTGCTTGAGGAGCAGAGAAAGAGGAATTAGCCGAGACAAATGGAATTAGATTATTTAACCGTCCAAGAGTAGACAAGCGAGAGTGTAGTTTTTAAATGATACACACTGGTGTCTTGAACGCAAACAATCAAAGGAAAAGAAGCATCAGTCACCTTGATCTTCCATTTAAATGAAGCACTAACTCTCCTGCACTGAGGTGCTGCATGAGAAAACAGCCCCAAAGAGAGGGAAATTAATTAGCCAGCCAGTTAAAATGAATGATGTACCTTAACTGTGCAGGAGGGCTACTGCACCCCTCACAGACCCATGCATAACTCCACTGTCCAAACATAAGAGTGGAGGGAGCATGGAACAAGCTACACAGAATGTACTTATTCCCTGGGACCCAGGCAAATGGTCTCGTTTGTAATCTGTCCTCTGTTATTGTGAACATTCAGCTCTATTCAGTCAATAAACAGGTACCAGATAGCATTTATCAGATGTAGAGTTCTGTTAACCCAATGGCTCCATCCTGGAGGAGTTTTGAATGGAAATCAGTAAATATTCCACACTGAAAAATATCCATCAAGCAGCCGTTTTTGAAAGCAAAAGCTTTAAAAAAAAAAACAAAGTGATTCTGGAACATGATGTTTTTTGCCACCTCTGTGTACTGAACATTCCTGTCAATTTTTTTGTTGTTGTTCAGCTGCTTCTCTGCCAGCCTGTCATCCTGAATATTTTGAATAGAAGTAAAAAGAGCTTTATATTGTGCTGCAGCTTCTGTGCTCTGTGCAGTCCTTGACAAGGTGGCAGACAGACTCCAGACTCAAGTACCTGACTTAAAACCAATATTCAGAGTTAAAAAAAGCGTAGAAAAAACTGTTTGAGCATTCTACTCCATCTTCAACAGCATCGAGAGCTCAGTTAGGTGAGTCACTGATGTTGTCCCCTTCAGGTTTGGTTGAATGTGAATAAGATTTCCCAGACTTTTTTCCCCAACAGCCCGTAGAGTCCCAGTGATTTTGCACAGGGAGGCTGGTTCTCGTGTTTCTGAGAAATTGGTGAGGGGTCAGATCGTGACATACTTCAGCTCCAAAGGCAGGTGTGTGAGAGTGTGTGACAATGTGAGTGTGTGCATACTTTTGTGTAAATGTGTTTGTTAGTGAGAGTGTGTCAGTGTGGGTGTATATGTGTATGTGAGCAAGAGTGTGTGTATATGTTTTTCCAGTGTGTGATAGTGTCAACGTGTGGGTGTCAGTATGAGTGTGTCAGCGTGGGTGTGTCAGTGTGGGGGTGTGGGTGTGTCAGTGTGGGTGTGTCAGTGTGGGGGTGTGGGTGTGTCAGCGTGGGTGCAGCGCAGCTGCGTACCTGCAGGTTGAAGAGCATGTTGAAGTCGGGGATGACGATGTGCTTGTCCTCCATCTTGCGGCGCATGTTCTTGATGGCGTGGATGGAGGTCTCGTAGAAGCGCTGGGGGCGCCGGCGGCGAGGCATGTCCTTCAGCCACAGGCAGCACATCTCGTGCAGCTTGTTGAAGACCAGGCGAGCCAGCTTCACGGACTCCAGCTCTGTGCAGGCAGACAGACCGCAGCGCACTCACGAGCACAGCCTAAAGCACTGACACCAGCCAGGCCTGCAGAAGCACTCATGCTGGACATGCTGATAAATAGTACCTACATTTAGATTAAAATTTGTATTGTTCTCCCTGCATCTTTTATAGAACCTTTTGTCTTTACAAAATAAGAAGTGTTGCACCATCCGATGTCAAATGTGGCATTGTGTGCATTTCATTTTCCATTAAAAGTAAATCTTTAATTGAGAGCCCTTGTAATAGCGCCCCCCGCCAATATACAAACCCTGCTGACAGGAGAGTATCTCTCAAGCAGAAGCACTGAGCCCCGGCTAACAATCAGGAGATCGAGTTTCCAGTCCTCACACTGAATAGGAACTACTTTAACACTCCAGCCTCCACCTCCTATCTAAATATGGCTGCCGTGTTCGTGGTTGGGACCTCTGTCCATGCTCGGGGTCTTCGGGGCTGTAAAAGGACACAATCGATCTGTCCAGCTGCCCGAGAGGCCTGTGCTGCAAGCTCTGTCTGCCTGGGCTCCTCTGGTATCTCAGTCACCTTCCAGTTCGCATGCAGAGCCCAGAACCAAGCCTAAAAGATGCCTCCTTTCCTACCACACTATGGGGTACACCTCTGCAGCTAGTGCATAGGGATCCAACTCCCCTTGGAAAAGCTGTAAAATTCCCAGGAATTCTGTGCCATCAGCATGACAACCGCCCCCCTCTCTTGCACCCATGTCTCAGAGCAACTGTGTGTGTGTTTGCCAGGGGTCACTCACGGGGGTAGGGGTCGGCGGCGTCCGCTGGCTTGTTGACGTAGTGCACGGACAGGTCGCTCTGCAGGATCTCGTCGGCTGTGGCCCGCGCCAGGCCCGCCGCCAGGGAGAAGGGGCAGTTACTGCAGAGAGGGGAGGGGGGGGTTAATCAGGACTGATCTCTCACAGGCGAAGAGTCACCTCCCAGATAGCAGTGTCCAGGGCTGCACACTTGGCAAGATACAAGAGTAAGATCACACAAGATCACAGTGACCAGCTGCAGCAAAACAGGGTGACTGCAATGCTTTACCACTCTGAATCCTGTTATTCACTCGTTCAGGGGAAGACTGGAGACTGATCTCTCCTTGTGAGCCAAGAGTAGAAGTGCAGGACAGGACTGGAATTTGACCTCCTCCCACATGTTCAAAAAACTGAAATCGATGTAAAACTGAAACACAGAAAATCTGTGATCAAGTGTAAGTCAGACTGCAGGCCCTAACCACCCTGGATATCAGTGAAAGCTCTGCAAGGCCTTCAGAATGAGAAGCAGGAGCCCCCGGGAGAGAAGACTCGAGTGCCAGAACGCTGCCTGGTGTGAATGAATGAGACGAGTGGAGCCGGAGCTCTCCTAACGCACACCAATTAGCCACACTGTAATCACACATTCATTAGCTCTGTTACGCCGATGTGGTGTTTCGGCAGCAGTGGAAGCCTAATGACTAAAAAAGAAAGACGTCCCTTTGGAAATGAAGATGGTTTTCTCAGCTGCTCATTATAATTTAGTCGTGACAATGCTGTAATGCAGGGCTGTCTCGGGCCAGCTGGTTCTCCTGTTCTGGACAGTGTCCAGCCAGGGACACATTGGGGACACCTCAGCGTCCTGCTCTTGGATCATCTCACACTATAGTCAGAGATTGGTTAGAAATCTAGAAATGTGAAGATAGAATTGCATACTTTAGAGAGTGTACGTAATAACATCCATTTTCTAACCACTTCATCCAATTCAGGGTCATTGAAGAGGCAGAGCCTATCGCAGCAAGCAAACGGCACAAGGCGGGCTACACCCTGGATGAGACGCCAGTCCATCACAGGCCGCGCACACTCACACCAAGGTCAATTTCACCAGAAGTGAATTAATCTACCAATATATTTTGTATTGCGGGAGGAAACCGGAGCACCTGATGGACACAAACATGCAGACTCCACACAGACAGCAGCCCAGATCTGGAATCGAACCCAGGGCCGCAGCAATGCTGACCACTGCGCCAGCTTGTATAGGAACATCCCATCCCCAGAAGAGTTCCTTTGCTTCCTCGGTTGAGAGGAAGTTCTCTTTTCTAGTGACAAACTGGAAAACTGGTTATGCAGCAAAATATACTTTTATTTCAAAAGAGAGTGCAACTTTCTGGCCCACCCAGCATCACTTACAACAACTGACAAAACCCCCTCAAATAAACACCGGGGCAGTTTTGTCAAGGCTCTAGTTTGGCTGTTGCAGCATTATAGTGTTTTGACTGCTTGTGCTACAGCCGTGTCCTCCTACAGTGTTTCAGTGCTAAGGTTTTCCGCAGGGGTTATCTGGTTAGTCGGGAGAAACACCAGGATCTGGGGTTTGTTCTAGAGCATGACCTTGCCCTGCGGGTGCTGTTCCTATCGTGACTTAGTCGGGATTGGCATCAGTCTCTGTCTGGTGTTGTAACCATGAGAATCCAACATGAATCAAAAGCTTGACAGCTGATGGTGTAACCATGACAACACACAGACCAGCACTGACATCTGGCGCTGTTGCTACGGTAACGCGCTCAGCCTGCCTTTGATGAATATGGTAGTGTTGCCGGTGGGCCACCCTGCCAATGCTTACAGCGCCTGTGTCAGCCCGCACCTGCCTGGCATGACAGCGGACCCTGTGACGTCAGTTTTTATTTTCTAGGGTGTCAAATTGTTACCAATCCTTCATGTTGCAGCTGTTTGGGATGTGCGATATTATCACTGTGTAGGAATTTGAGATCCAGCGTCCTGGAGTTATCGTGCTAGAAAAGCAGCAGTAAAAAAGTAAGTTGCAGCAAAAAGTAGGGCGGATTTTCCGCTGCCCTTCCTTGTTTTCCTGCTGCTCTGGTTTTTCAGGAGCTGGAGCGGCGCGCAGGCAGCAGGAGAAGTGGAGCAGGCTCCGTCAAGGGCAGCCCAATGACGGCACGGTCTACATCTGCGGGCCGGGCACTCGGGGGTTTGACACTCACTACTACAGTTTAATAAGTCAGTCCACAAATACCTCATTCACATTCTACATGCGGCACTATTCTGGTTATTCTGCATCTTGTTCTTCAGTCATTTTTAAGCTCCTGAAGTAGAACAGTTTCTCCCAACAAAATTCAGCCACCTCCTCCAGCACAGCTCCCCCTGGAAAGAGCTCATGTCTGAGGTGGCAGTTGAACCAGTAAGAAACAAGTGGTACGAACAAGCCAGAGAAGCCAACATCTTTGTTTAATCGTCACGACTGGCAGAGCGCCTACTGCTGTTCCCACAATGCCTCAGTCTACGTATTCCCACTAATTGAGCACTTGTGACAAGTTAATATTTCTATCGGTTCGCTGTTCTGCCTATTTTAATTAAACAGCACCCCTTTAATCCAAACACCTAGTTCAGTCTGTCAGCGGTTTCTTTCTTCACGCTGTGCACGTTACTTAGTAACGAGCACATCATTCTTACCACAAATGAAAGTGCGCATTTGCAACAAAAAGGAGAGTCTCTACAGTGTATGCCTGACGTTACCGAGGTGTAATCCGTGTCAGTCAGAGAAAGAAAGTGTTGTCACCAATGATCTATTTTAATCCTGAAACGGGGGTGACCTTGAGCACCATATCTGGACCAGGCTGCAGTCAGATTGAAAATGTCCCAGAGTTCCTGGGGTACCCGGTGCATGTTCTTCTCTACAGCTTTTGGGCAGCAGCTGCTGGGACACACAGGACCAGCGCTGACCTCTGGTCAGATCGACTGGATGGCTGAGATCTCCCCTCTCTGCAGGGTCTTCTGATGGCTGGTGAGGAGAAGCGATGCAGAAACCCGCTTTCCTCCAGCATGCTTCCTCAGACTAGGGCGACAGCAGTGTCACCGCCTCGTACCCTGATCTCAGCAGGGCCGGGCCCAGTCAGCACTGGGACTGGAGACTGGTGGACCAGTGGGTGACACTCTGCCAGTATACCAGTATAGCTAAACCCCACTCTGGACTTGTTTCCACAATCTGGTCCACTTCCAGTTCCATCTTAATTTTAATTTGATTAAGTCATTTCTCACTTCTGAGAAGTGCTATACAAATTACAAACAATTAAGAATTTTGATACAAATTAAATGATAAAATTATTATAATACTGCTATATTAATTTATTGTCTTTAGCACAATAGACAACGGTCATAGACCTGTTATGGAATTGAATACAATACAAAGGAGAAAAAAACTAACCGAGTGAACAGTGACTATTATTTTGGCCTTTTTGATTCGTGTTTGGTTTTTTCTAGAACACCTGGTAGCAATTATTAAAAAGAAACCAATTAGTGATTAAAGAAAAATACAAGTCTAACAACACTCCTAATAGAGAACACACTTAGTGTCAAAAAATCCTCATCTTTATTACAGACAGCAAATATAATTAAAGCCCGAAGACTTTCTCATTAGCTTATTTTGAAACACAGCACTATAATACAAAAATCTGTTACACTCCTCAAACTTGACTTTACACTATAAGAGTCAGACTGCTGAGTTTCCAACACGATCATCATATGAAGTGATTTTCCAGCAGGACATATTCCCTGACTGCTATAATATTGTTTTTAGAGGGTATAAGTGAAGCTATGCTATGATATGATGTAGTTTGAGCAATTTCATTGTAATCTATTGCAATTTTTGTTTTGTACATGATCTTTACATAATTAGAATTTGAATGTACATGAACAAATCCTTTCTTTTTACTGAACTGATTTTACCGAGTCTTGAAGAGAAAGCTGTCCAAAATGCCATTAGTTTCTGGTATACCTGATTAGCATGACATTAGTAGTGCTTCTCTACAAATATATTAACAGGAGCCATTACCTGTTCTACACACAAACGAGTGCAAGGGAGTACATCACACCACTAATAAGCTTTCATAACTCATAACAGGGGATATAGCTTTCGTTTTAAAGCTATGCAGCCCTTTCTTGATGACATCGTGCAGCCTGGTCTGCAGTCCATGTGCGATTATTCATTCGGAAGACCAGGACACCCCAGGGATCAGCGCACAGCCTCTGGCTTCCTGGCCAAGGAGCCACTCGTGTGAGGTGCCAGGTGCCAGCAAGCTTGCAGAGGCTTCGGGGACAAAAGCACTGCCCCTCTAACCTGCCTGAAAGGCAATGCAGAGCTTGCAGATATAGCAGAATGAGAGGGGTGGCCAGTCTGCGCCACACCCTGCAGAGTTAGCTGTCTAGGCAAGGAAAGGGAAATTACATTCTTTTACACAAAGGGTAGGGGGGGTGTGGAACAAGTGAACCTCGGATAAATCAGCCTCATCTATTTAATAAGCCTGGTTAATGAAGGGGAAACACTATAAGATCCCATTTCCCTGGGATCACGGTGGCACAATCTGCATTCCTATTGTTCACAGCATCTAAAAATCGCAACGAGTGTGATGATTTGCTACTGGGGGTCGGGGTGTTACAGGGGGCAGAGGCAGTGGGGCTCCTGCAAGAAGGCCCTGCCCGATTGGCGTGACAGAAGGGGAGCTCTGGCGGCCTGGGCGTGCTGTCAGGCTGGCTCTGGCTCTGTCAGGAGCTGCGAAAGCATCGGCGGCTCGGAGAGAGAGACTGACTCAGAGGGAGCTGATAACGGCCTCATCAATCCCCAGCTGACACCACAATGGCTGCCACTGTCTGAGAGCCTCCCCCGCATTTCCATTCATAGAAATCCGACATGCTCTCTCACTCACTCACGCACGGCCGGGGGGGCGGGGGGAGGGGCCGTGCACGTGTCCTCATTGGCTGGCCTGCTTCGGCACACTCTTCCGCAGCCAACCAGAGCCCCCCGTCGCTTGTGCGACAACAGCCAGAGGAGCTGCGTTAGTATTACGACAGAAAAAGAGGATTTAGAGGGTCTTCCATCTCTTTTCTAAAAAAAAAAAATCACTTACTCTTTTGGCTTAAAGAAACAGCCAAGAATAGCTTCTCATAGTGACATGGGGATGTGTAGGACAAGGTAGAGACTTTCCATCTCCACAAGGCCCCACACACTAACTGAGCTCTTAACTGCTTAAAAACCTACAGTAATTAGTTAATTGGGCCCCTGAAGCAGTTCTGAGGAGGATGGCCTGAGGGCCTGTCGAAAGTAGGAGGAAATGCAGCTCTCTCTTTCTCCACTGATATATAAGCACCCAATTCTCCTGCGATAATGAATTACAGAACTAGAATCTATGTCTTGCTGCATTAGAACTCTATCCAGCAGTTCGTTACACCACTCGTCTCTCACGTTTCATGATGTATTGTATTCTTTGCTCTAGGCTGTACTACGACCTCACCGGGTGGGTCCTGCATCCCAGGGCTTGATTCCCACCTTCATCACCCATCTGTGTGGAGTTTGCATGTTCTCTCCAGGTTTGCACGGCTTTCTCCAGCTACTCCAAGCTCCCCCAACGCGTGCAGGACAGGTCTGAGTGTCTGGCTAGTCTCCCCGGTCTCCACGAGGAGAGAGGCCGGCTGCGCTGCCAGCTGTGGCCCCTGTGGAGCAGCTGTGCAGCGAGACCCTGTTCCCTCTCCAGTGTTCCGAGCCTGGTGCACTAGAGCAGCCTCATCCCAAACCGCTCCGCTCTTCACTCCGGTTCATCTTTTTGCAGGAACCTCACAACAGAAAATGCACCGTGCTGGCATTTCAAATGTTACATTCAAAGTGTACCTCAGTTCTGATCCTGAGGCACCCAGGGATCCTCTTCATCAATGAAGCTCATCGATCCTATTGATTTGAATAGTTTTCTATGCTCAAGATGTAGCCTTACAAATAACCTGTATTGGCGTCATTTTCAAGGAAAGCAGAACTCATGCTCATCTCTTGTTGTCCAGTTTAAGAACTAAAATAATTTGAATACTGCTCAGTAAGATCTTGATGAGTGAAACAGCTTTAACTGGGCTGAAAACTGTACAACACAGGTGCGTCCCAGAGGAAAGACTGGGAAATAAGGCATCAGACAATATCAAACCATATTGAAAAAGTGCTTCTGTAGCACAAGTTTGATAATGGTCCTTTTTTTATCATCATCCTTCAATATAGCCTACATTCAAGAAAAGACCTTTTCTGTACAAGGATCGAAGCTGATTAGAATATTACTAGGGTATTTGAGTTTATTCCTTTTCTCTTACACAAGAAACATTCATGATGAAAATAAGCCAATGCTCAGCACATTAATCAAACCTCCCCTGGCATCAGACTTGATCAGATTTGAAATGTTTCTGATGCTTTTCTGCCGCTAGACAGAAATTTAAACAGCACCCTCATTCAACAAAGACCCTCAGACGTTTGTCATTTCAATTCTTTCCCAAAAAAGAGTGGCTTTTTTCCCCGGAGTGGCCTGAAATAGATCTGCCTCAATTTGATCATCTCTGAGGGGACTTGAAGTCACAGTGGCTTAGTGTACCCCGACGTGCCCGCTGTCCGGTCACTCTGACACACACAAACCCCCAGAGCTGCAAAAGGAAAAGAGGAGTGACGATTCCCCGTTTCCAAGGGGACTGTAGACCACACAGAGTGTCATTGCAGAAATCTTCCTCTGCCCTTCCATTTATGTAATTGCATTTACATTTGTTATCTGAACAACTAACTAATTCACTAATGATTCAGCTGACTGCCTGAAATCTCCAATGATCTGCTTCCACCCTGTGCTTGGATGGTATGGCCATTGTAAGACATTGCAGCAGTGGGCTAGTCCCGCGGTCACGTGGCCCTGAAACCACCAGCTCGTTTTTTAACAGTGCGCTGAGAGCTGTTTCCCGATGCAGCTCATTAACCCTCAGCACTTTTAGAAGGCGATGGGGATAAAGTTCACTGCCCTGCAACGTCACAGGAGGTAGCAGTTCTGCCCTGTGTGTGCACCAGGACTGCGCATCCAACAGCACAGAGCCCTCATCTACGCAGGTGAGCTCATAGCTAGATGACTCACAGGCAGTGTTGCTTAGAAATCCTGGGGAAACAGCATGGCAGTGGATCTAAACCTCCTTCTGCTTCAATCTTTCTTTCTGCCTCACCCACTGTCCCTAATCAGTAGGAGTGCACTGAAAATTGGATATTTCATCGCTCCTCTCTCTCCCTATTTATACATCACAATCACATCTTCCCCACACATTGAAGAGTTTGATCAAGGCTAATTTTCTCTCTCTAAAATCCGGGGGACATTAGACTCCTCAGATGACACCATGTGTTTAAGAACAGCGCTGTCAAAACTCCCACGCCTCTTGAATCACTAACCCCTGTCTCCATTTAATTTCATTCTTCTACGTCGCAGGGATTTAAAAGCTTTTCGGTTCCTTAAATAAAAAAAATGCTTTTGAAAAGTCACAGCCAGCTGTTCCTGTTTGGTGTATGAATCTCTGCTGCCTCGTTAATTTGTGACTCAAAAATGCAGAAAGATCACGAGTCGGCCACCACAAGCACAATGAAAGGAGCAAATAAATGACAAGGGCAACCGGAGCTCACGTCCAGCACAGCAGTTGCGTATCTCCTTCAGTGCCACAACACCAGCGCAAAAGCATCCTCCTTAGAATCAGAGACCAGAGGGGCAAAACTCCAACATAGCTGCCCCCATTATAGGATTGTGCCTTCCAACGCTACGCTACACTGCCCAGTAAGTAGACAATATTTCAGAGTGAGGCGCTCTGTGCAAAGTGGAATAGCCCAATATGTGGGATTCTCATTACTCCTGAGGACTGTAAAGTAGTAGCAGACCAGGCCTCTTCCATACATGCGGAAAAAACATGACTGTAGTAACACAAGCTCCTAGTGCATCTGCAGACTTGGGTCTTGTATAATTTCAGACACCTATAGGGGTTTGCTGTCATGTGTGGCTGCTACTGGAACTGACTCTGTGCTACAGTGTGCATCAGCACCTACCCCTACAAACAAACCAACACACTCTCTGGCATGTTACAGAAGAGGCAACATGGTGGCACAGTGGTTAGTCTCGCTGGGACTTTCACAAAACTCACATGTTCTTTTGTCCCTCAGTCAGTCACATCCTTCTCCCCTCTGGTGAATGTGCAACACACAGGTTCTGATCTGTATCCCTCAGACAAGACAGAACAAGACAAAAAAGAAACAAACCAACCCTGGATGCTATTGCAATTTGCAGCTCATTCACCACAGCATTCTGGGAAATGTGGTCCAGACAAGGGCCTCCATCTTGTCTGAACCTGCTGTACCATCACAAATAGCTTTCATGCATAACACATCAAAGACCTATAACTCTTCAATTTAGAATTAAAAAAACTTTCATTGTCCCTGATGACTGCTGGATGGTCATTCCACAGTTCGGTTGCTGGACAAGAAGAGGGTCTGTTTTTCCAGTGCCTGACATACAGTGTGCTGGCACTGAAATTCCAGAGAGCAATATGAACCAGCCTCAATACTCAATAAGAGGGAAATATTGCACCTGCCGTTGCTGTCTTCACCCAAATGCTTGTATCCCTGAGTGCTGGAAATTTCAAAACGTGGCTCCACCGTGCGCGGATTGTGGTCTCCATACGAAACAGGATCCAAGCTATGTAGGATGCTGTAATTTAATAGATGAACTACTTTCAATCTCCAGCTCTATGTACACCTATATACAGCTCTATTTACACCTCCTGTGCAAGGCAGGCTTTCTATTATGTGCAAAAACACAGGCCATCCCATCTTGAGTGTAATCTGCTCTGTGCCACAGATTTAGATTAACAAAAGCACTCTTGGGATGCTAACTCTAGCACATGGCTATAAGCACCATTCCTGCAACAAAGAACAAGATTTCTCTGTGCAAATTTAACATCAGGTTATTTTATCATGTGTTTGTATAGAGATATGAACAGCCCTAAAGCAGATGAAATATTCTTTCTTATTTCTCCCATTCAGTAGTTTCTTCTATTTAAGATATTGACATATTGACAGCACTTCAGTCCATAACTGTAGATTGAATTTCATGTACATGTGTGATCTGGTCCTGGGACGTCTGTGACACATCTCACACATCAGGAGGATGGAAGAAAATTAAGATCAATCTCTATTGATATTGATAGCTTTATCAATCCAATGCAGAAAGCATTTGAAAACCACAGAAGTCTCTCCAACCCAACGTGAGCAGAATCGGTCTTTCTGCAGCCTCTGCACGGAGATCCCGATTTCCACAGCCCCAGTGTAAGTATAGTACCTTCAGGGTAATAAAATACAAGGCTGTCGATGCCCAGAAAGCAAAAGAAGTGTGCTTAAGTGAATTTGGAGAGGCGTCAATTCGGCAGAGCTTTCCTACACAGTTGCACCTGGAGTACTGCCAGGTCCAGACACAACCGAGGAAGCATCCCTCCCACACGGACTGGGACTGCCAGAACAGAACCACCAGAACCTCCTGGGTGGCGTAAGAAGCAGGGAGACATGCCAGGCATTGTGAAAATGTCAGAGCCTGATCTAGAAACTACTAGGGAAAAGAGTAAGCGGTACAAACTCAGATGACAAGTGAGAGTGTCACAGGCAGGCAGCCCAGACTACCAGAAACAAGATGGGAAGCACTGAGCGACTCACGCCGAGACATCATGACACATTCTAGAGAAGGTGGAGAAGTAATACGAAAGGCAAACAAAATGGAGGGATTTATAGCGGAATTTAAATCAAGAGAAGTAACATCAAGATTCTGTAATGCATTAGTAAGATTTCAATTAGAACAGTGTCAACAACATTAGATACTGCTGTTCAAAAACCAGCCCAGAGCAGAGCAGCAGAAACATTACCAGGTCCGCAGGAACGTCCCGCAAGGGTTAGCAGAACAGAACTCTTATGTCAATCAGGAGGTTTCTGTTATCTTACTGCCGACATCGAAGAGGCCAGGACAGCTGCCCAGCCTGCCCCCGGTCTGCCCCAAGCTGCCCAGCCTGCCCCCCGGTCTGCCCCCGGTCTGCCCAGCCTGCCCCTGGAAATCCCTTTGCCTGATCATCCCTGTCAGGCTCTGCGGGAGCCCCAAGGTAGACTGGCCAGAATCGAACCAGGGCTCCAGAGCTGTGAGCAAGCAGGGCTAATCACCACACCCCTCAGCCACCCTCCACTGCCAATGCCAATAAATTGTATTTATATAGCACCTTTTGCCCCAAAGGATCCTAAATAACACTAGATTTATCAGAGGAGAATCACCTCCTCCAGCACTAAACTGCAGTAGAAAATACTTCACCAGCTGAATTAAGAGGAAGATTCATGCTAGGAATGTGGACAGGCCTCATACAGGTCCTTCACTTTTATCACTCATGCATTTGCAAAGTATTGCTTCTCTTTAGTTTTACTTCATTCTAGATGTAAAACACAGGAGATGTGGTGCAAAACACAGGCCCTTTTAACCGAAGAGTCTGTATCAGATTATTCAGTTAAAACTCTTAAATGAGCGCAATGTATGTGAGAGCATCACAGATCACAATCTATTATCCACTTCCTAAAAGCTAATAGCAATAAATTAAGACTTGTGCAAATTAAACGCATTCGGAAAACACAGGCGCTCGATTTAATAATCATCTCTCTTTTGTTCCAAAGTAGCAGAGCGTGTCAGAAGCACTAAGCAGATACGTCTCATTAAAGTGATGTGAGGTTGGTGAAGTTTTAGGAATAAAACTATTTAAGACACAAATCTATGAATAGCTAATTAAGCGAAAGTTTTCACATTAAACAAATTGGATCCTTATAGCCTGTCTACTGTTCAGACTGTCTGAAAGGAGAAAGCAGGCAGGCAGGAGCCTGGAGAATCGTCAGAGAGAAATCATCTCTCCATCTCTCTCACTGAGAAATATGCCATTCCTGTATGAGTCTCACATAACCAGCTGAGGTCACATGACCTCCATTACAGTAACTGCTAGGTGGGCTGTGAGGGTCTTTCTCTGTCACACAGGTCCTTGTACTGCAGCAGCACAGAAGTGTAAAAAAGGAGCTTGACTGGACTGGGGGTAAAGTACCCAGTTCAAATCCTGGCCACGCCTGGTGATATATAGCTGAGGGTTTTCCTCAGGGCTGGTGCAACAGGCCCTTTCCGATGCCAGTCTTGCCCAGCCCTTGGAAACCACTTCCAGGAGCCTGGCAGAGCACTGGATGAACTCACAAGGCAGGGACAGCTGCTCCGACGCCTCTGCAGGTGAGCACAGAGCGGGCGGGAGCCGGAGAGAGGGAGAAGCATGGCGTGGCCACATGAGGGACTGTGGGCCCTGTACAGGGGCTAAAGCAGAAATCCCTGCTCCCCAAGCTCCTGCGGAGGACTGGACGAGCAGGATGAGGAAATGGACAACAGCATGTGGTGGGGCGTGGAGGGACCCAGCATCCACTTGCACTGACTGACAATGGACAATCACCCGATTGAGAAGCCTTTTAATTGATGAAAGTGTAGTATTTTGTTAGAGTGTGTACTCACTGCGAGATGTTTTTTGTGAGCCATCAGGGTGACACAATGTCTGAAATTGTGCCTAAGGATGATGAGGGTGTACCCCTCATTGCACCTGTTGCTTGCTGGGATAGGCTCTAGCTCCCCTGCAACCCTAAACTGTAGAAGCAGTTAGAAGAAGGAAGGATGGGAGCCCTCAGGGGCCCCGGGCCCCTTCATAGGGAGGGAGCACCAGTCCAGCGCAGGGAGGAGGCAGAGCTCCCCGCGGCCAGCCTGCGGTCGAGGAAGAAGAATCGTGCCGGGGTTCAGGAAGGGCAGGTGTGGCAGGAGTCAGCTGACTGATTTACATCCCCAGGTTTCCACTGCGATTTGCCTGGCCCAGGAATGCATTTGCCAAACAAATCCTGCTGGGATGATTAAGAGCCAGCGCACAGAGCGCCCGGGCCGACATCAGGCCGACGCTCAGCCGAGAGGAGGAACAGGAAGCTGGGTGCCTGCAGAAAGACGGCTACTTCCTCTTCCTCCGCTGCTCTCCATAGTGTACTCCCCGGCTGGCTGGGGCGCAAAACGTTCCACTCCAGAGCTCGTCTTCTTAATTCACTGGAACATCTGGGACAGCACTCAAATTTGGGAGAGCAAGAAGTGGAGCAGTGTTTCACGCTGAAGCACTGCAATAAACCGTGGATGATACAGCTGGCAGCAGTTCAGATGTTCTTGTGACAGGACTAATTTCCCCAGACTTAGATCTGCAGTTCTCTATACCAGGTTAAATCTTAAGAAGTGCAACTAGGCATGTATTCAAGGTGCATTCAAGACCTGACACATTCAGATACAAAAGTCATTCTGATTTCTTGATTTTTGCGGATTGTCCTGAGGCTGTGACCAGCCTTCACAGTGTTTGAGGTGGATAAGCTCGTGCCAAATGTTCTGCGTGTGCTGGCGCACAGGGGACCAGGAAGGGAATGTGGGAAACTGGGAAACTGGGAAAGTGGGACAGATGAGGTGAACACACAGAGCGAGCGAGGCTGCGTACCAGGAGAGAAGGTGAAGGTGAGCGGCAATGCGGCGGGGCGCAGGGCGCAGGACGATGCCACATGGGCGTGATTAATGGCGCCCAGTGAGGGGGGCTGCAGGGGCTGCTGGGAAGGGTGACCTACTTGAGCTGGGCCGTGTCTGTCTGGGCTCCAGCAACATTCAGGCAGTGATACTTAGCGAGCTGGGGACAGGAACAGGGTGCTGTAAGCACACAGTGACTCGCAGCTGTAATTCAATTAACAGGCTGAGATTCTAAATGCTCAAAAAAAGGTCCATAGACCTAATGAAGAGGTGGGCTCAACCTCATAAAAGCGTCCGTCCCATTATCAACACTACTTTCTTTAGCAACCTCTTCGATAAACATATCACTCATGATTCCAGCTCTTAAGGGACATTGGCACCGAGACTTACAGGTTTTCCCACAAGTGAGTTAAGTGAGATTACATGTTCCAGTTTATCACTTGAAATTCCTGGGGGAAGCTACCGACTGTATGAGCCCTGCTTGCTACATATGTGTATTTCTGATCCTCACAAGGCTGGTTGGAGCTGGGAATGTGCCCTGCCTGCTGCAGCAGGATCAAGCGCCAGGAGCCAGCCAGAGGGGCGTCCTTCCCATTTTAATGGGTTGGTTCTCTGTTCTCAAACTATGAGCTAAATATCTAAAAGAAGCCAACACGTATTCAACACATCCACAGGTCATTTTAAGAATTCAGTTATTGATTAAAATAGAAAGGGTTGTTTCTGTCTTTTCTCCAGCAGAACACAGCTATCAGGCTGGGTACGTACGGTCCCAAAGTTGTTACCAAAGCAACAGCGAAGCATGTGAGCTATTTTTATTGTAAAACCACTATATACATGCGTGCACTCACACACACATGCACAGCCCAGCACTCTCAGATGCACTCACATACACACACACACTCACACGCACGCACTCACACACAGACACATGCACTCACATACACATACACTCAGAGTCACGCACTCACACACAGACACATGCACTCACATACACACACACTCAGAGTCACGCACTCACACACAGACACATGCACTCACATACACACACACTCAGAGTCACGCACTCACACACAGACACATGCACTCACATACACACACACTCAGAGTCACGCACTCACACACAGACACATGCACTCACACACAGACACACTCAGAGTCACGCACTCACACACAGACACATGCACTCACACACACATACACTCTCACTCTCACACAAATTCTCCCACAGGCACCAGAGATTCGCAAAAGTCCGTGTTGTTTCTGCTGTGCTTCAATCACTGGCGGCAGTGTCAAACTCACACAGATCAGACTGCTCCCCCCTGACCAGGCTGAGCTGCTCCAAGGCTGGGGGTAAAGGGCGTTAATCTCGGGTGATTCCCAGTTCATTCCCTAGCTGTGCCACTATGCCATGTGTCATTGTTAGCAGCTTATCAAACCTCCTTGAGCTCCGTCCTTTGGTAAAGATGGAAATTTAAAGTCTTATTGTAAGTGACTAAGTGCTGCTACAACAGCAGTTGTTGATGCCATAGTTCATTAGTCTCTGTAAGTCACTTTGGAAAACTGCACCTGCTGCAGAGGAAAATGCATTTTGAAAAATAAGGGTACAATTTGAAAGACAGGGTAAAGTACATGTGTGCTATTTTTATACTTGTTGAAAGCAAAAACAAGCTGCTAATTTGTACGGCGCAGAAAAGGCCAGTTAGCATGCATCAGTAAGCAACTCACTGAACTGTTCCTGTCCAGCCCTACCATCACCACTGACGAGAAGCTGTCTACAAGGAACTGCTTGTGGTGATTCAGGGTCTCCAGATGAACACACATCTTTAAAACCTCCTCTGAGTAAAGCAGGGTTTTGAATAAAGAAAAATATGCAATTTCTCAAAGCATATTATGATCTGAGAGCATCGTGTTCTATATTAATATGCAGCAGGAGTGCAGTGACTGGAAACGGACCTGAGCACCTCTACCCAGGCCCCACCATCTGCAGGCATTTCGACTCCTTTGAACCAGCAACTTTAAAAGACCCTCTGAGCCTTGAAAGAGATCGGTTTAGTTGAGACAGAGCAAAAGGTGCAGCATAAAAACTAGAAGACACTTGCGGGAGTAGAGCTTGATTTTACTGGGTACAGGTCACCAATCGGAGCTCTGGATGTGACCTGCAGGTCAGGGGTCACGGCCGCTGCTGATTGTGAGCAGGGTTCTCTGAAGAGATCTGCTGCTAACCCTGCACCCAGTTCCCTCCGGGAGTCCAGCACGCATCCCCGACTCAAACCATTGCACATTTCAGTGTCCACAATGTGTTTTTTCGCTTCCTCACCCATAGCAACAGTTTGGGCTCTGGCACAGCTCACTAGGTACATTTGCAGATGATGCAGAAAGAGCAGCAAGGAAATTACTGACTTAGAAAAATCACGAATCTGGCAGACGCTTGGAAAGGAAACAAGGGAAAGAGCAAAGTGGCAATGTAAATATCGCAAGCAGCCGCAGGAACCCGCACACGAATCGGCAGTGTGATTCTGGAGATTTCTCTGCTGTATATTTCCATGTACACTTGTCTAAAAGAAGCTAGAAGAGTGGAATGTATTACTACCAGGAAGCTGGAGCTTTCCAAACCCTAGCAGACCCTCACTCACAGTGCTGTGTTGGGTATGGGTCACACAGTACAGACAAGGTCTGAGAGAGGTCAAGAGGTCAAGGAGGAGAGACAGGAGTGATTCCCGGTCTCAGGGGACGGACATACACCCACGCTAAAGGAACTAAACATCTGCAGGCCAGAACCAAGAATATTGTGAGCCGATTTCACCTAATTACATAAATGGTTATAATACATTAGAAAGGGTTACCAACAAGACCCATCCCATTCAGTCTCAAGACCCATCTGATGTTTCAGAAGCATAGTAATTCAAAGATCTTTTAAAGAAGTCAGTTTGCCAGATTCAACAACATTACCATGCAGCTTGTTCCATTCTCCTACCACCCTTTTTGTAAATTGTTCTCAGTTTAAATGCATTATACAGTACATTCACACCAGTGGTTGGTTCCTCTTTTCTGGACTGATTCCAGAGTAGCAATACCTTTTCATTCAAACATGCTCACCAATCTACACTTTTAACTCTATATATTAACCATTCTGTTTGACTTTTATTACTCATTCTTATTATTTTACACTTATAATTTATATTTTTTCTAACTGAAGGTAACACTTTGCATTTGCCTACACTGTCACCAGTTTGCCCAGACCTGAATGTGGTCCAAGTCTATTGAATTGTTTTGCAACTTGCACAGTGTTTCATGATGCTCCTACTTTAGTAACATGACTAAAAGAAGGACTTATTGGTCTTTAATTAATTATTTTGTGATGGAGACATTTGTTAAGGACCAAAAACTTGGATCTCCAACCCTGGAGACCTGCAATACAGAAGGTTTTGTAGATCATCTTTAAATCACCTTCAATCCAACAGTTTCTTAAGAAGTCAATTGAGATTAAACAGGAGATTTGCTAAAGTAAACAATTTAGAGATCAGTTTTTTCAGCCCTCAAAGACCAGGGTTTTCTTAATTGAGCAATTGACTTGCTTGAAAATCAGTAACATACAGGAGCTGCTAATCTTTGAAAACAGGTGACTCTCTGGACTGGGGCTGGTGTAACAAGCGTGACATCTCTTCATATGTTCAGTGCAGTAGCAGGAGGCCCTGGGTGGGTGTTCGTCTGATGCGTTTCTAGTACCTGTAACAGTGTCGACTCTTGTAGGACTGTGAAGGCTCTCTTGAGACAGGGTGTCAAATTTAATTTTGTAGTTTAGTAGTAATTTAGTTTAAATTTAGAAAGTAAAATATAATTTGATAAATTGTTTACACTTACTTTACATATATATAATTTGAATAAAATGTAAAACGTAGTAATCACTTCCCTGAAAGTTTTTTATCTATGTATACAGGGGGTCTCTTCCTTACAAGTCCTAAAACATGGCAATAGTGAAACGACTTAGAAAGGGGAATGAATATCCATAAGAAATAAAGTAATAAGCTTGAGATGTGTCCTCAACACCTACAGTTCAGACACGTGTATACGCATACAACAGAGCTCTTAACAAACAATAAACAGAAAGAGATGCGACAAGTATGTCCTCTTTCTTACCTTGCTAATGGATTTAATGTGCCCGACAGCGGCCCTTCACAATTTCTGAAGTGTTTTCTCACGTCTGTTTTCACAGAGACTCTTAATAGCAATTAACTTCACACCAGCACGTGATCTCCCAGCCCCGGGTAAAGGGTTGGACAAGTACACGAGCATGAAGCGCGCACTCGCGATGTGGGCGCGCACCACTCACAGCCCGCAAGCTGGACACGGGGGCGCCGGCCGCCCTACGTCACCGCGGGTCTGTGCGCCGCGTAATAGATTTAGCTGTCTTAGTGAACTGAGGACAGAAATGCGAAACGACGAATTTCGAGTCGATTTATAAAACGGGTTCCCCCTGTACTGAGCCCTACCTCTGACTCGGCTGTGAAACAAGGACAGGAAAGGAAAGGGATACATTTTTAGGGAGAATAGGAAACGCTTCAATACACAAAGAGCTGTGGGGTCTGGAACAATCCTTCTCCCTAGACGGTAGAAACATTCAGGGGTAAATTTAAATTCACACAGGTAATAAACTAATAACATCTGAGCAAAACGGTCATAAATGACCTCTCCTTTACAGCCTTTAATCTTATATTCTTCAACCATCTAAACACTGGAAACAGTGGTTATGACAATAATACAGCAAGTCCTATCAGGTCAAACTAGGTCACTACATACTGGAGTGTCTCTAGAAGAAGGATTACAGCTTTAGAGCAACAGAGGCAATGCAATTAGTATGATCTTAAACTGCTTTTACAGCGGGCGTGTCAGTGAGGGGAGGAGCAAGCAGCTGGCAGTGAAGTCCTCCTCCTCGGGCTCGGGGCTTCACAGAGATCTATTTAAATGGAAAAAAAAGCATCTTCTGATTTCTGCGCGTCTGGGATTGCGAACTGTAATCTGCGGGATTATCAAACTGCACCACTCCGCCGACAGGCTGCTCTCTCTCACCCCAGTGTTCCTACTCCTGTCCGAACACCCCATCCTAGCTGGGCCACACTAGACCCCAGACACCTCCCACGGCAATACGGAGCCCTGCATCTCTTTTACCAATTAAAGAAAAAGAACTGAATTATCCAGAGGCTGCAGATGGAAAACACCTTGACAAATTAGAAATGAGGCACTTTTCTCTACACAACAGTTTTGTCGGAGTCAGGAACAAGCTTGCCAGCCACATTTCTGAAGCTGATAACCTGACCTGTGTTCCATGATTTTCAATGAAGAGAATATCATAGTAAATAAGTCAGAGGAGATGACTAACAGTGCCCCACATCTCACTGCCCAGCCCAGGTGTGAAGGGGTTAACTCCACAGCTGCCATGCTGCTGCTGCTCCTGCCTGTTAGAAACCCTGAGCCCAGCAGCACAAGCACACAGCTCCAGGTCCCCCTGCCCCTCCGCCCAGCGCCCCCCTTCGTCATCATGCACAGGGGTTGTCGTGAACTGCCAGGCCTGCTTCATGTCTTCCACTCAGCCCGTCTTCGGGTTCGGCCACCTCACCCTTCCTCTCGAGGAGCGCAATCGCTGGGCCAGTCATGCTGCATGTCATGTTGATCACAGCGATCCCCAGGTGCAATTTCCTGACATTGCAAAAGCCATTCTCGAAAAAAGACGGACTCATGAACTGACTGCTTTCTTCTGCAGGTGCTGGCTTAGAGGCTTGCTGCACTGTAAGCCTTGTAATTAGTCGTAATTAGTCTGTTTTATCTGAAGTGTCTGACAAAGAATAGGAGATGAAGCAGGCATGAGGAATAAGAGCTACTGTTACGACAGGCGCTCGTGGAGCCCGGTGACTCACTCAGGGTGAAACAGAGCAAGAGGAGCCCTCGAGACAGCACAGCGACAGGCTGAGCTCACTGCTGCTCACAGGAAACAGTCCCCATGAGCAGGGTCTTTACCAAAACAAGGCCGAGACATTATTTCAGTGATGTTTGCAAAAAGCATATTTGTATTTCGAAACGAACAGCAAAACCCAACCCAGAGGACGCAAGTGGAAACTGTGTGGTAGTGTATTTAAAACCAGGAACACTTCTTTACACGAAGGGCTGTGGATGTCTGTAACAAGTTAATGTGATACCCTGGTTTCTTCTGAGAATCGGCAGGCGGAGACCCTGCTCTCAAACGGGCTGGATGACCTTCTCCTCTCTGTAACCGTCCTCGTGTTCTGATGTATTATTTCGTGCTCTCAGGGGGCGGCTGCTGCCGTGGTGCAGCTGTGTTTTTCTGCACACTGTTCTGCACACACACACGCTGCACCACAGAGACCCACAGAGGTCCCCTGGCCAGCCCTGGGGGGGGGGCGCTCTGCTGACTTCGGCCGCTCGGTCTCCCTGCTGGCAGGAATAAGGCCTGCGAAGCACAGTGCTGGAATGAATTGGCTGCGCTTTCCAGCTAGAGGCAAAGTAAAGCTCACAAGCCTGATGGCTGCTGGCGGTGCTGAGCAGATTCCTCCAGTGTTAAAACGACCATCCCCAGAATATGAGACATTTTCAATTTGTTCCAAAACCAACAGCGCATGACCTGCGGAGAAGAGCTAAATTGGTTCACTTATGACTCAGCTGGTCCAGTTTAATACTTTTCTGCTCCCGGAGCCTGATGTCATCCTTTGCTTTGGCCATTCCGGATATTTACAACGTCTGCGATCTTCTAGTTCAAAACTGAAGAAGAGCAGTTCCCTTCATCCCCCGGAAGGTGACAACCCTCTGTATAAACTGGACACGATCTAAATCAGGTTTCTCTGCTGAGTGGAACTACTTTAATTTCCCCAATTGAATTCCGTTTTCCTTTGTTTTCCTGTACCGGTTTTTGCACTATTCTTCCTCACATTGTCTAGAAAAGCAAGGTGACAATACAGGCTTCCAGAAACACAGAGCCATGCCAGGAAGGGCTTCAGAACTTCCTCCCCCCCCCGCTTACACTTCACAGGACTCACTGATGGCGAGACAGTCGTTCGGGTTCTGGGTTGCGCTCGAAGCTGTCCCGACTCAGCCGTGCTGTGCGATGGAAGCCATCTGTCTACGTGTGAAGACCACACAGGAGACCTGGTCTAGGGTGTTGGCAGGGCTGGGGGGTTTATCTGCACCCAAAACTACACCGGTCTCTCAGCAATGCAGAGCACTTGGACCAGTGAGCTCTGGTTCTGCTGGGCTGGAGCCCATCTGACTCTCAGTGAGGAGGAGGGGGGGTTGACAGACATGACTGAGGAGAGTGATCCTGCTGCCACCCCTCTCCCCGACGAACTCCCATCATCATCCTCTCACGATTCCTTTCATTTCCTAATGACACAGCACTGGCAACAACCGCTCCAGCGCAGAGCGATTACAGGGAGAATCGTGCCTGGAGCCCCACTGACTTGTGTGGGCTGAGTGACACACAGCACAGCTCCCCCTCACAAGAACGAGCAGCCTTAACCCGCTCCTGTCCGGAGAGCTTGGCGACAGGGGTGACTAGCTTTTCGATGCCAACATCTGTCCAAAGCACAACTGCCTGAGCCATTCATGCGCAACTCTACTCCAGTATTATAGCCAGTATTATGTACAGTAATTCACCAGCTGGCTCGTCTCTGATCCTCATGCCTTCCAAGTGTCCAGCACGCCTGCCTTCATGGCCATGCCCTCTTGCTCCTGACCTGGCAGAGCTTTCAGAAAACTGCTGTCCCTTCACGATTCACGGGTCTTCATGACTGAAGGTCAGACGGATACAATCCATTCAGCTAACTGCTTCTTCCAGTACAGGGCCCCGAGGGAGCCAGAGTCTATCCTGGCGGACGAGGGCTGGAAGGCAGGACACACCCTGAAAGGGTCTGCAGTCCACTGCAGGGCACACACACCCTGAAAGGGTCTGCAGTCCACCGCAGGGCACACACACCCTGAAAGGGTCTGCAGTCCACCGCAGGGCACACAGAAACAGACTCACACACCAGGTTCAATTTTCACAGTAGCCAACTAACATTAACCTGCCAACATGTCTTTCGACTGTGGGAGGAAACCCATGCAAACACAGGGAGAACATGCAAACTCCACACAGACAGCACCCAGGGAACTTAACCCAGGAGCCCAAGTGGTGACAAGGCGGTGCCAACATGCTGCCCCAGATGGATACCCAAAGGAGTCTCCAAAAGTAAAGCAATGAACCCCACATCTGTAGCCTGTCTCTAATCATTATTTCCATAAATTAACATCACAAAACATCTTTTCTTTTTGCTGGAAAAAAGGCCCCTCTCAAACTGTTTACAATGTCTTCTCTCAGCATGAGGGACACGCTGAGGGGCTGCATTTGAACGGTACGCCCCAGGCTGGCTTTTTAAAAACGGACCTTGGTGTTTACTGACACACCGGTAAGCTTTTCGATATTCCTGCCATCGATCTGACGTAGTGAATCACCGATAAGTGTTTAGGAGAGTCATTGTGAATTAGGTTTTATATACTATTTATCATTAACAAAAGCTTAAAAGCCTCTTAACTACATTACTAACCGCAATGAAATGCTAATACTACATTATTCATGAACAATTGATTTCATTACTGTGATTCCTCTGCCAGGTAAGTGAGCTAAGTCTTCAATCTGGCAAAGGTGTGCCTGATTGAAAAGGTAAAGTCATTCCATTTGAAGAGCAACATGAAACTTCCTTCCTATCATAACACATCCAGGTGAATATGGAATTTTGGGCACACCTTTCGTGTGACACTTTGGCCCCTTCTTGAGACGGCTCTATAAGAGGGCCCCAGGTCTTGATCCTGCAGGGGCAGCAGCGGAATAATCCGGAAACAAGCTGAATTCCAGCCTTGACTATCGGAATTCTTCCTCATTAAGGTTTTCACTAGGAAACAAAAAAAGCTGCAGCTAAGTTCTTGAAAAAGCTGTAGCACTACATTAGGAATTATGCTGGTATCAGTTTTAAAAGCCCTGGTTCTTGCACTTAAACCTCGGGGAGATTAAGGTGACACAGCGCCGAGCACGTCTTGTCACTTGCGGTGATGAGCCTAAGGAAGTCGTCTGTCCGTATTCACCAGCGAGGCATCAGAACTCTGAATTAGCAGCAGCAGCCCAGACCGAACCCTTTCCGTGCTCAGAGCAGCCCATGAGCACACATCTCATTATCGCCCAGCGCCGGCTCTGCAGGGCGCTACACGGCCCACTGAGGCTGGCCTCTCCCAGCACATCTTCTCTCACCGGCACAGCCAAAGCCAGACCAATTTCAAGATACTAAGACATGATATGCAACACACACATAGCAAAGCCACAAAATGGAGCAGACTCAAACACCAAGTCCATGATCTCAGCCTTGTGGGTGCAGCTCCTTGTGCAGAAGACTGATGTTGAGGACAACTGGAAAAGATCTGCACCTGGGGTGGCTACTCACTTTAACAAAGGTGGGCTCTCATACCAAGCACGCCTTCCTTTCCTGTTCAGTCCTGATAGCGCTGGGCAGTAACCCACACACCTCTGAGAGGACGAGCCGTGCAAGGGGAGGTACTGACAGGCACCAGGACTCGGGTCGGAGGATTTGTGACTGACTCTTTGGCTCAGGTTCCTATAAGCAGCCGATTCAAAGCACTAATCACCCAGGAGATCAGAAAGCAGACATCATGAAAGTCGTGGAGGGGAGCCTGAAAGGGATTTTTACAGTGCGATTTCTAAACTAATCCTAATACTGCCATACAGCCATACACAAGAGGATTGGGTGGGATTGCCTGTTATCCAGTGATTTGGGATTTATTTACCACGACTGGTAAATCACATTGGTTGTTTTATACTGGGTTTTAATGAACCTAACAAATCTCTTTCACATCTCAGACATTCCTTAAGCCTTTGTCAACCACAGCGAGAGTAAGGTTTCTACTTGGTTGTTAGAATCTCACAATAACACTGAACTTCTGTCCACTCCTAAATGTTTGGTGAAGGGATATTCTGCCGCAATGACCCAAGAAGGTAGAAGGTTCTAATAGGGCCAAGTCAGACTGCGGCACGGACTGAGGTGGTTCCCCTGGAGTCCTGCGCTTGCTCAGCAGACACACTGTGCCCTGCGTCTCCCTCCTCCTCATCCCTCCCTCACGACCAGACTCCTGCTTCCTGGAACAACAGGCCCTGTCCTGGGTCCGTGCCTCGGACACAGGAACACCTGAACATCCGAAGACCATTTCCTTTCCCTCCTCTCCTGCCAGAAACACTCCAACACTTCGGCAATGTAAGGCCAGGCGCACCACTCATGGGGGTGTCCTGTTCATCAGCGCAGGAAATAAACCCCGGAGCTAGTGTCTGCAGAACCTGCACGGGTTCCCATACGGAGCTGCTTCCCAAAGAAAACTCTGAAATCGCCTTCCCGCATCTCTGAGTCCTAACCTACATGGTCAGACTCTTGACTGAAACGTCAAAGTGCTTTTAATGTTCTTTAATTGATGTTTTGCTGCTTTTGGGTATAATGGGAAACTCAGCTTGAGCTGGCCTTGGGATTCAATAAGGTGCCTGGAAAATTATTACAGAAAACCCCTCCACCTGCAACAAATCCATTTAATGTTCATCTAAGCCAGACGGGGGAGGACAGGAAAGGAGTGGATTATCTGTGTTCTTACTGCAGTATGTCTAGTTTTCTCTGTTTTGCTGGGAGCTTTACTATTCTTGCAGGGAATCCCATAGGACTGGTAATGAATAACTGAGCGCCGATATCTGAGGAGAGAGACCCTGGGGCCTCTGAGACTCTTCAAGGCTCTATCCCACACTGTCTTGCACTGAAATCTCACAAGAAATCTCACAAGTTAAAAAGACTTTGCTGCACTGGTTACTGTTAAAAAAATCTCCTTAAAAAATAGGAATAACAAATAATAACATGAGGTTTAAAGTTATGTCTCATTTTTATTTCCCAAAAATGCAATATTGAAGAAATCAAACGTCTCTTGAGGAACTGGAGAGCCAATGAAACACACTGCAGCCCAGATTGGTTGGGGCTGAGGCTGGGCTAGGGCTCATTTTAGGGTTAGAGTTATGGGCTGCAGCTAGGGACTGGGTTAGTGTTAGTGTTAGAAGAAGGGTTACCTATAAAGCCAAGTCTTAAACACATGGCATTTCCAGGCTTTGTTGAATATATAAAGAAAGACAAGTGGTAATTCCCCATTTCAAAAACAAGAAAATGGAAAAGTCCATCAGGTCAGTATGAAGACAATATTAACAATGACACTCGCAGTCTCCTGGACACCTGTATGCAGAGGAGTTGAAGGGAACACTAAGTGTTACCTCCGAGACAAGACTATTGCACCAGACTATAAAGCACACAGCAGCACCGCGGAGCCGGCAGCCTTTTTCTGCTGAATATCCACAGTCCAGCTGGCCTTCCCTTGCGGGCACAGCCAGCCTTACTGGCTTCCAGTGCACAAGCTGGGCAGGAAGATGCACTGGGACCTGTCAGTCACGGAGGCTGCTTTGCATCTTTAAAAAAATGCGACTGCACATTTGCCTAAGAGCCGACGATAAACAAACAGGCTCCCACCGCAGCTGAGCCACAGCCGACCGAGGAGAGGAGCTCAGGAGAGCAGCTGCGAGGAGTGAGAGGAGTGAGAGCAGCCTGAACAGGCTGTCTGAAAGGCTGACATGATGCCATTTTCATTCTGCTGGGAACTGAAGTTCTTACAGGGCCTTATCGCGTTAAAAAGACAGCCTGGGCATAGAGACCACACTACTGTGACAAAATGCCAAGCACCTTAAGGACAACTCTTCCACATCCGGCTTGGTGCTGTGCAAACGTTCAGACCACGCAAAGGACAGGGAAGCTCTTCACGCTGCCTATGACAAATGACCCTTGTTTGGGCGCGCAAGGCAAAGAGTTTTTGCACTGACACTAGTAAACACCTTTTCTGATAAAAGACAACTAGTGAAGTCAATGGCCAAGCCATGCTGCAGAGGCGAATAAACAAAGATGTGAGGAAATCTAGCTTGCAGGAAAGTCTGTGGGCCAGTCCAACAGAACCACTAACCCCACTATTCTGCATTGCACTGAGTGTTTCCCAGAGGGCACTGCACAGAGTCATAAAAACCTAATAGGGGTGATGGAATTAGTGGGGTACCGCAGGGGTATATGTTAGGACCACTGCTCCTCCTGATCTAGATTCTGGAATCTTTAGTAAACTGGTCAAGTTTGCAGATGAAACCACAAAAGCAGGATTAGCAAACACTGTGGAAACTGCAAAGCAAGTTCAGAAAGATTCAGCTAAAATTCAAGACCCAAACACCTGGCAGGTATAATTTAATGTAGACAAGAGTGCTGCTTTCAGGTAGCAAAAACACAAACTATAAAACTAAAAAGAGACTTCAAGAACCCATTTATGAAAAAGAATCAGAGGTTTATGTTTACTGATCATTTAGATCTACTAAACAATGTGGAGAAGCAATAAAAATAAAACACAGATGTAGGTCGCTGAGATCAGTCCCGTAGCCGAGACCTCAGCGATGACCCCCAGCACGGCTTGTCCCCACTGTATCCCCCTGACACCACTGGAGGGCTGGAGGAACCGGGACTCGAACCCTCAACCTGGGAGCTACAAGCCCAAAGGCTCACCCACTGCTTCACACTGAGCGCATGGTAAATCATCTTAAAATGCATTCCATGATGTTCTCACAATGTATGTGAACGCCCAGAGAGCCATTTTAAGTGAAAGTGTTTATCTGAAATTTACTTGCCCAAGTTTTGTTTTAGATGTGTTTTTTTTTTCCCGACCCAGACTGCTTGGCTGAATCCGCATGCAAGGAGATCGGATCCTGTCGGGACCTTTCTGGCTGGCCCGGGAGCTCCCTGCCGCTCGGAGTCGGAGGGACACGGACTCAGTGGATCCGTTGACCCCAGGAGAGCGGACGGACTGCCCACAGGTTACTCTGCCCCTTCCGAAGCGCCGTGTGAGTGGGCACGGCAGCCTGAGGGCAGGACAGCTGGCACTGCGGAGTGCCGACACACACCTGGGCGTCGGGCAGCCACTGTGACGTCACCTGAGCGAAGAGCCTGCTCTCTCACTGCGCCTGACAGGGCTCATATAAACCTCTGACTATCAGATTAAATACCTTTACTTTCGTGCCAGGAGCCCCAAATGATTTCATCTGACCTGGTCATTTTCCTAAATATAAGCATTCTGGCGATGTATGAATTCACACATGTGCCCGTGATTTCGGGGGACCCGACCACTCTTGCTCTTCCAGAAAGGATGAAATGTGTCCCAGACCGTGGCCTCTATAACTGATTTATTTTTAGAGTTTACAAAGTTTACAAAATATCTACTTTCAATAAACAAAAAGAAGCAACAATAACTGCCGTGATGGACTGTAACAGAGAGGGCTTTGACTTCTCTCTCTGCTAGCTTGACTGCTGAGGGGTGTTTGTGTCCAGCTCAGGCCCTGCACGGTGAAAAATGAGAGAAGGCTGTTTTGCTCTGCCTGTCCACCTGGTTCCTGGCAATAATCAATCCTAGAATCTCATCCAGGCACTTTTGGAATTCTCCCAGAGAATGTGGGACGGGTCAGTTTGTTCCAAAACAGTCCCAAGCCTGAGTAAAGACATTCTGATTTCAGCCTTGAACTGCTCTCTAGATGTGTGGGGTTGGTCTGCTTCTCCCAGACGCCCACAGAAACACGCCTCTGGGAGCCCAGCTGTACAATGAGCCTGCCTTCATCAGGCCTGCTGCCAATGAGCCACGAGTCAGGAACAATCACTTCAGGGGCATCGGGAAAGTCCTCCAATGGAATCGTTGAATATCCAAGTCGTGTCACTGTATTGAACCCAGAGCCAGGTGGCATCAGCAGCGTCTGTGCCAGCGTGCTGGAGCAGAGGGGGTTGGGATCCTAGCCCGGGGCCGAGAGCCGAGCGCTGGCAGAGACGGCCCCAGGAGATAATCCCCGAGCTGCAGGGGATTAAGGGATTGCTCTGAGAAGTCATTTCCCTGACAGGGGTAGCCCAGCTGGAGGGGGGCAGGGGCCTGGGGCAGGCTAGGGCACTTTCTCCCTGCGGCGGATCTCCCAGGCCTGCTAGTGCAGCAGTGCTCGAACCTGGTACACTTGTAACCAGGGTGTCACTGATGACGTGCTTACACTGCATCTCCTCATTAACTGCTTTGTGATTGTGTGTCTTTCAAATCCTTTGATGTGTGTTTAGAAGAAAGACAGGCACACAATGCTTTATAAGCAGCTCCCGGTGTAAAGCTACCCCTCTCCTGTTCTCTCCTCTCTCAGCCAGGACTGAGATGTCAGGATACAATGTTAAAAGAACCTTCAGTATCACAAAGGAAGATTCAGGGAGAATATGAACTCGACACACAGGAGAGAGGTTCCAACCCTGAGCTTCTGGCAACAGCGCTTCTCTGTCTCTGCGCCGGTCAGGAGAGGTTTAGGGGTTCTGTCCCAGAGAGACAATGGAAGGCTTCCTGTCTGCCTTAGGATTTAATTTCTTGACTGAACAAAGTCATCTCAGCAGACATCCCCTGATGAAGTGAAACACGACGTTGCTAAAGCCGATACACCAGCCACTCATCGTCAGATCAGTTACCTCCCCAACCAGCCCAGCGAGACGGGCCAGTGGGCTCCCCTGCTGGTCAGCCGTCAGCCCCAGGAGCTCACCCAGGCCTGAGTGCTGCAACACAGCTTTCTATTCCCTCCTGCAGGCGCCAGGGAGCCAAAATTCCAGCTGTCGGTCTTTATTTGTGCCCATATTCTCTCCTAAACATTACAGCACAATTCATTGTGATCTACAAGACTCCGCTGTCTGCTTTTATTATGCTGCTACTGCAGAAATCAGGGGTCTGTCTGATCTGCATTCAGAACTCAAGGCTACACCCAGCCTGACCTCTGTGTTTTGTTTTTCCATTAATGTTGTTCGTTCCGGAGAATTTCTTAACCGATAGAACAGAAAAGGCAAATATAAGCACTAACCTCCGTCATGCCTGATAGGATGGCTTTATCTCCTTTCTGCTCTGGTAATATTTCAAGTTCTGAACAGGTGGCATTGCTTTACCCCAAGGGTTGTGGGAGTATGGAACAAGCTGCCCAGCCTCCTTGAAGCCAATATTCTGGCTTCTTCCAAGCAACAGCTTGATAAGCTCCCTGGATCACTTTGCTACTTAAAAGCAAACGAGCATGCTGGCCTTCCTCTTGTTTGAAAATGTTAGTATATTCCCAGGATTTCCCCCAAATCCTATTTAAGATGTTTTCTAGATGTGTGTGCTCTTGTTGTATCCATGCCTTGTACACTTTTACAATGGCTTTCAGAAAACAAAGGCGTTGTTAGGTTTATTTTGGAGGTGACCTTTAACCTGCTAACTCCACAGCACCGCGAGACAAACAGAGCCTGTGGCTGGTCTGCCCAGGACTCCATGAGCCCAGACTCTCAAGATGCTTGTTGTCACGGAAACCGCTCCATCACTCAAGCCCTGTCACTTAAGTCAAGCCAGGGCCTGGCGCTGGTACGTCTGCCCTCTGTGCCTGGCTTGTGGCCGTCTTGAAATATACACACTCCTTACGTTAAAGCATTCACTCCCTCTTCATTACTTCAACATCAGTGTTAGAACTATCCAGCTCCTACAAGAGGCCGTATGTGAAACTTCAGGTCAAACGTCTGGATGGAAATGTGCTTTTTGTTAGGCTGCCTTTCGAGGCGATGTGTCTTGTCACAGCTGCCCTCTCTCTGTGTCTGTTTTAATATTACAGGATTGTGTTGATGCTACCATAGCAGAATTTGATTGAAAAAACAAACAGCCTCTGACAATAAAAGCACTCAGGGTAATTGAGCAGTGGCTGGCAGGAGCAGGTCGATCGATCATTTTCCCTTCAATTAACCAGAAAGCCCTCTCCTGCTGATGAGAGGACGGGACAGGGCTCTTTTGAGCAAATGAGAAAGAAAAGAACGGCTCATAAAAAAGACAGCCCTGCATATCCTTGAGACGTGTTTCTCCCCTTCGTTACTGGGCGTCTCTGCAAACCGCAATCAGAAATGTTGGAGAAGCTACTGCAGCCTCAGCTCATGGGACAAAATGATGGACATGAATTATGGACACACAACGAAGGAAAATAGGAAAGATTCCAATAAGGAAGCCATCCATCCAGCCAGCCTGTACTGGGAGTGGGTACCTTTGGGAAGTCAGTCTGCGCAGGAACCTCTGCATACAGCTGCGCAGCTGTCGGTAGAGGTTCCTGCAGCTGTTTGTACGCAGGACCCTCTGCGCAGGCGACGTGCTGGAATGGGAGCTTTGTGAGTCTTCCTCACATTGCGAGGGAGTCTCTGAGGTACATGAGCCACGCAGGTGCAGGTGACATTTGGAAGCCAGTCCCCCGGGCAGCTGCAGCAGCCGAGAGCCTGAAGCCTGCACTCCATCAGTGTCAGACACACGGGGGGGAGGGGGGCCGGAGCAGAGCTGAAGGAAACCGCATGTTTGACCCACAAAAGTCTTTCCTTCGCTTGTGGAAGCTTATTCCATGGCTAAATATACACAGCGTTCAGGCACGACCTGAACAGACATCATTTTATGACAAGAAAAACATTTCTGGGGGAGAAAGTAAATCAAAGAAGTCTGCACTTCTCTTAAAGACACAAGATGCGAGGAGGGCAGCTCACCCAGGTGCTCCGGTGGGCTTTAATGAGATACAGCCCGGTTACAGAACACTGCTAATGCTCTTAAAGTGCTTCCTTTCCCCACTTAATACAAAGCTTGACAATAGATACATTTACCTGATGTGACTCAAGACCAAAATGCAGCTCACGTCTTCAAGGTCACTTAGTGTTCTCAGCTTGGATACTGGGTTACATGTGGACAGATCTAGGTTGTGTGGATCTCAGACAGGCAGTACTAGCTGCACTGAAGGTGGCTCCTAACACTGCAGCCTACTGATCGCTAGTCTTTGAAGGCTGGAGGTTTTATCTGCTATCATCATTTCTGCCTGTCCTTGATGACAAATAAAAAGGCAACTCCAAGACCAGAGCGCAGAGCAGGTACTGATTCTTCTCTTCTTCATGTGATCACGGCCACTTCAAAGCACAGAGGGCCGCGGTCATCAACGGGACCTCACAGTACAAAGGCACAATTCTGCACACGAGCGTATCGGCAGCTCTGGGCTGTGAACTGGAATTAAAGGAGACCTGAGGCGAGGGTGTACCTTCAGCACACTACTCTCAGGGATCTGGGGACCAACAGGGTCACCTTATCCAAAAACACGAGAACCCCCATTGTTGAAATCAAGAGCTAGAACTTCCATCGGTGTGTGAGCCGATGTTCTGACTGAATCCAGGACTCGACTGAGGGGCACGAGGCTCCTTGGCACACAGAGACAGTGCCACACTGGCCCCTATGCAGCCGAACAGAGAGCTACGAACCCCCACCGGTCCGCAATGAGACAGCCATCCCATCATCCCCCAGGGTGTGTGTGGCCTGACAGGGGTCCGATGTGGGAGATCAGCACTGCACTTACACATTGATCACGGAATATAAAACATGCGAGGAAAGCTACTTCGCAACCAGCAGACCATTTACCACTTAAAGCATTGTACTAATTGAAGTTTAGACATACTTGCATGTGTGGATGTACACAGATATTTTGAAATATATATCCGTCCACTGTTGGGAAACTGCTCATCTTGCAGAGCCCACTCCAGCCCCGCAGAGAGGCACGGCTCTGAGGATGACGACAGGAGCAGTAACAGCCCGTGGCGGAAGCGTATTTACAGTGTAGCTCTCGGGTCCGAGGGCCTCTGAAAGACGAGAGCTGCTCTTGCCTTCTGTCTCAAGTACAGTCCATCACCTGCCCAGAGCTCAGCGAACCTGCAGACAGACCCTCAAGCTCAGCACACCGCGGACACGACGCGCCCCCCCGCCGGAGCGGGTCAGAACGGTACGGGAATCCGACCGGAAAAGCATGAAAGGGAAATCCGCTGCCTTGTCCATCCTTCATGAGACGCACTGGAGTCGATTCTGCCGCAGGAGCGCAGGCACGCCCCGAGGCCTTCGGAGAACACACTGGGGCCCCAGGGGCCCCAGGGGCCGGGCTGGAGAAGAGGCTGGAGCCCTCGGGGGGCTTTCAGATCGACCAGGGCCTCTCCTCCCACCCCCTCCCTGCTCACACATGGCCCCTGTGCCGAGACCACAGCACCCACGACACCCGGGTCTCTGTCCCGCCCCAGGGACTCAAACTGGAGTCAGAGGGATATCTCACACTCCTGCACTGGTGCAACACCTAACTGGGAAATCGTGGTCCTTGAACATAACAGTAATCTAGTGTTAATTTGCTGTCTTACGTTGTTCTTATCTTATCACTAAATTGGTTTTATTGTTTTGAAAGTAACTGCAAAGATAATAGGAAAGGGTGGCCATATCCAGCCTGAAGACACTTTGCTGAGCTGCTTCCTGCTCAGCCCACACACAGCTCTACACAGTGAGGAGAGCTCCCTGATCTCCCCCCGGCGCCAAGCAAAACTCCTCTGCCTCTTGTCTAACTCCTTTCTCCAGTACAGGGTCGCTGGGGCAGCTGGGTCTGGGGAGCACTGGCCACAAGGCAGGATACACCCTGGACAGGACGCCAGTCCATCACAGTACACACACCCCTGATCACAGCATCCCCTGATCACAGGATCCCCTGATCACAGGATCCCGTCCGCAAGCAGAGATCACATGGCTTCCACAGGCACTGCTGAGCTCAGAGCAGCTGGGTCTGGGCAGCCCTGGGTGTGGGGCGGGGCGACAGGGGGGTGCCCTGTCGATTTGCATGGCAGATGCAAGGCGAGAGCAAACAGCAGCTCTTTGTTGGGGAGGAGATCTCAACTCCTGATGCCCCCTCAGGCTCCGGCTCCGCCCCCACGGTGGCGCTGTAAGCTCTGTCCCTCTCACACCCCTGTCTGTACACCGCTCCCCTGTGCTTTCCTATTGCTCCGGTCCGCCAGGCAGCACGGGCGAGATATCCCGGGAATACCAGCGGGAATACCAGCGGGAACCGCGTCGATTCCACAGCTGGTTCTCTATAACCCGCACTGCTCGGGAAAGGAGCGGGATTCATCGGCTCCACGGCACGCACACGCGAGGGGCAAAACCACGCGAAGCGGTTCAACACCACGGCTGCCGGCTTCATGACGACATGCAACGGGTCCGCTCAGCTGGAGGTTCAGAAACCAGCTGTAAACGTGTAGCTGCTTCATGCTCTGAGCGGCACTGGTTGTGAAGTCTTTTTCAAGAGTGAACTGTACTTGTACTGTTTTCATTGGTAATAGAGTTATTCACCTTTACATTGCACGGTGCACAGGTCTCTCTCCTACAGAGCTCTCTATTTTTATAACCCCCTGCGTTACCCAGCCCTGACGGCTGTCTCTGATTGCCGTTATGAGGAGACTATTTGTGGAAGCGCACATGACGTCATTTCTCAGACGCACTAGCCTTCCCACACAGCTCGCCGGCCGGGCTCGGTCTTCAGCGCCGGGACGTATCGGGGCGCCGCTCGGATGCCTTCGCGATCGGCTCCCAGCCGAGACACAGGCGGGGAAGACGAGCTCGGGTGCACCTGTCCGCCACACCACGGCGCCCGTCCCTTCGCTGTCTCGCTGTCGAGCGCCGCGGCGATGCCCGTGTCCCCCTCGGCTCCTCGCGCTCTCCCGCTCACGCCTCTCATTCATGCACGGCGCGAGCCGCCGGAGAGGGTGATTCCCCGTTTCCTCTCGTGCTCCCGCCGCGCGCTGTGACGACCCGACGCGCAGTGCACTTTTACACACAGAGCAGGGGCAGACACGATTAAATGACCGGGTGTTGGGACACCCGCCGTTCATTAAAACGTCAGATGTGAAAACCGAATTCCAGCGTGGAGGTTTACATGCAAAAGAGCCTTAAATACTACTTCAAGTCCTCTGTTTAAACCCTTCTCTGCATGCTTGTATAATTGCAAGAATGGTATTTGAATCTCACCTCCCTTCGCCCCCGATACACATACAGGCTAAATTATAAGCAGGGGATGTTTAACACAACGGTCCCACACACTGGATCGACATTACATGCATTGCCCTTCCAACATTTTTCAAGTGCCGGGTTCTGTCGGCGCGCTCAGTGCCGCTGTCCCTGAGCGCCCAAGTCCGCTCGCGCTGACCACGAGCACGGACGGCAGGACGGAGCGCCCCGGCACAGCGCGCGGACAGACGCGTCTCCGTGCGCTCGCGCCGGGCAGGCTCGGGCGCCCCGGTCCACCCGCCTCGCGCCGGCACTTCCACCGCTACTTTGCGCGAGTTTGCTGCCCGGCTCGGCTCGGGACCCGCCAGCCTGCCCGGAGCCGGAACAGCAGCGCCGAGACGCGCAGAGCGAGAGAGACGGCGCCGGTACTCAACTATTTGCAGAGGTGCTGGAGACTCAGGTCCAGGCACTCGCCTTCCACCTCGTCCTCCGAGACCAGGTCCGGCAAAGGGCGCAGGGGCAGCGGCTCCTCGTCCCCCAGCGCTCCCCTCATCTCGCGGAGGAACAGCTCCAGGAACCTGCGGAAGGTTTTCTCCTCGCTGGCGGAGCCGGCCATCGCTGCTCATTCCTGGAGAGACAGAGACAGATCGAGCCGGGCAAGGGAACTGCTCCGGGGCGCTGCTGGAGAGCTCCCAGTGCGCGGCGGGGGCGCGCGCGCGTGATCAGCGCCCGCACAATGGCCGCGGAGGGGAGGGGGGTGCGCGCTCCCGGCGGGGGGCGGCGGGGCCGAGCATCACCTTGGAAGAGCGTGCGCGCCGCGCTGGTCGCCACAAAGAGAGTTTCTGCGCCCCTAGACCCCGGTCTGCTCGCAGCCTGTGGACGGGGGGGGGGGACGCGGGCGGTGGAAGGTGACATCTGCCGAGGTGCGAGTGTCCATCCTCCCCCGGCCGGCCGTGAAAAGGAAAATGAATAAAATGAGATAAAATACCTAACCGTTTATTCGGCTACATTGTACACCTTGTATACGGCTATTGTACACTCAGTGTTAGTCACTAGGTGAACAGTGACACAGAATAAGCACGTAGGAAAAGACAAGTAGCATCAGGCATCTGTCACACAGGTTCCTCCAGAATACTCAAACACAACAGCGTGTGGGGGTCCGGACTGTGACATTGTCAGGGTTTCATTAGAAAGTCTCCACGTCCGTCTCCCTCCGCCGTCTTTGACGAAGGACTCTAATGTGCGTTTGAAAGACTGACATTTTCATGAAAGGTTTTGAAAATTCCTCCCGTCTTACTGACGAAAACAACCGTCTCTAATGCCGGTGTTGTTTTGTCTTTTTTGTTGAATTTTTATTATGAAAAAAAGCTTTTTAATCATTTTTTTTTTAAATAAACACATTTCTGTTCGTTAGCACCGGACTTGCCCGACGTCACAGTCGGTGATGCTCCACTGTCTAATACAGTATATAGGACATGAACCGCCACTGTGCTAAAAATACCAGCTGGAGTAGATTCACGGCCTCGTTAACTCCTTCGTGCCTGCGGGCTGAGCCACTTCGGCCCTCCTGCGATACGGTCAAGAGCCGGGGCTCTTCTGAACCCGGGTGCGATTCCTTTCCGGTTTGGAGAGACTGCGTAACCGGCTCAGAGCAATTCTCGCAAAAAAAAAACCCCACCGACAGCACGGACCAGGGCAGCCTTGGCTCTCCGGCCGATCGGTCAGGCAGCGGCGCTGCAGCGGTCAGTGTCCGCGCGTGCAGTCTCGCGCTAAATAATTAACAGGTTCGTGCTCATCAGAGAGAGAGCGCGCCACGCGTCGGCGAGCCGCCCTGAAGGTAGAGGTGTCCTCCGCGGTTTATATCGGGACAGGGGAAGACACGGACCGGCCTTCCGTACGGAGCTGTGTCCCCAGTAACGGGCAGACCGGCTTCCTACCGACCTCAAGCGCGTCGGCTCGCGTTCACACCCTGCGACACCTCGAAACAGGTCCCCCGGGACAGCGAGGGAACACGACTCGCCTGTTGTGTCGATTTTAACACAGAATGCGATTCAGCTCGCCACGAACGACTGCTTTACAGACTTCTTCAGAGTGGTGTAGGGGCTAAACTTTTAGGAAGCAAATAAATCAGTGTACTCGGGAAGCAGGTGCGCGGTGAAAATGAGAAACAACGGAAGAGAATTCTTGACTCGGGGTCGTGGGGCGAGACCGGGCTGCAGCCTGAGCCCAACACTGCTGAACATCCACAGAGAAAAGACCAAGTGATTCTTTTTGGCTGTGTATTCATGGAAGCTGCATTTAAAGATCAAATAATATGAGGCAAAAGTATCTCATTTAATCTTTGTTCTCTGGATATTATTGTGCATACTGTATAGTATTTGTTGTGTTTAGTCAGGTGAGCGTAAGTATGGAGGTAAATTCCCAGCACTTTCAATAACTGCTTATTCAATTCAAGGTCACGGCAGCCCAGAGCCTACCCCACCAGCAGAGTGTGCAGGGCAGGGTACACGCTGGACAGGACACCTGTCCATCACAGGACACACACAAACACACACCCTGGCCAGGACACTGGTCCATTACGGGACACACACAAACACACACCCTGGCCAGGACACCTGTCCATCACAGGACACACACAAACACACACCCTGGCCAGGACACCGGTCCATTACGGGACACACACAAACACACACCCTGGCCAGGACACCAGTCCATTACGGGACACACACAAACACACACCCTGGCCAGGACACCGGTCCATTATGGGACACACACAAACACACACCCTGGCCAGGACACCGGTCCATTTTGGGACACACACAAACACACACCCTGGCCAGGACACCAGTCCATTACGGGACACACACAAACACACACTCACACCAGGGCCCAGTTTCTCAGAAGCCTGTTAACCTTCCAGTAGAAATATGAACTGTGATAGCAAATGTGAACACAGTGAGAACACACAGACTCCACACAGACAGCACCCCAGGAACTGAACTCAGGGCTCCTGTGCTGACCACTGCACCACCGTGCCTCTCTACTGGGACAAATTCATCGAATGTAAATACAAGTAAGTAAATGAAACTAGTGTACAATTGGAGTTTGGTCACATACCCCTTACCTGCAATAACTGCTCCAGGTCTGTGACCCATCGACATCACCGGACTCTTGATATGTTCCTTCGAGATGCTTTGCCGAGCCTGAACTGCAGCCCCTTCAATGTGGTCAAGCGGGCACTGTACTCTGGACCGTTGTCCTGCTGCCGGGAGAATTGCAGCCCAATGAGTTGGGGGCATTCTTTTGGACGGGGCAGACATGATGTTTCTAGAGACGTCACATCTTCAGTCAAGACCAGGGAGCCTGGCCAGGGGCAGCAGAGTCACGCCCCACCTCGCTCACGGGCACGGCGCTGAGGATCGCTCGCAGTTCCTCTGTCCCACACGTCTGTCTTTCTGTCACTTTCCTCAAGGATTATCCTCGTCTCGTCTGTCCGGAACACTTTGTTCTACAAGAGCTGTGGCTCATCTTTGTACTTCTCTGCAAATTCTAATCTGACCTTTCAGTTTTCAGTGCTGAAGAGGGGGTTGTATCTTGCAGTGTAGCTCACAGTGAATCAAGATACTCTCACCTGTCTGCACTCTTTGGCTCTTTAGGACTGTTCACTCTGATGATTTTTCTGCCATCAGTTGCTTTCATCCTCCTTGAATGAGCTGGTTTCTGCCTATTGTTTACTCCTGCAGTGGTTTCCTTCTTTTTCAAGACAGCCCACGTTACTGAGTGTGGATGCAGTGGGACACACATTCTCTCCACGATGTTTCGAATCGGAATTGTCTCTTGCTCTCTTCTTCATCACAGAAAGCCCTCCAGTCTTCATCTCCATTTATGGCATCTAACTCCAGAGGCAGATGTAAAAAGCCAATTCCAAAGGCTGGAGCAAAGAGTCTGTCTCGCAGGGTTTTGTGACGTCCGTAAATGTCAATGCCAATAAAGCTCTTTGAGTTTGAAAGATGGTGAGCATCCATGAAGAGGGAGAAGGGGAGAGGACAACACCAGTCCTGAATCAAATACAGTGATCTCTACCGGCACAACCGATTCCAACCAACAGTCTCAAGATTGTTTCAGTACCTCCACCACTGGTCTGCCCTTTCCTGTTGAGGTAGTTGATACAAACACCCACCCTCCACCAGAGGGAGCTACACACCCTTCCCTCTAGGCAACACCCTCAACACTACGAAAAGGCTGCAATTGAACAGAATGCCCTGGGCATCCTTCTCTTACCCCGTTGAAGAAATCCCCAAAGGCCTATCTTCATTAATAATCTGTAGATTCAGAAATCACATTGTTTTCAGTTTAAAAGGTTGTGTTGCTTTAAACCAGTGTGGCAGAATTGAATCAGCATGCTTTAACCAGGAAAGGATGTATTTATTCCTCTTTGACCTTTTTCTAGACAATAAAAACAGACCTTCATAGTAGAGTGTTAATACACATTGATTATTAAAAATGAGGCACCTTAAAAACAAACAGTTTTCACTTCTTTGAGCCTTTTAACCATTCCTTACCCATTATGTGAAAAAAAACTATTTCCACCAAAAAGCTGATGAATCTTGCCACAGCTTCTATGTGGGTGGTGCTGTGAGGATCCCATCACATCGGCCTCTCTGCTGAAAAGGAATTTATAGAATCCTCTCTCTGTGCCGTTTGGTTCTCTGCCTTTTTTGGGAGCACCTGATGCACGTGGTGCCCAGTCACTGAGTCCCACACTCAACCAAAAGGGATTTCAGATCTCGCTGCCCTCCGTCACATTCCCTCCAAGAGCCTGGGCTTCATCAATGCGTCATGTGAGTTGTGCATCCACACAGTTACACAAACTCTGCACAGCCCTCAAAGGTGGAGAGAAAAGACCAGTAGCAATCAAATGTCAAAATCAGCATGTAACTGATACACATCGCCACGAACCCTTCATGCTGACCAGAACATCCTGAGTACAGGTACAGCACCAGCACCTGTGTTTCCAAGATCGAAAAATGTGCATCGAGCTAGAAAAATAAAGTGTGTTAGACAGTACTATGCTCAATTTTATCCGTCATGTTAGAATTTTAATGTGTACACAACTGAACAAACATGATGAAGTTTTTGTAAACCATTTTGTCGCTCCCTGGCGAAGGGCAGGCTCATTAACATGCACAGATGTTTTTCTGTGGATATTACTCCCACTTCCACGTCACCCTCACTCAAAACAGGGGCCTCCGAGTGGCTCCTCGGAGCAGTCTCACGATTGTGATCATGAGCCTGGCTAGAGCCCTGGAGATTCTGGGATTCGTCGTCCTGGACTCTCATGGCTCATGGGAAACACAGAGCCCCCTGTGGCCACACGGACGCCTGCAGGCACACGGTGCAGGTCTGCGGTATCTGTGATGTTTTCAGACATGAGCGGCGCAGAGGTGAGAGGGCCAGAGGAGCCTTCCTTTGCCTATGCAAAAAAACAGCTATTGCAAAATGGATGAGTAAAAATACCTAGTCAATCTAAACTGTAAAATAAAATGCAATAATTCTATAAATATAATTTAAAACATATAATTGATCTAATAAGCAAGGCGAGCCCCTGATCAATGAAGAATGGGGTTCACACCAGGCCATCTCCACCACGCCTCTTTAAGACAGATTGCTTTAGAGCCTGGAGGCGTCTTAACTGCGTTTTCTGTCCCCGTGACAAGACAATCGTGCAGCTCTTGATCCCAGCCCTGGGCTTGCCACTGCCTCACTTTCCTGGAGGAGACTTTCTCGTCACTCCTGGAGCAGGTGACCAGAACTGGGATTGTGTGGACAGGGCCTGCGCCTTACTGGGCTCGTGTCGCAACCCTGCACTGCAGGAGCTAGAGGGGGATTCTAAAACGAAAAAAAAACCAAAGCAAATCCACTGTGCTCGCATGATAAGCCAGATTCATATTGTGCAAAAGAAAAAGAGCCAGCAATTTAAAAGCGAAACCCCTTTCAATATCTATATTGCTCTCCCTCCGAAACCAGGACGGATAAGGCCAAGCACTCATATTTCACCTGACTGCCGAATGCCCCTCCTGAAGCCAGCTATTAAGTGTATAATTTAATTACGAGATGCACCGCAAGCGCTCTCAGCCAGTGATGGGTGGGTGAAATACTGCCTGTGCAGCCCACTGATGGACTCGCCTGAAAGAGGCTCTTCAAGGACTAATGAAAGTGCTACCAAAGTCAGTGAAGACTGGGCCAAGCCTGAGGGCGAGCTATCCGAGTACAGGGCCTTGTTTTTACCTTGTGTATACCCAACTGCCTCTTTCACAGGGCCCTGAGCTCTGCAGCTATCAGAACTAAATGTAAGAGGGAGAGATTAATCAGTCAAGTGTAACCCCACCACCTTCATGTCAGCAGTGTGGATGGATGCATTAACATATTGCTCCATTATTGGAAACACAGATGGCCAAGTGAGATCAGGGGTGATTAAAACTTAAGGAGAACCATATATAAAGGATTTCATTTACTTTTTCATAGGACAAAGAAATACACTTATATCTGTGTATTACACACTATATGCCAACAAGAACATCACATACAGAAACAGACATCTACATCTATTATAACCCTGTCCACTGGACAACTGCTTGATTTTTAAATGAAGACAAAAAACCCATAAAAACAGACAATGGCTAACTCCAGTTACAAGTGATGACATTGCCTGGCTCGGCAGAAGACTCTTTCAATAACCCGCCTATCCGGGGGCAGGGGTTAGTGCTGGACACACAGACACTGAAGGGATCAGCAGGCCTGGGGAGTTAAGGACACGGGGAACCAAGCCCAGCGTCAGGACAACGACTGCCCTTCGTGTGCGGGGGGCCGGCGACTGGACCCCGAAAGCTCTCCCTCCTCTGCACGGGGTCTCTTGCGGGACGTCGGGGGGTCTCCAGAGGGGGCTGCAGAGGGGTCAGCCGAGGGCAGCTGCAGGTCAGCAGGTGGGACGTCCCTGAAGCCCTGAGCCTGCACACGAGAGAGGGAGCAGCACCGTGATCAACCAGAACGAAACGATGCAGCCGTCACGTCAAACTCTCGCCAAGACACGGCTGACCAGGGGAACGACAATTAACAGCAACAGGCTCAAGACTGGGGCATCAAACTGTGGTTTTTCCTTCTCTTAACTTACAGCTCAACAGGGCACATAGTATTTTAAGATCTTTACAGTTGATATAAAAGCATGTCCTCCCTTGAGTTTGATCCCTCTGTACCAGACCAAATATTCTTCTTCTTGTGAATATATACGTATATAAACAAAGTATTCATCACAATCATCATGAATGATTTAACTGTTCATTTTCCTTTTTGCTTATGCCACTCCACATTATGTATTAAAAGCAAACAGTTTATGTATTAACTGTATGTACTACTGACACTAACTGTTTGCTTATAACAGGCAGCATCACGTAAACATCCATTCATTTTATTTTGTGAGCCTTCAGATGAATATCCTGTTACAGGTGCAAAGATACGGTAGACATCTGGCACAGATCTCTCGTCAGCTTGTCCTTGAACAGACGAACCAATGGCTCTCTCGCCACAGCAGTCTACGCTGCTCGTCAAACCCATTCATGCTCTGTTGACACAGGTGGGAGCTGCACTGTCAAACTCTCCGATCACAAACATCCGAAACACTCTTCCCCCTGTTCACCGCGGTGCTTTTCAGCCAAGCCACCACAGCTCAGATCCACCTCACTCACTTCCACCACTGCAGCAGTGAAGAACTGGAAACGCAGGAGCAAACAGTTTGAGATAACAGGGGATTATTAACAGAAGGTGATAAAGTGATAAAGTCATAGCACACATGACAGACAGTCCACACGGACTCTTCCCCAGCACGAGCTGTCAATCACACGCCCATGGAGTTCAACAAGCTCCAGCAGTTTCATAAGTTTACTACTTCGGACACTGAGATTCTCTACAGGCGCAAGAGCAGCTGAAGCCTCCGGAGGGTATTTTCACCGGCATACTTAAGGAAATGAGGAATGTTCATCATTGACTCCAACACACAGGACACCACAGCTCTCACTCAGAAAGCGAACAGTCCCACAGATTGGAGAATTGCAGACACGTACGTAGTACCAGCATTTCCACCTGCTAAAAGGGGAGGAGAAGCGAATGAGCGTAACGAGCATCACATGACACAGGTTGGGCTCAGTGTCTCGGCTGCTGCTGGCTCGAGCTCGGGTCACGTCACTCGAACTTGACCGATCTCTCAAGCAGGGTGGCTCCCAGGGTAGAGCTGGAATAGGTGGACAGGGCACCACCTCTCCTGTCAGGCCACTGAGCCAGCAGTGCAGTCGACACCATGTAGATGCCCCCAGCCCCTTCCCTCTGCTTACTCCGATAGGGGCAGTTTCCCTGAGGGGCCTGGAAGTTGCTTCCAGGGGGGTGAAACTTGAATTCCACCGGCAGTTCCAGATTGGGAGGGTAGAAGATGATAAAACAGGTAATAATTCACCTTTGACAGGGCACGCACAGGCTCCAGGGAAGGCATTTCTGAGTGTTCTGTCTTTAAACACCTCTTATGAAGACTTTGTGTCATAAGCGTGCAGAGGGTTTCTGAAAACAACAGCGTTGCACATGAAAGTGTATCGGGACAGCGGTGAGCCTGCAGTCCTGTCATTCTCCCAGTGGAGAGAGCGTTACCGAGGGCTGCCAGCCAGCACCCGGGACTGTGCCCACGAGCAGGAAGCCCAGCTGGGGGAGTCGGCTGCACTCACTGTGATCTGGAAGGGCACGGTGGCCTCTCTCTGGCTGGGAGACTTGTACAGCGACGCGAACCTGGCAAGAAACACATGATGAGGCTGCAGACCTGTACCAGAGGCCTCCCCTGAAGGCCCAGCTGTTAGGGCTCCAGCAAGTCTCAGAAGATACACTCCTCACCGTCACGGCAAGAGCACCCCGCAGCCTAGCATAGTGCTCTCCGCTTAATGTGCTGGAGGGCTGCTGATGTGCGCAGTTTCTTTCTGAATCAACTCTTAACTCCAGAGCAGCTCTTTACTGACTGAATTCTGTACCAGTTTAACAGATTCCCCCTTTTTTTGCAGGTGCTGGTGCTTTTAAGAGGACGAAACCTGCAGATGTGGTGGCTCACCAGGGCTGGAATCGAATACCTCTGGCCTAGGAGCCGCAGAAGGTATCATTAGGCTGTGCCTTCTGAGTCTAACAGCAGGCTGTAACAGGCCATTCCTGGCCTTAAATATTTAAATAAATACAAAAAATTGTAAGCCAATAGAGCAGTTCAAGAACAGAAGTAACACAGACGTCAGACTGAGATGTAGATGTAGGCTCTGGCTTGGAAACCCTGGTAGAGCAGGAAATTACAGTATTCAATAGTGAAGGAGACAACTGAATGCCCCCCTTGTAACTGCACTGGCTGGAAAGGGTGGTCTAAAACATTACACATTAAACAGCATTAATGTACTCAAACTAAATATCCATCATGTTTGTTTCTAGGATTTAAATGAACACAAGCAATCAGTGACATACGATTATGAGTGGTAAAGTACCAAACATAAGGCTCAGCCAAAGTGATTGTGGGTACCTATGGGATTTATCTACAGTATGTCAGTGTATCCATCCCACAGTACACCTACGTAAATATACCAGTCCAGGCGCCCTCCAGCCCCTTCCCTCTGCACACACGGACACGTCACTTGCCCGAAAACATAATTAAAATTATGAATCAAGCTTACTTCAATGTTTAATGCATGTTTGCCCCAAAGTGCAGAGTCATCTTATCCTGGCAGGGGTTGATGAAAGCGAAACACACAGACGTGAATCAGCCGTTCTCTGTTTTCGTTGTTAATGTCCATCAAACTTGAGAAACTTAACCCTCGCCCCACGTGAATCCCAGAACGTGACCTCTGAGCCGCGTGTATGCAGTCCACAGGACCAGTGGACCACTCCGCCGGTCAGTTTTCCCACGCACCCTCTTCCAGAATGCTGCGGCTCACCCGGCAGAGAGGGGCGGACCTGTGCTAAGCGGCGGCTGATGCAGGACACGGGGGACAGGTGAGCAGCGAACCGCCCCTCGGCTGTGCGCGGACTCCTGTCGGCAGGGACAGGGAGGGGGTTCTCCCACATCGGGGTCCCCCCAGCAAGGCGTGAACGCTCACCTGCTCGGCCCCTCCCAGTGCAGCAGGAGCCTCTGTGTGGCGGCGTGGCCCCAGCTCTCACCTGGGAAGAGGGAGCGCGGCAGTCAGGCTGGCTCCGGCCCAGACCGTTTCCACGGCAGCAGCCCCAGGGTGCCGTCTGCGCACGTGCGCGTGTGGAGCTGTGATCGCCTCTTCCGAACAACTCACCTTTTGGGGGCTTCTCCCCTAATCATAATCACACTCATAATTAAAAGCTTTCCAACAGGCGAAGCAAAACAGTTTTTTTTAACACTATGTCAATTCTTTGAAAGGAGTGAAGTAGATGAAAGAAACGCAGTGGGCTCACAGCCTTTACTTTACACTATTCGTGTTCAACCCAGTTCCTGCAGGCATGGTGCGCCTTTGGGTTTTTACTCCCACTCAGCTCTATAACGCGTTGCCCCAGTTGGATACTGGTTTGAATGGACCAATTTAACAGCTTCCCCAGACTGTCAGGATCACCTTATAGCTGCAGGTTCTGAAGAACTGCAGCCACACAGGGCCTCCAGGGCCAGGAGCCAGGCCCTTAAGGCCGGCTGTTAAGGGTGACAGTCCTGCTGGCTTTGCCAGGTCTTCTTAAACCTGCAGCCTCTGGAAGAGGATCGATTCCTGTTTTAATTTGCGCAGGTTTGAAGCTGCCGATTTGAGAACGGCTGGGCTGCTGGACTTGGGGATCACACCTGGGAGGTCCAGCTGTTAGGTCAGTCACTCAGCGCCTCTTCAACCAGCTGTCTCACTCACCTAAAGCAGGCACAAGCATTGATTGGCTTTTCCCCAGTTTTGTCGTCATCTGATTGGTCAGTGCAACCTGGGTAGACAAAGAGGATATTATTAGAGTTAATCACTGGGAAAAAGTCTCAAGGACACAGCTGTCCACAAGAGGGCAGATTATCAGCATAGCAGCAGTAGAATGTCAACAAGATCTTTTTTCCCCACTTCCAGCAGTTCTTCATTTATACTCGAGAGGAGAGAACAGATGATCGATAAGGGCAAGAATATATTCACTCAGCCCTCCGTGTCAAAAGGGTCTCCTCCTAGGATACAGAAGGAGGTGCGAAATGACAGGGATGAGAACCATCGCCGTCCTACGAACAGAATACTGGTTTCAAACAAGGAGATCCTTCAGCCCATCCAGCCATGTCGTAGTTATTAAGGACCCGACCGAGGACCTCATCCGGGTGTTTCGTGAAACAGGCTTTCACCGGGGGGCCTCACCGCGACGCCGTGCTGGGTGGCCAGCTGGATCAGCTGCTGCGCCAGGCCGTTGAGGAGCCGGGTCCGGAGGGACAGGTCCTCGAAGTTGCTGCGGAACGGGAAGGCGATGCTGTCGATCACCACCAAGCGCACCTGTCGAGGAGAGGGCAGACCGTCAGAGCAGAGCAGAGCAGCGAGACTGGGATTCTGTCCTCTCAGCACGGAATCACCTGTTATCTTCCAACTTATAACCCTGGGCTCCCTGACTGAGCTTAGTGATCAACTGTTATTCAGTCTGGTTCACTGCTTTAAGGCTTCATGCCTACACCAGGAAACACTGCAGATCCACAACACGTAGCTCAGGAATCAGTTCAGAGCATCAAGACTTTAGGCTGACAGTCTGACACCAGTACAGATTGTCCGTGGAACAAGCAGGCAGATTTAACACTCCTTCCCTCGCCACCCCAGTGCTGTGACTCGACTCTCCCAGGCCTGCGTCCGCTACCTTGGGGTGCTGGCTGAGGAAATCAGGCAGGAGGTAGGTCTGGGCCAGCAGCTCCACGTAGTCGTGACAGCGGAAGAGGAAGAGCTGCGAGAGGATGGTTTCCACGGTGAACTCCTTCATGGCTTCCTGCTGTTCTGGAAGACACAACCAGAGCGCAGGCAAACAGTCAGGCTTCCCATCAGCCACCTCCAGCCTGCAGCGCTCCAATGTCCCAGAGTGCTACCAAGGGCACAAGCTGAAATTAAGACAAAGTGCATTTAAGATGAGGAAAAAAAGAGGCACTTCCTGCACACCAGGGGGTTTCCATCTCTGGTCTCTCTAGACCCCCAGACCCTTCAGACCCTTCGGCAGGCCGACCGAGTCTCTTGGCCCAAGCAGGGCGATGGGGGCTTGGCCTCTGGCCTCTGACCTCTGACCTGCGTCTCCAGCCACGGCCCCGCAGTGCTGCACCGCCGCCTCTGCCAGGTCCACCGCGCGCTGCACCAGGAAGCTGCCCTCGGTGTCCACGTACACCGCCTGGCCCCCCAGGCCCCCGAAACACGGGGGGATCTGCACGTCCACCGCCAGCTGGACACTGAGGCAGGAGGCAAAGTCCAGAGAAACCCGGGGGTTAGAACTGGGCGACACGGCTCTCTTCACAAGGGTGGAGCAGTGAGACGCTCTCAGGTTGTGGGGGAAAGACACACGATTAGGTTTTACTTTGCTTGTGCAGACTAGTGTGGCGTTACGGTCAGATGCCTCTTCTTTCTAAAACAATGTAACTGCCTTTATTCTGATATTTGTTATTCTAAAAAATGAATGAATGAATTGGGTAATATAGCAAAATTCACAAAGCATTTATCACAAAGGTAGCAAAAGGCAGATTGATAGACTACTTGCAATGAAACCGTCAAGGACGATTGTTTAACAAGTCGACCAGAGCAGCAGCTCCTGCGATACAACTGTCTGCAGGGGAAGGGCGCCATCTACTGGTCCAAACCCAGTGCTGAACAGACCCAGCCTGAGGTAGGATCGCATTAGGACTCTAGGTGATGAACATGCTGGTATCGGGCTTAGTATGGAACACATGCATCCACCACTGTCAAGCTACAGGCCAGCAGCTGTTCAGCATGCCTGTGTAACCTATGCGCATCGGTACAGATATTGCACCTTGCAGAAGTATTCAGACCCTTCCAGTTTTCACATCTTGTTGCTTTAAAGTATCGATTGATATCTGTTAGATACACTACCTATTCCACAAATTCAAAGAGAAGTAAATACAGAATGAAGTCATGAATTATAGACAGGGAGAATCCACGACTGCTTCAGTATTCAAGCCCTTTGCTGCGGTTCAGGGAATATTGAGGTTGTGGGCACTGGGACACAGGAAGGGGCTGAATGCCTCTGCAGGGCCGGACAGTGGGGGTCTGGGCCCTACCAGAGCTGGGTCTTGCCCACGCCGGGCGCCCCGCAGATCTCCGTGGTCTTGCCCAGGGGCAGGCCTCCCCCCAGGGCCCGGTCCAGCGCGGAGCAGAAGGTGACGACCGCCCCCAGAGCCCGCTCCCTCTGCAGCAGCTCCAGCGCGGTCAGCCGGCCCCCGCGGCCCGGCTCAGCCTCGCCCCGCGCGGCCCGCAGCGCCTCCAGCGCCTCCTCCTGCGTGATGCCCGCCTCTGCAGCAAACAGGCCCAGGTCAGTCCCGCCCGCGGCCCGGCCTCCCGCCGCCTGGCTCAAACACCTGTCCTGGACAGAAACTGCCCCAGCCCAGCGCCTGGCTCTCTAAGGGGAGAGGCTGCTGCTGCACACCTGGGGTCAGGACACACCGCCCCATCAGCACGGCCTGGAGCTCACAGCTCACTGCTCCAACGGGCATCAGACACGCCAACAAGAGGCGGTTTATTCCCCTTTAGGGGCGAATATAGGTCAATCGTTTGCTACAACAACTGCCACCCCCTGAGAAAGCCCGAGTGTAGAAGATCCGTACCGATTTCTAGAAAGAAAGACTTATTTGACAACCTGCTGACAGAAACGGCTGCTGAAGCCCCTACCCCAGCTTCGTGCAGGAAACAGCAGGCCGAAACCCCCTGCTCTCTAGCACACGAGCAAGACACATGGCCACATTGCTTCCTCTGCGGGTCTGTGGCCCTGGTGGCAGCTCACACAGGTTCAGCAGCTGCCCTGCTGCGGGTCATCGCTGTGAATGAGAACTGTTCTCAACCGCCTTGTCAGGTTAGATACAGGTTTCTTAACACTACTGCACCTGGGGGAAGCTCATGCTTCACTGGACAGGGTACTTGAAAAATGGAAAAAAAAACACCACCACAAGCCATCTGCGTCTTACTGAAAAACTACGGTGACAAACCTAAATTTAAAAAAAAAATGTAAAGGTGTGAATTAAAAAACCGACAGGTCCTTAATTCCGTGAGAAGAGTGAAGGGGCCGCAGGCTGAAGTGTCGCGTGTATCTCGGCGGGTCACCCGTGCCCGAGCACGGCTGTGCTCCGCGGTCACGGGTTCGAGCCCGGGTGGGGCAGGGCTCTCTCCTGCGCTGCTGACTGGGAGGTGTTCATGAGAGGGGGTTGTGCCCCCCTGAGCGCGGTCTCGGGGTCACAGCTGCACCCCCAGACAGGAGACACAACCGGCTCTTCCACACTGCGGGGGGCGGAGAGCTGGTCCAGACTGCGCGCAGGTGGGACAGGCCTGTACTGTACCCCACTGTGTCCCCCCAAAGTGTCTGACTGGGCAGGAAGCGGTCTGGAGCGGCGCTGTACCTCTGCTGAGCTCCAGCGGCCGCAGGTCCCCGAGGTCCCCGGCCGACAGGAACCCGGCGCCGATCAGCTTCACCTTGACCGCAGGGGCGAGGGCGAGGCTGGACACATCCCTCTGCATGCCGGCCCCCCGCGTCTCCGCCGCCTCTCGGCTGCCCACCTGTCCGCACAGCAGACCGCGGAGGAGAACAGAGACCCTGAGCGGCGCTGGAGTTCACTTCGACACCTCGCTGACTATTTCTCACTTCAGCGAATTCTGCAATTTCAAACAAGGGACTTTCTCCGTACGTCTTTACTTGTCGAGGGGCTGCTGTGGTGCTCCGGCGAGCTCACTGGCTGTGCTGCCGGCCTCAGCCATGTTTGACTCTCCCTCCACAGGAAGCGGCGGGGCTGCGGCTGCGCGGCCCGCTGGCGCCCCCGTGTGGCCCGGCTGCGCAGCTCCCGGCCTCCCTTTTCATGTCAAACGTTATATTATAACAACACATACTGTATACACACGAGTAAAGAGAGAGAATTTTAGCATTTACCTTTTCAAGTGTACAATATAGTAACTATTTGTTCTTGCTAATTTTCCTTTCTGCCTAACGACAGTAAGAAAGAATAAACTGCAGGGACATCGTTTGATCTGCCGGTGCTGATGCTATAAACAGAATGTTTTAGCTGAACTTCGCCTGCTCCATTCGTGTAATTTCTTCAGGCCGAGTAAAAGGTGCAATCTCATTTCTTAGTAATGGAGTGGTCAGTTACAGAGAAGTATTTGTAGAGAAAAACAACTGCTAATATGGAAATGAGCTGCGCTACCCTGACCCTGCTTGACGAAGCCCGTTGGCTGTCAGAGGCTGCTCTCAGGACTGTTCTCTCCGTGCGCATGAATAAAGGACTGTTTCTTCGACGAGAACATATCGACAGCATCGTCAGGGGTACACAATTTAACACAATTACACTTTATGAAAAAACATTAAACAAGGTAAATAAACACAAGGTCGGCAGAGCTGTCATGTTCTTACATTTCGATGTAGTCTGTAAATGTAAACGCCTTTACATCTATTGTGAAGTCTTCAAACAGATCTCTTCCCGGACCATTTCACTTTATATATTTGATAACGCGCAAGTATAATAACCAAGTCAATTCCAAAAGATATGCTCATATTCTTTTCAATGGGATTAAAATTCAATATTAATAACGACTGTTTCTTTAATATGTAATATCAATATTAGACTTTCTGTCTAATCAAACCAGAATGCTTTTTTACAACAGAGATTAACCCAAATAAATGTAGTAAAGATCCAGGGCTCCTTTCGGAAGACAGTTCTCATCTGTATTAATGTAAATCTCTGCACAAGGGTCTTGACAGGGTAAATGGGGCGAGCTGTTGTATATGAACCCCACTGTATTCCGGCGGTCGGCCGTGGTCACAAGTGGGGCTGTTCAGCGTCTTTCACACAACGTTTGCAAAATACGAACGTGTTTACCCCCTCCTGACACCCCAAATTGGAAGGAGCGGTCAGAAAATGCCCGGGAAAATATGGGGCTCGTGCCCGAGCGGAAGCGGAAGCGGGCCCCTCCCGAGCGGCGCGCGCCGGGCCTGTAACGGTCGGCGGAGGCGGGAAGCGGGTCCGGACCGGCGAGGCGGGACCAGGCGAGAGCTGCGGGGACTGGCCGCCGGCACGATGGGAGAGCCAGGCCGCAGAGGAGCGCCGTGATACCCGGCTCTGCCCGTCTCAGGCCCGCACGTCTAACCCCCCGTCCCGATCAGGGTCGCGGTGAGGATAAAATTAGTCTCGGCGGGCTGAAAAACCTCATTCTGACGGTTAGGGGCTAGGGCGATGGCTCCTCTCTCTGCCCCCCATGTCTTGTCTGTGTTCGCGTCCGGGAGCCGTCTTTTTGAATCGTGGTCATTGCTCGATTTTCCCTTTGAAATTTCCTTTTCCCGCAGGGAAAACAAGGGACAGACGGACCGCGGACAGCGGCCCGAGACCCCCGCGCGGCGGGCGCGAGATGAGCAGGTAGGCCCTCGTGGCGTGCGTGCGTGCCTGGGGAGGGAGCCAAGATGGCGCCGCGCACAGCTGCAGGGTGTCTGGCAGTGCTGGACTGTGCGGAGCAGAGACTCGAGCGGTGCGACAGCTCCGGATCGCTCTCATTTCTTTGCTGATGAACTACTGAACCGTATTTACGTGCTGTTAATCAACTTCTTTTAAACCATAACTCCTGGTTCCTCAGTAATAAACTTTTTTAAGGAAGAGTTTTATACCGTTAGTGCATGTGTCGGCTCCATTTTCCATTATACGTTTTCGTTTGTTTTAGAACTTTTTTTTTGCAATTAATGAAAATCACTCTGAGATGCTGCTTTTAAAGGTGCTGCTTAAAAAACACGTATTATAATAATGTCCATGAAAACTACCGCAGCTCCAGTCTCTTCATTCCCCTTCCTCGTGTTCAGCCCTGGGCCTGCTGTGGGTGTCTCGGGTGACTGGGTCCTGAAGGGGGGCTGCTGTCCAGGACTTCGCTCTGACCAGCTGTGACCTCCCAGGCGACGGTCCGTGCCAGGCCGGGCTCGGACCTGTATCTCCGAGCGCAGGGCTGTTGTAAAGGCGCTGCTGGTCTCCACTGCTCCCACAGGGTGCCCCGCGATGTCGCACGCGGGGGCCCCGCCCGTGCCCTGCCCGGTGCCCCTGGGCCAGGTGAAGGCCCCGGGCCGCGGGGCCGAGCTGCACAGGCACACCCTGGACAGGAACCTGCCGAAGATGGAGAAGCTGCTCAGGCAAGGTGAGGAAGATCCCTGGCTGGGAAGGGTCGGTGGTTTCCACACCAGGAGCTCGGCGCCGTCATCAGACCCATATTGCAAAGAACTTTCCACACCTGACAAACAAAGCGTTCAAGTTACTGCTCTCCTGCTCTCACCCTGGGAGCAGTGTGAGTTTTTCATCTAGATAGGGCAGTGTGCGTACTGTCTTTAACTGCACGTGGCAATTCTGAAAACATATTTATTCATAATTTCAGTTTATTTTATGGAAACAAAAGACACATTTTACAATGCAGGTGTCCATTTAGAGTTTTCTGAGCCTCCTTACAGAGGTGGGGGGACCTACCTAGTCCTATTAACCTATTAAACAGGTTAGAAAGAACAGAAAATAAAAATAAGTGTTTCCCCCCAGTGTTGTGATTTTTACAGAAATGATATAATTCATCTGGGTATGTAAATGTGTGAGGACAGCCCCTTGTGACCCTCCGCAGTGGAGATGGGTGTCTGTGTGTGCGGTGTGATGCTCCGACAGACGGGAGAGTCACTGCTGTCTTTGAGCCATGATTGCTGTGTGCCAGGAGTGGACGTGGACACTGCCAATAACCTGGGCCAGACGCCCCTGTTCTGCGCTGCTCTGCTGGGCCTGACCAGCGCTGTGGAGCTGTTACTGCAGTACGGAGCCAACCCCAACCAGTAAGACCCAGAGTCACGCCTCGCACCTCACTTCTGGGGCCTTGCACACGTACCGCTAATCACAAACCAAACGACCTTTAGCGCACAGGCCTGTGGGTCGCAGTGTGGTCAGGAAGAGCCACGCCGGTCTTGCGCCCAGCGCTGAGCCGTGACACGAAGACAGTTGCAGGTTTTGGTGGCCTGTTGCCTGTGTCTTATGTAGCGGTCAGGCAGACTAATTAAAAACTTGCAGTTTGGGGCCTCAAGTGGCCCCGTCACTAAAGCCATTGAGCCCTGTGGCCCTGATGTCAACAGGTTGAGTCCACTGGAGGACTAATCGGAGAGGCCTCTTGGCTTTCTGGAATCCCCTGTGCGTGTGTCTGTGTGTGTCTGCAGCCGCTGTGAGGACAGGAGCACGCCGGTCCATGCTGCGGCCTTTTCCTGCAACCCCTGGCTGGTGAGCGGGCTGCTGGAGGCTGGGGGGGACCTGCGGCTGCACGACCAGGAGGGGCGCACCCCCGAAGCCTGGGCCAGGGAGGGGCCGCAGGAGCACAGCTCACGGGTAACCCCCCCCGCAGCTGTGCAACACTGCAGACTGGCCCAGTGGGCTCGATACACACTGGCGGTCGTTTCAAGTGCACAGGCTGGAATGCTCAGTTTCCTTCACTCTCTGGTCTTGGAATAACCTTCAGCAGCAGCGAAAGCTGAGGTTTAATATTCATGACTGAGTGGCTTGAGCACAGTTAAATCTTTTACAGCTGTGTTATGATTTGGCAAATACAGGCAGTCCTCCGATTGACAGCACAGTTGGTTTCTGAAAGCCGTCGTAAGTTGCAATATTGTACCTCTGAACTGATTTTCTCAAAGGAACGGTGTTATAAATGGGGGATCTGCTCCTGAAGCAAGGTCAAAAAGCCTATTCTCTAAAATATCACAGAATGCTGTGCTCAGATATAGGTAGGGTGGCCATGATGCTTTGTTCACCTGGACCTGACTTGATAAGGAGCCTACTCTGGGATTATAGTAATATGCTCTGGCATTTGGTTAAATGGTCTCCCAGTATTTAATGTGGTGAATGTTTCTTGTTCCTGTATGTGCCTCCTCATCTGAGGGTTGTCTTCCCAGATGCTGGATTTCCTGCAGCGCTGTGTGGCTTGCATGCAGTCCTTCACCCAGCCGAGCCAGGCCAGAGACTCCTGGATGTCTAGACGCTCCTGCAAAACCCTCGTCCCTTCGCCCTCCCTGCTGGAGAGGTTCAGACAGGGGTGAGGAACGAGGGCCTTTTGAATGTGTGTTGCACTCCGATTGCAGGGAGAGCTGCACGATCTGGAGATCGGGAGCTCAGACCTGTGATGTGTCACTATCGGATTCTTCAAACGGCAGTGTTCGATTAGCTCAGTGCTGCTGAGAGAAGGGTTGGGTCTAATTGCTTAAAACATGCTTGTCTCATGGCAAACAGTGATCCCTGGGGTCACCTGGTGCAACTCTGTGCTCACGAGTTCGAGCCACCTGTGACTGGGATTCCCCAGATCTGTGCACAGCTGAGAGGAGGGAAATTAAATATCCCTCAGCTGTGGCTGAGATGTGGGAAATTAAATATCATTATTGATTCTAAATTGAAAAAGCAGAGTTCCCTTCAATTTCCCAAGCGCTTGCATGCTACTCGTCCTGTCGGCTCTGAACCTCCTGTTAGCCGCAGCAGGACTTGAGGCATGTCCAAAGATGAGGCTGGTGATAAATATATCCCTTTAATTTTCATTCTCTCACCTTTTGGCTTTTTGTCTGTCCTAACAAGAGCCACCATCTTGTCTGAACCCTCCTACTATGACGCGAGAGTTGTTTTAGGTAGTCCTGGGTGTTTTAATTAGTTATGATAGTCACGCAAATGAGAAATGAAATGCCAGACAAAAGCTATTATTTTTTTTATTGTTGAATATATTTGAAATGTATGTAATGGGTATTTAATCTATTAAAATTTCAGATTTCAGATTAAAAAAGAAATAAATAAATATTTTTATTTAAAATTGTACTTACATTTTTATCTGATTATTGAATATTTATTTGTGTGCATGAGATACATGCAAACAGAAATGCACATTGGTGCTAAAAGCAGTTTATCTGTTCCTTCTCAGAGCATGAGCTGTCTGTGTCTTATATATTAAAGTGTAGAGCAGTGTTCTTGTAAGACCTCAGCCTTGATCATCAGCCTGGGAGTTCCTGACTCAGCTGTCATTTTTGTTCCAGTGGCTCTGACCTGCACGTGAACAGAAAGCCGAACTCCAAGCTGCCTTCCACAGTCCAGTGCTACGGGTTCGGGAAGGTACTGTGTCACAGGCTCAGGCTCGGGGACAGGCTGTGCTCGGATGAGCTGCTGTGGTGTCTGACCTGTGCTTGTCCTGCAGCAGGAGTTATTAACTCTGCTCTTGCTTTGCCTCCCAACAGAACTCGCAGTTGCCCGGTTCGCACTTTAATAATGGGCATGTGTAAAGCCATTTTTTAAAAATAATCACAAACGAATGTGGTTTAACAAGTTAAGGCATCATCTGAAGAACTGAAGGCACAGTGGGTATGAAAGTGGACGTCTTACCTGGGCTTGTTGTTGTAGCTGTGCGCTGGTGGGCCGAGCCATGCCACAGGTTTCCTGGCCTGCACGCCCATGATCGAGGACAGGGAGCTGGCGCAGGCAGAAGACGAGCCCCTGCTGTCCTTTTCTTGTGGAGCCTTCATGAGTATGACCAAGTAAGGGACTGAATTACATAGGATTTCTGCTGGGAACAGGAGTCTCCAGCCCTGTCCTCGCAGAGTCAAAATCCACTATTGGTCACATGAAATCACCTGTTTGTAAGGACAATTTACAAATTATTATTAAGTTATTTGACTGATGTTTTTATCTAGAACAACTTACATGTGTAGCCATTTTTTTCTTATGGACATTTTACTGAATCGAGTTAAATGCTCCGCTCAAGAGTACAACAGCACTGCCTCATGTTTAAGATTTGAACCCACAACATTTGTTCAGGCAAAGGAATGATGGTTCCTCTGGTTAAGGCTTATGGCCTTTAATTTGTGTTTGAAATGTGTTTAATCACAAATTGTTTCAAGTCTTAAAAAATCGATGATCTTTGAACAGTTTGGTGAGTGGTTTTGTGAGTGCTCTGTATTTTGGGCATATGAATTGCTGAGTCAGTGCTGAGATCAGGGACGTCAACAGTTCGGTGTTGTCTGTTTGCATGGAGCAGCAGTTGAGACGCATGACTTCTGTAGTAATCTTTCATTAAGTATTGCATTAAAACACGTCAAAAGAGCTTTGAATGTAAAATGCCAATGGCCTACATATAGCAAGAATAACGAATCATTGTTGTACCAATGAAGTTCTTAACTAGACCTCAGGAGACAGGCACTCGAGACTTGAGGTTTATCAAAGAATCCTGAGTAAACCTGGGATTTCAACAGATCCACAACGTGATTATGATTATGTAAATCATTTTGCAGTGTCACGTCTACTGTGCAATTTTGCAAAAATCTGTTTATTACAATGGACCAGGAGACTAGGGTTCCCAAGGGGCTCAGCCAGTAAATGTGCTTGTTTCAGTCACAGGTTGAGCTTGTTGATTGACGCACTGTGTGCTCATGCTTGGGTTGTGTCCCTGTCTGCCTCTGAGCGAGATTCCCCACAGGACAGAGGAGCTTGGAGCATGTTACATGATGATCTGTACCAGGGGAGCCCTGATTCATATCCTTTGCACTCTTGAGTCTGTCTGTCTCAGTTACAGCTGGAATGGGTGCCGGGTCACAGTGAAGGAGCTGCAGGCTCATAATGCAGTGCACCGAGGCAGTAGGGATTGCTACCTGGACCTGTTGATCATCGAGCAAGAGTACTGCAGGTGAGAGAGGAGGAGGGCATCAGCATTGACCTCAGTCACTGCACCTGAGAGGGACTGACTGTAGACTTTAGCATAAAACATTTGGCATATCAGACAAACTGGTCTTTAAACACAAGGAACAAGGGGAGGGCTTTCAGTCTGTCAGGATTGTGTGATTGCTAGAAGACTTTGGTCCAACAGCGAGATCAAGCTACGCCTTGGTGTTCACAACTCATGCAGGAGACCGTCGTGATGGACTTTTGGTCCTGTGTAGTTTCTTTTGCATCTGTGGAGAAGTTCCGATGTTTTGTGACTGATGTTTTTGTCTCTTGCAGTCAGCTGTTCCACCCCCACCTGCTGCAGCTGCTGGCAGTGAGTGTGTCTGCTGACTCCCTGAGACCCCGCTTGGTGTTTGAGAGAGTGCACATCGGATCCCTCTATGACCTCCTGCACCACAGGGTAACAGAAAATCAGTAAAGCCTGTTGACATATCTCCGTGGAAAACGCTAATTCAGCCTGGGTTAAGCAGGTGGAGTAGTGGGAGGCGAGGAGGTGGCAGTTTGGGGGAGAATGTGCGCAGTGATTTTCATGTGGATTGGCTGTCGGCTTATTCAACTTTTGCAGTCAAGTGTGAAGTGTAATGAAAAGGCAAGACCTCGTGCCACCAGCCAGAGAGACAAACTCTCGCAGCTCTTCTGCAGTTTGAAATGCTCGGCTCCTCAGACAGTGTCATTCCGACCGTCATTCCTGATATGAATAATCCTAAAGGCCTTTTGTGCAGCCCTGTGGTGGAGAATTGCTACACCGTTCGCGTGGAGCTCCGGCACGGTTTTGCATGGATGCATTGGATGGATGGTTTATGCCCTGTTTCCATGACAGACCTTTCTGCGTGATGAGGCTGGGTCACTATAGTGACTGCCTGTGCACTGTCTGAGGACTGAGAAGACTACCCCACACCTCTGGTTTGGTCTTGTCCTTACCCTAGATAAGTTTATTCCGATGTCATAAACTAAACCAGTAGTTTTGACCTGTTTTAACAGCGGACCTGTACATGGGGAAAAATTGTTATACAGACTTGATAATGACATGTTACCTTTAGCTAAAACTCCTTGCTGAATGACCGGAGAATGGTGAGTGGGAGGTCTGTGCCTGTCTGCTGCAGCCTAATATCGCAGAGCTTAATATCTCTCAGAAAACCATGTGTCTCAGGCCCTAGGTGTCCTGCCTGAGCTGTGTCTGTGTTGATCCCCTGCTCTGCAGAGGGCCCAGTTCCCTGTGCTGCGGATGGATGCCTTGCTGCCCGTGGTGCTGCAGGTGTGTGACGCCCTGGTGTACCTGCACTGCCGCAGCCTGGTCCTCCGCAGCCTGTCCTCTCATGCTGTGCTGCTTGTTCACCCCGGGGTGGCCAAGATTACTGGCCTGCATTTCATGGAGCTCAGGTAAGGGCACAGGTGTCCTGTACAGCCACAGTTCAGCAGGTTTTAGAGGTCTTGGAACAGTAAATTGTGCTCAATTGCTGCATAACTTTTGTAAGCAAATTGCAAAAATCATAACAAGTTATGTAAATGACCAGTAACATGCGAGGGTTTAATTAGGGTTTAATTAGCTTATGCACACCTATTAAACCTATTGGATCAGACTTACTGGAGGTTAAGAGACCCTTGTAGATTATAAAAGTGTCAGGTAACTACCATATAGAAACTGAAATGACAAAATTAAGAGTCAGGTTTCATGTGTTTTCTGTATGCCATGTTACTTTTGCAAAAGGTTGTGCTTGAAGCAATTTTCATGAATATGAAAATACTTGTTATGAGAGAGCTACAATCAATCATGTTGTGTAGGTACAGCATCAGTGAACAATATGTAGATGCAATTCAATTTTAAAGGACACAGGGACAACTTTGGGTGCAGGGAGATGAACTGTAAGAGTCTGCAGGCTGAGATCTGTGACCCAGATTACTGGGATTGCCGACCAGCAGTGCACTGTTGGCAGAATGCTTGTTATTATTGTGCAGGGCTCACTCCTCTCCAGCAACCCTTGAGAGTCAGTGTGTCATTGCAGTGATCCAAGTGTAGGCAGAGAGTTTGTATGAAGTGAATATACATAGGGATGAAAACAATCTGAGGTTTCTTCTTGATGCTGATGTTGCCCTTGTGCCCGCGTGCTGAGCGACAGTGATGGGAACCCCCTCAGAGTCAACGCCTGCCTGCCTCTGCCCCCGGAGCTGTACAACTGGGCTGCCCCGGAGGTGATCAGGGGGCGGCCCTGTACTGGCAAGGCTGATCTCTACAGCCTGTGTGCCCTCCTCCAGGAGCTTCATACAGGTATCGGAATAAAGCACTCCGCTCTTAGCCTCCTGGGCCAAGCCCTGTGTTTGCGCCTGTGTGAATGCCATCTCATTTCAAAGGCTGCTGTCTCAGGTGCTTTTGCAAGTAGCTAGTTGTCCAGGAGATCCTCGTGAAAATGTAGGACTGTACCCTGTGGTCATGAGCACTGTGCTTGATGGTGTAGTCTTGCTGTAGCGGTGGATGAGATGGTGTTTCTCCATGCAGACGCAGTGCCGTGGGGGGCGGTGGGGCCGCGGGGCATCAGGCAGGCTGTGGAAGGCGGGCAGGCCCTGGCCACTGACGAGCGCATTCCCCCGCCCTACTACGCGCTGGTGAGGAGCGGCCTGCAGCCTCGCCCCCAGGACCGCAGCCCCAGCCTGCAGGACCTGCGCCTGCAGCTGCGCAGCGACGTCAAGGTAACGCAGTGGGGCCGGTCCAGCACGAGCACACTGCGATCCGCACCTGCGCAGCGTCGTCAAGGTAACGCAGTGGTGCCGGTCCAGCACGAGCACACTGCGATCCGCACCTGCGCAGCGTCGTCAAGGTAACGCAGTGGGGCCGGTCCAGCACGAGCACACTGCGATCCGCACCTGCGCAGCGTCGTCAAGGTAACGCAGTGGGGCCGGTCCGGCACGAGCACACTGCGATCCGCACCTGCGCAGCTGCTAGTAACATTGCAGTTCCCCGTTAAAGTATGTGTTACAACAGATGGTAAGATTGGAAATGTGTGTTTTATTTCTGGGGAATTGCAAGAAACAGAATTGCCTTTCTGTTTTGTGAGTTGTAAGACAGATGTTTAACAACTCGTATAATTAAGAATCAAACATTTGTTTATGCATTTATATATTATATACAATCCAAGAAAAAATATTAACTTGAGGTAACGTAGAATATAAGATGAGTTAGTAAAGTTCAGAAATAGACATGATGATGGCCAGCTCTCAGTCCAGTGGGTCTTATAGCCCACATTTAAATCGTCAACTTCTGTACACTTGAAACATGGATGAACCTGAAACAGGTGATGTATTCATTTCTGTAAAGGTCATTTGACATGAAAATACACTCTATGATTCTCAAGAACTACAGGTGTAGAGTCCTGTTTTTGTGAGCCCACATGTTGCAGGTCTTTAAAAACTGATATGTGCTGTATAAGACCTGGTCTGGGGTTGGGCAGCCCTGTGCTTGTGTAACCAGCTCACCAGTGTATTTTTAGTTTTAACACAGGACCTCCCTACCTTTTCAAAAGAGAATATTCTTTGTGTGGGGATAAGGAATGGTTATTTTTATTTTTGAGTTTATAGCATTTGTGAAAACACAAACTTGTTAGAGATCGTGAACATTATAATCAGCAATGCAATGCTATGGTTTTATTGTTCACAAGGCAAAGAAGATCTTCACAATCAATGAAATGGGATTTTCGACCACAGCGGTAATCTTTGCGGTTTCCCTCTATATACCTGACTTCATATCTCTCTGACTGCCCTGTGTTTCCCAGGAGCTGTCCCAGAGCAGCCGGCAGAGGTGGGGGAGCTGTTCGGCCCCGGCGATTGTGGGGGCTGGGGGCTGGGTGCTGGAGACTGTGCAGGACCCCAAGGGTGAGCCCGAAACTCCTATTGCAAATGGAACAAGAAAGAAGAGATTGAATAAAGTGATGTAAAACCTGTTATTAAAACACTGATGCAGTAAAGCCTGCTAGTATCGGTTTCTCAGAGCAGATCAGTTTTAGTATCAAGAGAAAAATATCCAAATTTATACTTACCTGTCTCACTCTGCTGCACTTTTTGTCACCACAGTGTTGTTGATTTTTCACAGTTCTGAGTGACTGGTGGATAGCTGGTCACTATGGAGATCAGATCTCCACAGATTAACTGGTGTTTTTTTAAAAGCTTTTCCATGAAATTGGAAATCTGAATGTGTCAAGAATAATTTCATTTGTTTCAGATGATAGAAGTAATCTTTGATGTTTTAAAGTGAATTTTGCTCTTTTCTGTGGAGAGGGTAGTGCTGTTTGTATCTTGAGGTCTTCATGAGGCCTCTCCTGGTCGAATGTATTTTGAAGTGGAAAACATGATGAAACCCAGATGACTCCCTGTGTCGATGCTGATTTTCAGACCATCGCGCGCTTCCTGTGCAAGAGGGGCAGCCGCAGCGCGTGCTGACTGACAGCGCTGTGCACCGGGAGATCCTGGACCAGCTGGGCCAGCTGGACCGGCTGCTGGAGGGGGAGCACGAGCTGCGCGCAGGCACGGGCGATGGGGCCCTGGAGGGCCACGAGGGGGGCGGTCCGGGACTGGGACAGGCCTTGTCTGATCCACCGCATGCCTTCCGTGCAAGTGAGGTCTCCATTCGTGAGATCCTGCCCTTAGATGCCCACAGGCTTTACTTCCACCACAGCCTGGACTCTGACAGCAGCAGGGAAACGGGCTCCGATGGCACCCCCACCCAGGACGAGCTGGAAGAGGAGGGCGATGACCCAGCGCAGAAGCCCTGCGAGATCTCTCAGGCGATCAGCGCCAGCGTGCTCAACCTGAAGGTGTCGCAGGTGCTGCTGCAGCAGTCGGAGAGCAGCTTGCTCAACGTGCAGAGGGCCAGGGCCGCACTGGGCAGGCGGGAGGTGCCCTCTGCTGTCCCCTGGGGCCAGGGAGAGAGGCAGCTGGCGGTCGGCCGTGAGCATGTGTGTGGTGGGGGTGGACTCGCCGATGAGGTCGATGGCCGACAAAGTGAGAAGACGGAGGACTCCTTGGACTCCGGCTCTGAGTGGGGTTTTTCCAGAGCCGTGGGTCCTCCGTCTCACTACCGTTTCGCCCATCCTGGCTACGGCGTCCCGGCCAGGGGCTGGCCCTCAGGGCTGCGCAGGGCGGAGCAGTCCGCTGCTGCAGACGAGCCCCCGGACTGGCCGGCAGAACACGAGGACCTGAGTGAGGGGGAGGGCGTCAGCGACTACAGCTCCGCCCTGGATGATAGCTTCGTAACTGTGCGTCCTGGACGTGCTCAGGTAACTCGCTGCACATCGGTGCTACCAGACGGAAGTGTAGTGTTCTCCACGTTCAGTGCCTGAGATAGCATGGTATGGGAAGGAAGAGTGTGAGAGTCATGAATACAGAACAGAGGTTAGTTATCAGAGTTGGGACGGCTTGTCCCAGACTTCCACAACCCCTCATATAAAGATATGCCTCCTTAACACATGTCCTGCAACTAACAGGTATTTCTGACTTCTGTTTCTGATTTCTAATGGTGTGTTGGGTTAGAAACTTTGATTCTATTTGTCTTTTCTTGCTTGTTTAGATGCTAATAGCTTATTGATCCAAAACTCACACCCAGCCGTTGTTTTAAGGTGAGAAGGAGTCTATACTTAGTAGTATAGAGGGCAGTTTGTACAAGATGTCCCCTCTACTGTTGTTTCCCTAAATACATCTGCTCTCAAAGAAAGATAAAGTGGTCTTTCAGCAGTTTGAAGAAGAAGGAGATCAGCTGCAGCGCAGTGTGTAAAGAAGAGGGGACACTGCTAATTGGCAAGAGCTCTTGGTTGTCCCCCTCAGGCAGGCAGAGGGAGCATAGCTGCTGCAGTGGCAGAGACAGGAGGCCAGCACTCGTGCAGAGAGCAGTGTACCGTCCACAGGCAGGGCCCCCAGGACAGGTAAACTGACTCAGCGCCCTCTCATGGCCCTGCAGCTGATCCTTACAGCACTGACTTAGCACTCGTATGGCCCTGCTACATGTTGTGCTATAACATACTCGGCTCTCAGGAAGTGCTTAATATCCAGGCTTTAAAAACTCTGGCTTGTTTTGTTCATGACTCTGTATGAGACAGTCAAGATGGTGACACGCTTTGCAACCAGTGAGTCTGTATTCTAGCCACAGAGGGGAGGGCACTGACAAACATGAGCCCCTAAAATAATGAACGTTATGAATCGTCATGGTCATTTCATAGAAGGCCGTGCAAGTACCAGATATCTCGTAGCATTTCGGAATGTCAGAACTAATTCTCAGTGGTGTTACTAGCTGACAGACTGGGATTCCCCACACAGCTTGCAGGGTTCTGGTAGGGTAGCGCTGGGATGAACGAGCCGAGGCTCCTGCGATCTGCCAGGTGCTTGCAGTGAAGTCACGGAGAGATGCACTTACTCTCCTGTCAGGACACGAATAGCTGTGCAGGTCTCCTACTCTTTTGAGCAGGTGTGGAAATTCACGGTTCTAAATTTGACTGGGTAAGAAATTGGGAACTCCAATCCAGGACGATACCCGTATGAAACGGCAGAATCTCAGCACAGCTGGGTTGAGCACAGTTTACTGCAGCGTAGCAAAGTGAGTGACTAAAACGGAAGTGACAGGCAAATTAACTATAAATAAATGAAATAAATGGCAATGTTGCAGTGAAGGTTTTTTGTAGCAAGAAATGATTTGTAAGTTACGAAATAAGTGGCTACAGCGCTTTGCAGTAATATGAGCCATGTGCTGAAAAGAGAGTGTTTACGCGTTGTCCTGACTTTAATTAAACTTGGATGCAACATTACAGGTTCACAGGATTTTCGAGACCCACAGGACCGACCCAGCATCGAGTTTCTGCTTCTGGCCTGTCCGGGTGTCACAGATCTGCTGCTGCTAAGTGGACAAGTGAGAATCCATCTTTCATCCATGTAGATTCAGTGTGTATCAGTCTTGAGTGAACCTTTTAGACTGAGCTCATGTGATGATAATAATTGTTTGCCTTTATATAGGAAAGGACTCTTGATAAAAACACAGCAGAAGTGCAGCCCCACCACAGTAAAACACAACATGCATTATCCATTATTATGCACCTGTACAGGGCACTGAAGGATAGATTTGAAAGCTGAAAGCTCGACTGCTTGCTGTGTGTGTGGTGCAGGCGAGGTGACGCAGGTGGTGGAGAAGATGACCCGCGGCCGGCTGGGGAGCGCAGCCTGGACGCCTAGCAGCGAGAGTGAGGACACTGAGGACAGGACGTCCCAATTCTCACATCCCTGCAGGCCACAGGGCAGTGGACATAGGGGCTCCGAAAGACCTGGGCACGAGAGCCAGGGGTCAGGAAGCAGCCAGGGCAGCACCAAGCTGGAGCGTCTCTTCAAGAGCTTTGCAGGTGGGATGTTAGGAGACAGCCAGTGTGATCCCCACTTTCTTAAAGAGGAGGCTTGAAGGTGACATCAAGCCAAGGGATAGAAAAGAAAATTAAATTCTCCTTCAATCTTTTTTTAAATTTTGGAATTGTAACATGTATTCACAGAAAGGCATTTATTTCCTGACTTATAAGTTTTTACATGTGCACTCTTTCATTCAGAAACTTTCTTACTGTTCTAAGCTCTGTAAGTTCTTAGTTTTAAACTAATGTAGCTTCTCTTCAGGAAAGAGTGAGCACAAGCTTGGCTCTGCAGCTCACAACTATAAAGTTCACTCTGAAAATATGCATCTACAGAGGCAGTTGATCTGATTCTACAGTCTCCTGCTTTGTCTTAGTGTCCTTCCTGTGTCCCTCCTTAGGTGTTCAGAGTGAGAGTGAGAGTGATGCTGAGTTTCACACCATCAACAGGACCTTTAGTCTTTCTGCCAGACTCTTGGAGGACACAGGCTCCAGACAGGTGAGGGGTGTCTGTCACTCTCTCAGGTCCTCAGACAGGTGAGGGGTGTCTGTCACTCTCTCAGGTCCTCAGACAGGTGAGGGGTGTCTTATCACTCCCTCAGGTCCTCAGACAGGAGAGGGGTGTCTGTTACTCCCTCGGGTCCTCAGACAGGTGAGGGTTTTTTAAATTTTATGTATTATGTATTTTATCCTGTGATTTGCCGAGTACCTGGGGACTTTGCAGTGAGAGAAATGATGCTCCTCCAGTCAACTTGGACTCGCCTGTCAGGCATTGTGGAGCTCAGAGCTCTGCAGATGGGCCTATTGGAAGAGCAGGCCTTATTGGAACCACTCCATTTTAAATGCATTTCCCACTCTGATGCATAATTGGTAACTGTTGTCAAAAATGTCTGTAAGGGTGACTGACACAGGTCCTCTTGCTGAACGAGTGCTGTTGCTTTGACAGGAAGACGTCAGCTCTGAGTCTGAGGGTGCAGAGTCTCCTGCGGAGGAATCTGATGAGTTTGTCACGCCCATCCCTGGTTCAGAACTTCACAAGGCAGGGCGACAGGCTCAGGTGGGCAGCGCAGGCGGGGCTCAGGCTCGTTTCTGCTGGTGTTCCAGTAAGGGTATTGCTATCAGTAAAACCTTGTGTTGTGTTATAACAGGTGTCTTGGTCACTGGTTTTCTGGCCAGAGGGCTTTTTATGACCTTTGGGTGCCAATTTGATTACATAAATTGTGCTTTCACCTGTAGCAGAGTGAAGCAGTAAGTCAACTCCTCGCCTAATTAAGAATAATTATACTGCTTGTGTGTCCTGGGATATGTGGTGCACAGATACTGATACTATGAGCCTGACTGCTCTGCCGTTTCAGACGCAGACGCCCAGCTCCGAGGAGGACCTGGAGGTGACGGAGGAGGTGTGTCGGCCCTCGGGCCGAGCAGTCCCAGCCATGGCCGCCTGTGACCTAAGGACCGGAACCACGCCAACAGGTGGGGCGTTGAAGGTGTTAATGCGCTAGGGACACTAGAGTCACAAGGCATTGGGACCGTTCACCCAGAACTGCTCACAGAGCCTCAGGTGTGACAAGGGTCTTGCCTCTTTGTAGAAGTATGAAGAGTCACGCCATGAATGAGTGGTAGCAGAATACATTCATATTTCAGAAGGCTTATCAGGAATGATTATGGCCTTACAATACGTGTAGATCTTGCAGCGTGGTTTTTGTGGCTTCTCGTCTCTTTGTATGAATACTATGTGTTGATACTAGATTGATAAAATGACACCAAGAGGATTGGTAAATTATAGAAAGAAATGTTTTTTCAAAAGATGATCGTATAATAATATATTAGATGTATATTATCTTAATATATGACATTTTTCTAAATTTAGCATTTAGGTGCTTTGTTTTTTGGGGGATATTATACTGGAAGTACTGTCTGAAGGATTCCTGAGCCTCAGGGTCTCTGCCTGCTGAAACCACACAGGAATGGCAGCTTGTCTGCCCCCAGTGAGCCTGTGAGCTCATCCTCTCTCTCAGGAATCCTGCTTTATACTCTGATTGTGTAGAAAGCTCAGCTGTCGTATCGGACCCAGCAGAGAGAACTGACCCTGCTGCCCTCCAGAGAGTCTCCTACCCCACAGCAAGGTAAGAGAAAAGGCATTGCAGGCCACTGGTTAGAACACACCCAGCAGGGGGCTCCCATCCTAATCCTGGCCAGGCCCAGGCAGTCTGAGCTGAGATCCATCCAGATCAGGAGCAGCTATATCCTTTGAGAAATGACAACCTACACTGGGATGTGTAAAACGATTACTTTCTTGAGCTCACAACAGCAGCACACAGTCTTTGACCTGTTGACAGAGTAGGACCAGTCCATAACAGCAGCTTGTTTTAGGGCTTTGCTGCACAACAGGGACTGAAGCACGGGATATTTTACTATTATATAGACTGAAGATCATATAGGCAACGTGTGATCAGTCTAACAGTTAACTTCATGTCTGCATGACTGTGAGCTTAGTGGTTATTCCTTTAGCCTTGAGTAAAAGCATTACACAGGTCTTTATAGTTGGTTCTACATTTCTGTGGTTTCTGCCCTGTTTAGCTTGTCTTGGAATTTCTAACTGACTTCGCTTTACTGAGGATGGTGGTGCTTCAAACAAGCTAGCTTTGTTCATTTCAGGATGACAGCTCCTGATGAAGTCTAATATTTCTGTTAACCCTTTCAGCTGGCTGATGTAGTGTTCTGTGCGGCTTGTGCCGTCTTGCTCTCTATGTCATGCTGCAGCTGCCTGCCGGACATCGCCGATCTGTCCAGCATCGTGTGTGAGGAGGAGTGGCCCAGCAGGGAGGGACAGCAGCCCAGCCCAGTGAAGAGAAACGCCCCCACCTGTAACAGCACCCCCCTTCACCCAGGTACAGCTACAGCAGGGAGCCGCAGTCTCACGGGGGTGCATCTTTCTTTTACCACATGGAATCTGATCAAAGTTAGGTTTAATCTGAACCTTAAAACATGCAATAACCTGGGATTGCTAAGCATCTCAGTGCCTGAATTTGCTGACATCTAGCCTTTTAGAGTGTGATGTGAACAGACAGGCCAGGCTTCAGGAGCTCCAGCTCATGGGGGTTTACTGGCTTTGCTGAGTGTGTTTGCTGACGTTGCAGGTGCAGTGAGTAGACATCACCCCAGACTCGGTGGGGAACCTGCAGAGCTGCTGCCGCCTCTCCACAGTCTGCTGGACACCTTTCCCTGGGGCAGCTCGCCCACCCAGCTCCACACAGCTGACACCTTCACTACAGCCAGCGCCGGCATGGCCAGCCCAGTAAGACTGCACAGCAGGAGTGAGCACCCATAGACAGGAACATCTCAGGCAGCTGTGCTTCTGCTCCTGAGACCGAAGAAAACTGCTTTATGTGGCTACACTGGGACTGGGATTGATTTGTGTCCCTTGCAGATTGCAAAGCTTCCTGAAGTTGAAGATGAACTGCTGCATATGTGTCTTGACTAGGTTCAGTAGGTAAATCTAACACAAAAATGTAGATTCTAAGGCTCCCAAGTTGCACATCCAGTAAAGACACGTGCTCGGAGTGCACCTTGAGCTCTGTGGCCCTGAGGTCTGTGGTCATGAGGAAGTCTGTGAGTCCTGACTCTTACACTGCTCTCCCCTTCCCTGCAGAGTGACCTCTCTGTGTCCAGTGCACTGCACCCCCCCAGACTGGACCACAGTCCTGTCCATAGAGAGACGGACACACCTGCTGGCTGCTGCTGGGACACCCCAAGTGCAGGAACGTCCGCGGGTCGGGATGGTGGCAGTTGTGCCAGAGAAAGGGGCCCCGGGGACCCCGGCACAGCGGCGGCAGAGTGCCGGGATGCCACAGGCGAGGCTCTCTCTCCGGCGGGGGACGGGCAGGTCACCTGTAGCCATGACGAGCCGGGCAGTGGCATGGGTGCAGGGGCCCCTGGGACACAGAGTCCACGCTCCCACAGCCCTGCCGCAGCAGCAGAGGCGCCTGCTGGGCCTCTGTGCGCTCCTGGCCCAGACGACCATCCCCCTCCGAAAGGTGACGGGCTGGGCAGCACCTCCTAGATTAGATTGTTCTTCCCTGTACGGGGAGCGGAGGAGACTGGTCCAGGAGGGAAACTGAAGAAGTATGTCTCTTCTTTCACAGGGCCCACAGGGATAGAGGCTGTGTCCCCCCTAAGTGAGAAAGACCTGCCAGGACCCAGTGTCCTCTCTGGCACAGGCCTGCTAGCGTACAGCAGAGCACTGGACGGCTTGCCGGCAGCTGACGCTCGAGACCTGGGTAAGATCCGGCGTACCTCTTCACAGTGAGTGCAGCCTAGACCGCCTCATGGCTTCCTGGAACCACCTGGAATCTCAGTTTGCTGTCAATATAAGCCTCACTTTTGCAGTCCCCAGTTGTGAATGAACTGAGCTCACAGGTGCAGGTACACTGGTAACACTGCTGGCTTGTAAAGTCCCTCTCATGGGCTCAGGTTTTATTAATGTGAGAGAGGTTGCAAAGAGAGTAAAAAGAATTCTGTTTATACTAGAGTTTAATATATTATTGTAATACATAATTATTATTATTGGTACCCTTGATAAAAATGAGTAAAAAGACCAATAAAAACAGGTAAAGAGCTATGTTTTTTGCTCCAAATATGTAAACACTATATTCTTGTATTCTAAAAGGTATTTGTTAACAAGTAATAATTTTATATTGTTATTAATGAGTACTAATGAGGTTATTGACTATCTGCTGTGAATGAGTGTGTGTCCACGCTGAAAGGACCTACACAAAGAAATAGCTATATTTGAGTGCTTAAACACACTTCAGGTTGTGTTGTGTATACAATGGCTAGAAGATTTGTAAAAAGAAGCCCAGAAAATGTCCTTGTAAAGAGTGGGAGTCTGTGCCCACAGGAGATCTGCAGTGTCCTGTGTCCTGTGTCCCTCACGCCTGTTTCCCTGTGTGCAGAAGGAGGACAACCCCCGTCCGCTGAAGCTGGCAGCGCTGGGCATGGGGTGAGGATCGAGGCGCCCTCAGACGAGACGCTGAGAGAGGGGCGCAGTCTGCTGGAGGAGACGGACAGGTACTGCTGAGGGTCACTTAGAGATATTACACATGTAAATACTAAAGGAAGCGTTGATCCAGAGTAACGTACGTGGTTGACATCTACACAGTTGTGTGTTTGACTGAAGCGGTCTGGGATGAAGTAGCTTGTTCAAGGGTGCAGCTGCAGGACTGTATTGTGCCACTAACCCTAACTGCCGCTCCACACTGCAGCCTCATGTGGCTCCTGTAGAGAGACGGGCAGATTGGGCAGCTGGTACGGCCATACAGGTACACACCAACAAGGCCACAACTCATTGGATCACTGATGCAGTTCATACAGATTGACAAAGGCACTGATATAGTCTGTGAGGACTAATCAAAACAGTGGTAGCTCTTATAGACAGGTGTCTAGGTTCATTCTTACATGAGGTAGGTTCTAGGTTCAATGTACCATCCTTCTTATTAATAAAGGTAAGTATACATTACTATTAACGTCTGTTAAGATTTTATTATTTATTGTATCCATGTAGTGGAGATATACAGGTATAATATAATAGATACTTCCATTTAATATATTTTGATGAGACGTGTTGCTTTTGAGTTCATTACCCGACTGACTTCACAGAGCTCACTCCACTCTGGATGAGGTGCTGCAGGGCATGATGGGAGAGAAAGGCAGCACCCAGAAGTCCCTGAGAAGTCCAAGGCCTGAGCAACTGCCAAGGATTCAGTGAGTACAGCCCGTCCTGACATCACTCCCCCTCTCCGTTGTGGAGCTGATGCAGCAGGATACAGCTGAACAGTGTCCGTTGCGGCCGTGTGGCTCAGTGAGTGTGTTACCCCCCCAGGGAGAGCCTGTACAGCGAGGACACCTGCTGCCCCACTGCAGCCGGCGGGGAGAGAGCAGGAAAGCCAGAGGAGCCCGACAGCAGGACAGCGCTCGGCCCCGCAGGTACCGCCCCGGCACGCGCCGGCCCACTAACAGCCCGAGAGCAGTGTCTTCTGGGACTCCAGCCAGCTCTGCCAATGGCCTTTGGTTTGAGAGCTGCTCCACTGTGCTCAGCAAGTCAAGTCAGAGGTTTCACTTGTCGCAGCTTACTGACAGTTTGCCTCTTCCTGTGCCTGCAGACAGCGTGGATGAGCAGGGGGAGAAGTTCGAACCCGGCCTCCGCGTGCACTGGGCCCAGCCCCACAGGTACTGCAGCGCATTTCATGACAAGTAACGCATTTAATCAAGCCCTGAATTAATACATAAACACTAGAAAAAAAGAACTGTTTATCTACATTAACATTAGCTCTTGCTTAATTATAGCAGCAGGGAAATGAAGTATTTAACACCACAACCTCACAGCTCCTGGGCACTGCATCCGATTCCACCCTTAGGCTTCTGTGTGGAGTTTGCAAGTTACATACATCAACGGTTACTGAAAGTCACTGATTAGTGAGAAATCCTCACTAATAACAAGCGAGTTTTAGAGCAACACTTAAAAGCATCCAGGGAGTACGAGTCCCTGTCTCTTTGGGAAGGGCAGTTCACCGCCTGGGAGCATAGCGACAGTGGACTGAAGATTGTCAGGTGTCATAGTCTGACACAAGGCCCCCAACACCAGCCTCACATGAAAGGCACAATACAATTTAGAAGCCCGTATTAGATTTCAACAGGAAGTTAATGCAGTGACTCCAGAACAACGGGAAGATAAACACCAGCTCGACACCCTGGCTCCTGAGTTTGAACATCGAGCAGAATCTGAAAAAACAGCATTAACTTGCACTGTTTTTTACTAAAGGTGTAATTCCAGTGCATTTTTATTTTGGACTTGGTTAAAATGTGTTTACGACAACTTTCAACAATGTTAGGAAGCTGTTTGAGCGTTTCTGGTAATCCAAGAACACAGCCGAGACTGCTCACCCATATGGACCTGACCAGCAGAAATGAGAAATAGGGGTGAAATCTTAGTCCATTTCACTTCTTAAAAGTGATAAAGCTGAGCATCTAGAAACCAAAAGTTTAAACCTGTCTGGTAAGATTGTGCTGTTTTTCCTAGGTTGATTATCTTGGAACAGACTCCCACCAAAAGCCAGAGTGACCCGGGGCCAGCGATGACCACACAGCCAGCAGCACGCAGAGATCGAGACTGAAGCTGCAGGGGGAGACGCACACACAGAGAGCCGGACCCGGGCTTCTTCCTCGCTCTCCAGCCTGCCCTTGGCAGCTGGGGCTGCTGTTTTATTTGAATTTGGGCCATGGCTATTTAAAAAAATGAAATTGTAATATTTTAACACCAAAGTCAGGACACATTAATGAGTAAGGCTATACTTTTTCATTAAGGTGCAGTAAAATGCTCTTGGTAAGCTTCAGTTTTCAGTGGAGAAGGTTCTTGGTTTTTATATGATAGGAGCCTTGGAACTGTTTAAGCTTCCTGTAGTAGATTTGTTCTGATGGGAGATAAGTTTTTCTCTGTTCACCTTTTTGTTGTTTTAAGCTGTTCAGAGCTGGAGCTGACGAGGCCGAGCAGTGGGCAGCCAAGGTCCCTGCTTGAAACTGTCAGCTCTAGACCTGCCTGTTAGTACTGTACAAGCCAAAGAGGTCTGAAGAGACTTTTAATCTTAATATTATACATCAACTGTTTTTTAAATATTTTAAAAGATAAAAAAAAACAAATAGGCATGAATTTATATTATACTCCATAGCTATTGCAACAAATGTGTTGTTAACCTGTGTTCTTGTTTGATTTGCCATTAAAACACAAAAAATAGATGCACCAGATTCTGAAAAAATATTCTTTTAGGACTTATTTCTGTCTTAAACCACTATCAGAAAAAACTATTTATATCTTTATTAAAACATCCATACATTTAAAATCGCATCATACACATCAAACATTCATACATTTAAAACATCTGTACAAAAATAACATTTCTGCAAATTTCCAGTCATCTGGCGAAAACTGCATCTTGTGTGCAGAAAGACTACAGGACTCTTACAACTGGTAGAGGAGCTTTCAGAAGCAGTGAGCTGGAAAAGCACTTTCTGCAGTGTGTTGAGCTCCTGTACCAATCCCACTCCTTCTGTCTAGCAGGGTCTGGTCCCAGTCTCCTTGCACTGTTCTGTTCAGGTCCCTCCGTGATGGAACCAGTGTAATGTGCCCATACTGCCCAGCATGGCCTGAAGATCAAGACTGCTCATGACCAGGTCTGAACATGCCAACATGCTTCAAAAGCAGCTTTTGACAGTAAATCACAATACTCATTATTTCAGCTTATTCTCATGTTAATAGCCACTAAAATGTTACTGCCTTAAAATAGAATGAAAATTGATTCAAATAATAATCCCAGCTGTAACTGCAGTTTGTACAAATGGATATGGTAGTGACAAATACAGAAGGTTGCTTTGAGTTTAAGAGTTATAAAATGTGTCCCTGTCTAAACATGATGAAATGAGGCTAGAGCTCAAATGACAAGCACTACTAAACTCCACGAGTGAGCTCGTTTCATCTGTGCTTAGACTTTGAAGTGATGTGCATTGCAAGGCTGATGATCGGAGCACCAGACAACAGGTCACATTTCAGTTTTGACCTCTAGTTTCTAATATATGCTGATGTTATGACTGGCAGGTAAGGCTGTCCTCTCCTCTATTGTTCTGCTTGTCATGGAACAGTATTTTCAGCCTGGAAATGTGTATGGTCCGTGGCATGCCGAGGGGCCCACTCCATTTCCTTTGCCCAAGATATAGACGCAGCACAGCTCTACAGAACTGTGACGAGCTCTGAACTGAAACCAGTCCTACTTTTCACTAATGGCGAGTGACCTAGATATATTCATGGAAATGTATAGCATACCTTTTCTATGTAAGAGAATATTTGTTTAGCTTGCTGTGTGCAGTCTAGGTCCTCTACTCAATAGGAGAGGGGTGCTGCTGCGAGCCAGTTCCTCTGGCTGTAGAGGTTGCTGTGTGGTGCGTAAGCTCCTTCTCAGCACATCGTTCACAGCCCAGCACACCGCAGACTCTACACGTACAGCCTGATCACTGAGGTCTTTAAAACAGCATTATACATTGTTGCCATTTGCGGCATTTGTTCAGGTGTCTAATGTTAATTTGCCCTGTTTCTTAAAAGATCCATTTTTTAACCTCTTCATCCCATTCAGGCACACGGTGGAGCTGGAGCCTATCCCGACAAGCCACAGGTGTAAAGTCTTAAAATATAATTTATATAATTTAACAAATAAGTCACACTCAGGTTGTCAGTTTACATTCAGAACAGCAAGGGTGTGTCCTGGGGGCTCCTGTCAGTCTGACATGAGAGAAACACCTCATTCTCATGATTCCAGTGCAGCAGGGTTTCCAGAGTTGCGTTTTCCCAGCTGCTGCCATTAACATCAGAAACAGCTGCCCCCGGAGGCCAGAACTGCCAAATGAAAAGCTGAAGAATGTGAAAAGTGAAAAGGTACAGGTACACTGTAGCCGGACAGCATCTACTTTCTAACTGGGTTTTTCTTCCAGAACTTTGTCGTGTTCTCAATGTACAATAATGTTCCTTGGACTTCAGGACTGAATACTGGAAGACTCTACTCTTTGGTGTCTGGAATTTAATCCTTAAGTTTTGAATTTTTCCAATTAGAATGGTAGTTTCTATCACACTAGTCTCCTTCCGAGAGGAGAGTCAGATTATTTTGGAACAACAGCACCACCTAGTGGTCACTATGCTAACACAAGCTGAAAGATGTCTGATGAGTCGTTCTTGCAAGGTTTCTGTGATTCAGGGGAATGTCTGGCCGTACTCACACTGTGGCTGCGGCCCCAGAGGCAGCTGGGATCTGTTAACAGAAAGATGTTGTATAAGACAAGGGGGGAATTCTCCTGAGAACTCACAACGTTCTTATTACGAGTCTACTTTCTGTATAAACTCTGCCACCAAAGATTCCATTTGGTTTGTGCTCAAATTGTAATGTGGTGAAGGGAGGATAAAATGGCTTTGCACTGCAACAGGGTTTCAGAAACATTCTCCAACCTAAGATGAAAAATACTTTGAACTGATTAACATCAGGGAAGAGAGAAAAACAGAGTTTGTCCAAATGTACCTTAATGGTAACCTGAACACTGATCCCTGGTTCACAGATGCATGAAGCCAACCGAAAAAAAAAATCTTATTTTGTGTATTTGTTTCATGTGGCAAACATCGTAGTAGAAGCAGGGCACAGAAGGGAGGAGGCGAGGAGTCTGGAGGGGTGGGAGCGCATCTCTTACCTCCACAGTGTCCCCCAGGAGGGCCTGGGCGGCGGCCCGCTCTGCCTCACGCAGGGGCTGCACCTCCACGTCGGCGCTCTTCTGCAGCTGCTCCACCAGCTGCACTGTGGTGCTGAGGTGAGCTCTGATGGCCTCCATTGACTGCTGCTGCTGTTTGGCGATCTCCTCCATCTGCCCGCAGAGGGCTTTGTGCCGGGCCTTGACTGCAGACAGCTTCTCCAGCAGCTTCACAGGGTTGTCCTGCAAACATCCACAGCCTGGCTCAGCCACGAACTCGCCCACCCCTGCGTCTCGAGCGGCCGGTGAGGCACCTTCGGTCTGTGCGGCCAGTCATGCTTGTTACACTCTGCTGTGTAATGACAACTACGTGAGCTCCAAGCCCCTTTAGACAGGGTCAGACCAAAGAACAGTGAAACGCCACACACCCACTGTACACAGGGCAAAGAAGCAGCAGCTCAAGAATGCATTTCTACTGTATGTGTTGTAGTAAATATGTTCCATCTGGAAAAGGCTTTTCAAAGGTTATTTTTCTACATTTCTAAGAGTAAAAAAAAAAGATTTGGTTTTCACAGTCCAATCACTTGCTCTTTAAGTAAAGACAGTGGATGTGGTTCAGTGGTGCACATGATTTGCCTGTGTTAGCTGCTATTTAAAGAATATGAATGGAGCCCATGTGTTGCAGTTGACTGAGACTGACAGACTCCTCTATTTCTCCCATCATGTACCTCAGCGGCTCCACTTTCTGCCATTTTAGTCATGAACTCAAACTTCAGCTGTTTCTCCAGGTATCCCAGGTCAGACTCTGCCTTCTGGAACTGAAAAGGAGGAAAAAATGTTCACTCAAGCGCGGTACAACACTACTGAAGATACAACAGAGATCCCTCAGCCTCACTGCATTTTATCCCATTTCATCTGAATTCTAGTGCTGGGGAACCTGCGGGTGTCAATTGGCCTTTATTGCAAATTGTATAAAAACAGAAGTTAGTGTAATAGTCAAGTCAAAGAGCCCCTTTAAATACAACTACAAAACATCCGCATTCTTTTTATGTAAAAAAATGCAATTTTACCCCTTACAGATTTAATAATCGATTAAAGCTGCCTTCAACATAAAAAGCACATTTGACCAGCCCTCTTACAAATACCAGTTCATGACCAAGTATGAAACTACTTGTACTTTTGTGAACTCCAAAATGAGAAGTTGGCAGTGTGACCTTTTGATTAAGGAACCTAACAGAAAGGACATGATAATTAGCAGAAGTTATTCACACGAACCCAGGGTTTGATAAATACGCCCAGTCTTCAAATTCAGAGTATGAGGAGCTATTGTTTAAACAGGCTTAAATATATTGCATTAAGATTTCCATTTCTTCACACAACCTAATCCAATTCAACCCCTCTACCTCTGATGCACACATAGGGCTGTATGTAACCATGGACAGTTTTATGCATGAAGCAGAACACACTCTTCACCTGTGGCCAAGGCAGGCTTCCTTAGTAAAGAACACAACCCAACTAACTGGTTTATTAAATGTTCTCCCCAGCTCCAGCTTTCACAGAGGCTGCAGACACATGGCCACTGGGAGAGCAGGGCAGCACTTGGGCGCTGCACCCTGATCACAGTACCGACAAGCCTCCAGGACTCAGGACTGACCAGGTGTGCTTTCAGACCGTGTCGCTGTGCAAGCTTATGCAGAGAAATGACTGGAGTGTGAAATCGACAGAGGGGAGGGGAGGCGATGGATTCTGGATTCATGTTTTTAATTACTCTTGTGATCACCGTTTTCACACCCCAAAACTGCCAACGTTAAATTATGGGAGTTACAAAAACAGAAATTACACAACATCAAACAATAAAACTACTACATCCAAATCTTCTACAAGGTGTGCTTGTGCTGCAGTCAGATAATCGTGAGAGCAGTGCGACGCCACCAGGGTAAACTACCCCTCACCGGGGTAAAAGCAACCCTGAGCCCCGGGGGCCCCACCCGCTGTCCTGGAGGGAACAGGAACAGGGGACTGGAAGGGGCAGCTCCGAACAACAGCTCTCACAGCGGGGTCCTGCTCTGATGCGGGATGTTCAAATCTCTAATGAATGTGTCATGACTGCAAAACATGTTTTTGCAGGGTTGTGGTGAAGCTGGTGTAAAATCAGGCACAAAACAAATATGCATGGTACACATCCCATGGCCACATTCACACAGCAGCTGGAAGAGCTCCAACAAAATAGCAAACAAAATACAGGGGCTGACAAAATGTATATTTTTATTTTAGAGGAGAGCCACACTATGTTCTCACTGCTCATAGAGAACTGAAAATCATCCCCACAAAAACACACTTCTAACTCTTTGCACACTCTTCTTGACTGATGACATACTACACTGAGTTTTGATTGAAAAGAACTGATAATTGTGCTGAAGCTGAAAAATCCCTCAAATCACAATAAAAGATTATGTCCCCTGCTGTTTTCCTAAATGTTTCACACATTAAACTGTACTCACTAATCTGTATTCTTAAATCTTTACGTCACTGTAATCCCTGACTATTTAGTGAAACAAGATTAAATTTAAATTTAAGGACGTTGATATTGCATTACAGTCAGAGCAGTGCATCTAGGCCTTACTGTGTAATTCTGATTTCTCCTTTTTCTCCCCAGTTTGAACAGGTTAATTCAGATCCTCAGTGGCCGTCGTACCTTAAGCCTTTCCTGAACGACAGCAGACATGTTGAAAGTCAAATAGTAATACAGTAATATAGACTTCGTTGGGAGTGTGGCTCCAGTGTATGAATATGCTGCCCCCCAGGTGTTTTTGGAGGTGCATTATGAGATGGAAGGAGCTCTCGTCCCCCAGAGTGCTGCCCAGGGAGCGAGAGAGATTGGTGTTCTCCGATTCAAGGTCCTCACTCAACACAATCTGCAAGACAGGGTTCAGGAACTCCAGACCTGTCCTGCACACCTCTGTAGGCTCTGTAGGCCTGAGCGCCGGGCTGGCGGACAGCGAGGTGCCGGAGGTCAAGGGCCGGTCTGGGAACGCCCCCCTCCTGCTGCGCCAGGCCCCGTCCCGCCCCCCGCCTCTGCGATGACCGGTGCTCGGCTGCCCTCAGACGCTTTGACAATACTATTGCACTGCTAGCTGTCAACTACAGTAGTGCAATAAAGTCAGAGCAGCTGCCAGCAGCTCGCCTGCCTCTCCCTCCTGCTGCACCTCCCCCCAGGGACCAGCTCGGGCACAATCCCTGGCCAATGCCCTTTTAACATTGCACTGCTTTCTTTACAGGGTCACCAGTAGTACAACATAAAAGGGGCACTGGACAGACAAGACAGTCTGGACGCAGGGGGTCCCCGACGCCCCAGAGTGGACACAGCACCCGGTCCGGCCGGCAGCAGGGAGGAGGCCTCTCTCTCTCGTCACAGCGCAGGGCAGCACGGCCCTGTTCCTGCGTCCTTGAGTGTGAACTGAAAGGTTTTGGAAAGGGACAGAGTGGGGTGGTACTGGTCAGGGCTCTGTCCCAGGGCAGGTGTAGCTGTTGTGTTGCTCCAGGATCACTCCAGCCTGCGCAATGAGCACAGATCACAGGAGCTTCGGACAAATTAATATCGAATTACAAGTTTTTGTCACCGCTACTAAAATTAACTCTGAAAACAAAAAACTCAAGATTTGTTTAAAACCCTGAAATCCATTAAGAAGAAGGTACAGGCTGAACACGCACAGTCTCTTCAATGGAGAGACGCGTCAGGTAAAGGGAATCGTTCTTTATTCACGCTCCTTATTTATGTCAACTTGACCATTAATGGAGATACTGTTGTATCTGGGTGGAGAACTGGCCAAGTACTCGAGACCTGAATGTTAACTTACAAAACTGAAGAGTAACTTTTTGAGATTGGTGCGATTGAAAGCTGTTCCAGGAACGACGAGACCGGGGTCCCAGCTGCTGCAGCACCCTCCACCCACTGTTCTGCACACTGGGGGACCCCCAGCACCCTCCACCCACTGCTCTGCACACTGGGGGACCCCCAGCACCCTCCACCCACTGCTCTGCACACTGGGGGACCCCCAGCACCCTCCACCCACTGCTCTGCACACTGGGGGACCCCCAGCACCCTCCACCCACTGTTCTGCACACTGGGGGACCCCCAGCACCCTCCACCCACTGTTCTGCACACTGGGGGACCCCCAGCACACACTGCTGTGGGTCTGTAACAGCCAAGGAGCTGGGACAGCAGTACAGCGCCTCCTGCTGGCGCATGTGCCGGTCAGACTAAGCCACTGGTGCAGAAATTCAGGACGGAGGTAAGAGCGCCACCTACTGCTCCACCAGCCCCACCTACAGCAAACCCGCGTCTTCCTCAGAGCTCACCCGTCCCAGGACGGCCCGGGATCAGGGCTCGCTGAGGCGAGGCCGCCGTCGGGCTCGTATAATCCAGGACTGGCCGCTGGGCGCCATCAGGGGCGAGCGCGGCTCTCCCCCTCCTCGCTCTGCGCCAATCAGAGCGCTCCGGCTCCGCCCCGCCCACCCCCCGGCTCCAGGTACCCGTATGGACACCAACGGGGAGCGCGAGACCCAGTTTGAAACTATTTTTTTTTTCCCCCCCGAACGTTAACGGTCACTCGCCGGGAGCGCGCGCGCGCGGCCTCGCGGAGACGGCCTCGTCTCCCGCGCGCAGCTCCTGCCCCGCTACTCGCCCGCCCGCCCGTCTCCCTGCGGACACTCTCCCGGCGCCTCGGCCCTTCCTCCCCCGCCATCGCTCAACACAGAAACGGGAGTGATTTTACCCCCCCCTCCCCCCTTTTTCGTTCGCTATTTTCGCCTCTTTCCTGTCCGCCGTCTGAGGGCGGCGAGTATTTGCCACAGACGGGGGAGGCTCCAAACGCACTGCGCGTACCTGCCAGCCCTCGTTTGTCCCATTTTTTCCTATCAATTTTTTAGATAAAACGGCAGCTTACCATCGCCTCCAGCTTATTGACTGGTGTCTCCATGTTGAATAGTTTACATTCCTCAGGCAGCCCCGTAAATACAAAGCCTGGGCTTCATGTAACCGCGAAGCCGATTGGTCACCTGTCAGAAATACTAGTCCTGGATTGGCCGGTGGAGGGAGACGCTGGTTACGGAATGGACGATCAGAGAGGGGCGGTCATCCAATAGCTCTCTACACCGGGATTGGCCAGCGACATCCCCCGGCTGCGATTGGGCGCCGTTTACAAAGCGTGAGCTTCTGATTGGTCGATCAGACTCGCCCAGGTGCACTAGACTGCCGCGGATTGGCTGATAAAGATCAAAGCTGTACATGAAGAAAAGCGTCCACCAATTGGCTGAGCGATTGCTCCTCGGTGATTGGCTGAGGGATGAAGAATGTCGGCGTGGACTGGCCGACTCAGCTCGCTCTGCGATTGGCTCCTTCCCCCTGCCCGCCCCTCAGGTTTGGGCTCGCCCTGCCCCGAGCGGAGTTTCAAGGGGATTCTCGGGCTGTGATTGGCTGTGTGCGCTAGTGCGCGCCGTAGCCGTAGCCAATCGCAGACGGGAATTTCCAGTGCCGCCAGAGCAGCTGTTACCCGATTGGTTGGAGACGCCCGTGCTTTAACTTTGAAAATTACCCGCTTTCACTTCCTGCCTTCGGGACTATCATGGCGAGGGTAAGGGTGTGTTTTTCCCTGAGTACTGCAGATGTTTAAATATGGGTAACGGTGTTTTAAAAGCGTGGCTTTCACATAGATGTGTGCTTTGGCTGCATGCTTCAAGAAGAGCAGTTTGGCGATATCGAGTCGGCGGTATAAATACGTTTATTTCACAAGATGAGCGGAGATGAGAAAACGAGAGCAGCTGCGGTTCCGATGTGAAAAACTAAAAGGGGCGAAAATCCGGCAGCGCGACAACGGGGCCACGCTGGGCCCCAGGTCTGCTGCCCGGGACCCCGGCTGGGAGTGCGGGTGCGACCGTTTGTTTTCCTCTGCTCTGCCTCCCGCAGACTCTGACCCGCTCGGCGCAGCGGCGCAGGAAGAGGAGGTTCTGCAGGCAGTCCTGGGCGCTGAAGCACCCCAAACAGCAGGAGCCGCCGCCCGCCGCCCCGTCCGGCCCACGGTAGGGTGGAGAGGGGCGAGGAGCTGGGCGGGCGGGCCTCGCTGCGGCCGTGTCCTGTCCGCTAACCGGTGTGTCTGTCTCTGCCGCAGCCCGGCGGAGCCGAGGACCAGCGAGTGCCCGGTGAGGCGGCTGAGCCTGGGCAGGGGCCTGGGAGCGGTGCTGCTGGCCGTGGGCGACGTGTGCCACAGGTGGAGGAGCAGGCTGGCGCAGGTGCGTCTCCGGCGGGAGGTCGGGGCTCGGGGCTCACTGCTCCAGCAGTAACAGTACCCATCTGCGTCTTCTCTAGCCCCTTTAACCAGTACAGGATTGTGGGGGAGCTGGAGTTTCTCCTGGCAAACAGTGGCTGCAGGGCAGGGTACACCCTGGACAGGGCACACAGACACGCACACCAGGGCTAACTTTCCTAGAAGAGATTTACCCTGCCAGCATGTCTTTGGACTGTGGGAGGAGACCCATGTGATCATGAGAACATACAGGCTCCACACAGACAGCACCCCATGCCTGGAACTGAACCCAGGGCCCCTGTGTGGCAGCAATAATAACCACTGTGCCACCCTGCCCCCTTACTGCTCCCACCAGCACTCAGTAATAAATATGATAGTAATAATTCCTCACACTTATAGCGCTTTTCTGGATGCTCCACTCAAAGCGCTTTACAGGTAATGGGGACTCCCCTCCACCACCACCAATGTGCAGCATCCACCTGGATGATGCGACGGCAGCCATAGTGCGCCAGAACGCTCACCACACACCAGCTCTCAGTGCGGAGGACAGCAGAGTAATTAAGCCAATTCATAGAGGGGGATTATTAGGAGGCCATGATTAGTAAGGGCCAATGGGAAATTTGGCCAGGATGCCGGGGTTACACCCCTACTCTTTTCGAGAAGCACCCTGGGATTTTTAATGACCACAGAGAGTCAGGACCTCGGTTTTAAGTCTCATCCAAAGGACGTCGCCTGTTTACAGTATAGTGTCCCCATCACTATACTGGGGCATTAGGACCCACACAGACCGCAGGGTGAGCGCCCCCTGCTGGCCCCACTAACACCTCTTCCAGCAGCAACCTTAGTTTTCCCAGGAGGTCTGACCAGGCTCAGACCTGCTGGGCTTCAGTGGTCTGCCAGCTGTGAGCTGCAGAGTGATATGGCTGCTGACTGCTAATTAGCTGTGAGCAGTCCCAGGGGAGGGTTATCGAGTGTTTCACCCTGTCTTCCTGTCTGTGTGGGCGTGCCAGGCCTGGGCCCTGCTGCAGGACACCCTGTTCCCCTGGCGACGGTATGCGCGGGAGCTGCACGCCCTGCGTCTGCAGGTGGAGGGGCTGCGGGAGGAGATGAGCCACTGGGGCAGCACCCCACAGGTCAGACATGGACGCTGCTGCCGCGTCGGGCTGGAGAACGGGGGACATGTCGCCGGCGGGCGTTCGGCCGAGCCGGCACGCGTGGTCGTTGGTAGATCGGTGATCCAAGGATCTCTGTCAGTAGCTTCTTGAAGGAAGCCAAGGCACCATGTGGCTGGGCAGCCTGTTCCAGGCTCCCGCAACCCTGAGTGTACAGATGTGCTTCCTGTTCCCAGTTTTAAAAGCATTTTCACATAGTTTCTACTTGTCTGCCAGTGCATGTTTCACTGAGCGTTTTGAAGAAGTCTTCTGGTTTGAATTAGTCAGTGCTTCTGTCTTAAATATTTCCAATTAGGAATTTACACCCTAAAACTGCTTATTTATGCAGCTGGTTTGAAAATGAGCCCTTCTGTCTCATGACCTCATCCAAACATGTATCACAATTTACTCTCAGCTATAATTGCGTCCAAAGTTGTCGTCACCAAGTATTGACCCAGTGTTTGGATTATGCTTTGCAGTTTTTGTTGACATTTAATATCACCCATAAGTGTTCAGTTTGAGCTTTCAAGGTTTAATCAGACAAAAATGTGGTGACATTTGTTATAAAATGGGGCATCACTGGAAATGGGTGAATACTTTCACAAAATGCTGTATACACAGGGCTCACAAGTATCCATATTTAAATGTTTCACTGTTTTTATTAATATACCAGGTAGGAGCATTGATGTTACCAGTGGCTTTCCATCGCTGCGGAGTCACTGGGAAGCGTTTCCTGTTCTCCTGGTTTCCCTGCAGGGTCTGATCTTGCTCTCTGTGCTTCAGCAGGCTGGTGAGAAGGCGGACGTGTGCTCCTGTCAGCGGCCTGCCTGCTGCCCTCCTGCCCTGCTGCCCCCCGCCCTGCCTGCGCCTCCTCCACCCCCACCGCCCCCCCCTCTGCCCCCAGCTGCGCCCCCCCTGAAACCCCTCCACATCCTCAGGAAGGATGTGCCGCCCAAGCCTCCCCAGGTAACTGCGCTCACGTGTTCAGAAGAAACAGTCCCACTGCACAACCCGTCCGGGGTTTCTGGCAGCATCACACAAGTAAGACGCATTAAGTCAAACACCATGAAATATATGGAACTTTCTGCTGCGGAGTAGTTTTATTTTCAGTGCAATCTAGTCTTATTGGCTGCTGCTGTATGTCCAGAGGACGCTCATATCGCTCTGCAGCGGGAGCCTGGTGACTCTGGACACGTTCTCCCACAAATAGAGTTTTCACGAGTCACTGAGCGTTGCAGGTTTGGGGACGGGCTCTGTACGTTTACATACTGTACCTCCCCAGGCTTGTGACAGTCGTCTTTTCACACCCATGATAAGTCCCAGAGAGCAGGGAGCGCGTCTGTTTCACTCGTTGATGAGTGATGGGCATGTGGGGGCACTCGTGTGGAGAGAAACCGCGGTCCTGCAGTGTGCCGTGAGGAATGAGACCTGTGTTGTCCAGCAGCTGCCCGCGGTGAAGCAGGAGGTGCCCGCGGCCGTGACCCTGAGGGACCTGCGGGCCGTGAAGCTCAGGAAAGTGAGCCCCCCGGTGGATGCGAAGAAGGTAGGACAAGAGCGGCCTTCACTCTCCCACACTGACAGCCTCTCCAGAAAAAATAGTGCTGCTTGTGTGGTTTTCTTAGCTCTCTGAAGCGCTGCAGTGAATCTTACTGTTATGTCATTCATACTGTTGAGGGTGTCAGTGATGTCTCTAGGACATCTGGGTGTTTTTTAAAATGCCACTCAGACTAGTGTACGTTTCAAAATGGCAGTCATCCAGGTTCAATCAAACACCTTCCACTGAAGTGTGAGGACTTCCCCTTGTTTCGGTAGGACTGGTTCCCTGGCAGCGTGTGCTGCTGTCATGTGCTTGCATAGATCACGGCTGCCTGTGTTCTGTGCTCAGAATATTGTGCCCTGGCACCAGTTCCAGCGTGACTGTGGACTGTTGGAGTCTTTTGGATTGTTTGTGCAGACTCGGTTGTGTGTTGATTTGTCTTGGATGCAGGTTGTCTCTCCCGGGCGCCAGCGTGTCCCTCTGGTCACAGTGGGCGACCTGCAGAAGGTCAGCCTGAGGCGCTCTCACTCGGACCAGCCGCTCAAGCTCCGCATCTCTCTGACCAGGCAAGTGAAGCCGCCATCCCCGCGCAGGCCTGCTCCCAGAGATCGAGGCAAGCCACAGCCCGTTTCAGACAGTGTGGGGGCCTGAAAAATCTGTTTCAAAACCGTGAGTGTTGAAGTAAGTTCACACTTCTGAAACGCACTCTTAATTCAGAGTAATCTAGATAATCTTCCGGATTTTCCTTGGTGGTTCCAACACAAGTCTACAAACGAGAGGGCGTCTTTCAGCCCCTCGTGTCCGTTCGGTTGCTGGCAGTATGTGGATTTGAGGGTTTCATCCAGCTGCGAGTCAACAGCCTGGCAGCTTCGTCCAGCTCCCCGTCCTCTGTGTAAAAACCACTCTTCCCTTTCCCAGACCTCCAGTGTCTGGCAGAAGTAGTGACTTCGGGTCACAGCTGGAAACAAAATGGTGGCGTTTGGAAAAAGTTTCAGACCCAGGTGGTTTAGGTCAAACTCTGTGATCTTTTAAGAAACAACTGGGTGAAATTTTGTTCAGCTGGCTTCTACACTAGAAAAAAGGTGAAAGATGCTGAGTGGTCTCCTCTCCTTTACATTTTCTCGTGGTTTTGTTTTTTTTCTACCTTTTCAAATGTTGGTTTTTCTCTGGACAGGAGCCCCACCAAAAGCCCCCTCAATCTGCGCCGACAGCTGAAGAAGGTCGACATCGAGAGGTGAGACTTCCTCCCTGCACTTCCTGTGAAGGTTCTATCAGTGGGAAAGAAGGAGGTCAAGAGGTTCTAGTTCTGTGGTGTTTATACTAGTAGTGTTTACACTACTGAACTCGGTGTGCTGGCCTCTGTCGGGAGATGCACCTCCTGTCATTTCTCAGAGCTGAGTTTCTGAAGTTAGAGCTGAATAATGCCAGAAGGACCTGATTGGTCGGTCTGTGTTGCAGGAGTCCTGGGGGCACTCCGCTGTACGACAAGGAAAACCGGGAGACGGGCACTGGCCTCACCCCCATCATGACGCAGGCGCTGCGCCGCAAGTTTCAGGTACGCTGTGCATGGTGTGGGAGCTTCCAGGCAGGAGATTCAAGTTTCTGCAGCTTTTCTTGGGAAGCAGTGGTTCAGAGATTAAATTGTTTCTCAAATTCCTTTCAGCTAAGGATGGGCTTTTGGTAGGGCTTCCAAAAAGTGCTGCTTATTTCACGCCTGTAACAGCAGCCAGGGAACTAGATTATTTTTTTAGAATCTTTAACTTTTTTTTTTAATTTCCAGAAATTAATTCTCGTCTTTCCTCCCACAGATTGCTCACCCAAGAAGCCCATCGCCAAAATTCAGGGCTCCTGTAAACAAAAGCTTTGATGATCAAAGCTGAACGTTTCCTTTTATTTGTGGTTCCTTTCTTTTAAGGAGATCTATGGTTTGCTAGAAAATGCTAAGCCAGTTAAACAGACGCAATCCTGTTATATAGCAGTTTGGTCCGTTCCAGGTTTTTCAAGAACATGTGCTCAACCTTGCCAGACTGTTGCACTGAGTGACCTTACGTTTTCTGGTTCAACAGTGCATGTTAACTAGAGACGGCAATGGACTGCAAAACCTGGAACGGATCAAACTGCTATGCCATGGGAGTTTTGTACGTTTTGCTAGCAGCCATGGCTTGTAAGAGCTTTTTGACTGCTGCTGACAAAAGAGGTGGGATGCCATCTGTGCACTTTGTGTTTTATATGATGTTTCTCTTATCTGCTTTTAATGTAACCTGGAGGTGCGGCGCTACAGTCCTGGAGTGACAGTCGGGCAGGTCTTACAGGTGCCTGTACAGCTGACTCACCTCAGGAGCTGGCAGGAGGTCTTGACTGAGCCCAAACAAGCCAGTCACTGTCTTTTACAGCGAGTTCAGGAGGAGTGAAGACCTGCAGACACTGGTTCTCCAGGACTGGACCTGTGCCATCCCGATGCAAAGTGTTTTTAATTCCTGCTTTTACAAAGGAGAACTCTGTAGGCGCTGGAGTCTCTGTATGGGGCTCCGCGGTTGGGAACTGAAGCGGGAACGCTTTCCAAACAGTCCAAATATTGTACATCTGTCCACTACATACTCGCAGAAGATCCGCGACCTTTGCGGTCTGGACGGGCGCCAGCTGTATTCTTTTTAGGGTTCAGGGTTCAGAGGAGGATTAGGGTCAGGGAGGGATTAACTAGCATCTGTCCAATCAATGGCTGCCTAGTGTATAGGGGAGTCAGTTCTTGGCTAATTGTGCTGTTTACCAAGTTCTCAACGTGAAAAGTTTACTTAACCTATAGAACTAAGATTTTAAAGGGCTTTATTTGCACACCCTGTGTTATTTTACAATCTGAGCAGGGACCTGTATGTCTTTTATATATATTTCTGTGTAAGTGAGTAAAACGTGCACAACGGTTACTTGACTTAAAGGAAACGACACTTTCCAGCTGTTACTTTACGCAGCTTTGCAGAGTATTGGCGCGTATTGGAAATGTTTTTCTAATTTTATTCTTTTGTTAAGGGTTTATTTGGTGTGTGTAAGATTTTTACATGGCTGTCTTTGTGAATTTACCAGAATTAAGGTTAACTACTTAACTATGTTAAGAATGCATGTGAGACATTTACTGTTACATTGAACACTGATAATAAGCAAACTTGTATCACTTGCCTTTCTGATCATTTCACGTGATGCCGGTACTGACTGTAGTGACCATATAAGTATTCCCTAGCTGTGTCTTTTCCTGAGTAATTCAGTTTGGCCACCTGAAATTAGTGATATCACCCCTATGAGTTCCATATTATCTTAGGAAATTGATTACTATTTATTCCCAGAATGACTGTTTTCTGGCAAAGTTTGTTTTTTATTAATTGCCTTTTTTAGCAACAACAAGGGCATGCAATTCTTGTATAAAGTGCTGCTAGAGCTCACCTGAGAACATTTTTGTCTGATTTGCAATTATTTCACCAGACTTCTCAGCGTGTTAATGTACAGGCCTGCTGGTTATTTTTAGTCTTGGTCTCAATTAAAAAGAGGAGAGAAGCTGGATGGTCCCTGTATGGACAGAAACACCCAACCTGCCTCTCTGGCAGCAGTCCAGTCCCTCCTTCTTCACTGGTCTTGTTACTAACAGTATTGCCCCACGCTACCCTGAAAAGCTTTGAAGAATTGCATTTGAAGTATGTTTTATTCCTTTTCCAAATCCAGCTAATAGCAAGTTAGATTTTCTTTATCGAGTCCAGTAACTAGAATCCCCAAACTTGTTACTCCGAAGAGCGGATCAGGCAGCTCCAGCAGTGGAAGTGAGCACTGGGCTGACCCTCCTGCTCCTACACACAGGGCTGCAGGGGCTTTAATGACAGAGCAGTCAGGACCTCAGCCAGTCTCATCCCAACAAGCCCTTTCCTGAGCACTTCTCCCCCATCCCCCACAAGCTGGGATCACCTTGGATCGGGCACCGGCGAGCAGCGTCAGTCCACGACGCAGGAGTCCGTGCTGGACGTTGGTGGACGCACTGCGTCCCGAGCTGCCAGGAGAGGAGGAGCGGCTCTGTCCATCGGGAAGATCCGGACACAGGTGCTAGTCCCCACCCAGCCTGCAGGCTTCATGGCAGGCCTGTGAGTCATGGATTTCTGGAGACCTGCAGCAATACAATACAGGTGTGAGCATATAAACATCAATTGGCAATCATTTAGAGCAAAAATCCAAATATCCTTTTTTTAAAAAAAAATCTTGCTGAATTGACCAATATTTTAAACAAGTGTTCCTAACCTTTAATTAACTGATGATTTAGAGTGAGAATAAGTGGATTGGGGATCACCAACAGCAGGGTTGCAGAACGCTGCCCTGAATAAAGTGTCTCAAGATCTATACATTTATAAAACATTCAAAGGGCATCGTGGGGCCAGTATGATAGGAACAATAACTATATAAAGGCATCTGGGATTTATGAATAAAGGAAGAAGTGGGTTTATGGATTTTAGCTTTCCTTAAATAAAACTACAAATTTCAGGATCTGAACATGAAATGGTTGACGTGGTGGAAAAACTGATTTCTTTCTCTGTTAGAACACCTACTAGAGAGATCTCTGTTGATCCAGTCTTTTCAAACAATCAAGACCAAGTGCAATCTGAAAATTTGCCTTTGATGGTCTTTATTGGAAAGACCAATTCAATTCTCTACTACTAATTTATAGATAAAAAGTACAAAGCAAGAAAACTGCGGGTTCTGAGAGACGTATTCCATTGGCTACCCATGTCAGCAACGCTGATGTACTGTAGACTGTTTACAAACGGCTATAAATCAATGTACCTAGGGAACTATGTACTGTAGACTATTTACAAATGGCTATAAATCAATATACCCAGGGAACTATGTACTGTAATTACAGTAATCTTTTAACGGCAAACTCTGTTACTGCAACATCGCAGCTGGGGCAAATTCAGTTCGTGGGGAAATAGTTTCCAACATTGCAAAATTCAGAAGAAAAGGAGATTCTGACATTACGTACATTGTTGGTTAGATACAAGAAAGTGCATTTGATTTAAATGTTGTACTTAAAATGTAAAATTGTTTACAGCCTTAAATAGATAGGCTATATCCTGATTTGGAAGATCACGTATGAAACGTCACAATACTAAGCAGAAGGTTCGACTGAAGCTTACATCGTCCTGACGATCAGCACGGCCCCTACTGCGGCTGCGCCCGTGTCCGCACATCGCCTGAGCCGGTTGCTTGTTTCCACCCGGACAGGTTTTACCGCGGCCCGCGGCTCCCGGAAGTGTTCCGGGTCTCCTTCCGTGTAAGCTTTGTTTTCTCAGCCCGTGAAGATGGCGGCGCCCGTGTCAATGGGAGAGCTGCTGCGCTCGGAGCAGCTGGAGGACCCGCTGTACAAAGACGAGGGGCTGTGTGTGCTCGGGATTTTCGGTAAAAGCGCCCTGCAGCCCAGCTCCGGTAAGGAATCGCTCATCAACACGCTGGCAGACAAGCACGTCTTTCCTCTGTTTGGGCCGGAGGGGGATGCGGATATTCCCGGAGGAGGCAGCTTGATTCGCGCTTATTATAACCAGGAGAGTCGGGTTCTGTATCTGGTCCTCACCACCGTGTGTGACAACCGGCAGCTGCTCCGGGCCTGCGAGGCGCTGGGATCCGGGCTCGGCCACGCCGAGGCTCACGACTTCTGGAAGGCGGCGGAGAAGCAGCGCTGCCTGCACCTGCTGTATCTCTTCTCGCTGTGCCACATCCTGCTGCTGGTGCACCCGACCTGCTCCTTCGATGTCACCTACGACCGGCTCTTCCGCGCCCTGGACGCGCTCCGGCAGAAGGCTCTGCCCCTGCTGCGGGCGGCCATCAAGGACTGCCCGGTCTCCAAGGAGTGGAAGCTGAACTGCAGACCTTGCCCGCCGCGCCTGCTCTTCGTCTTCCAGATGAACGGGGCTCTGAAGGTCAGTGGCGGGGCCGGTGCAGGGGCCGCGGCGGGCGGAGACGCCCCGGGAGGGAACCCGGAGAAGCCCAAGAAGCACTCTCCCCGGCGCCGCCTGCAGCACACGCTGGAGGACCAGATTTATCGCATCTTCCGCAAGAGCCGCGTCCTCACCAACCAGAGCATCAACTGCCTCTTCACCGTGCCCGCCAACCAGGCGTTCGTGTACGTGGTGCCCGGGCCCGAGGAGGACCCCGTGGGCGCCCTGCTGGGGCAGCTGCGAGGGCACTGCACCCTGCGGGACAGTGAGCCCGGCGCCGTGCTGACGGGCCCCCGGCGCTACACGCAGCTGCGCCAGTCCGCCAGGCAGCCGTCCTTCACCGTGGAGGGCAGCAGCCTGGCGGGCGCTGGCGGGCAGCTGGTGGACTGCACGCTGAAGGAGTTCCTGTGGCAGCACGTGGAGCTCGTCCTCGCCAAGAAGGGCTTCGATGACAGCGTGGGCCGCAACCCCCAGCCCTCGCACTTCGAGCTGCCCACCTACAGCAAGTGGGCACAGGTGGCCGGCCGGCTGCACCAGGTGATGCTGGACAGCCAGGACGAGGGTTCGGCCGAGCTGGCGCTCAAGGTGCAAGGGCAGCTGAAGGTGCTGGAGGGCTTTCTGGACTCCGATGCCAAGTTCTCGGAGAGCAGGTGCCAGAAGGCGTTGCCGCTCGCCCACAGTGCCTACCAGTCGAACCTGCCCCACAACTACACCACCACCGTGCACAAGAACCAGCTGGCCCAGGCACTGCGCGTCTACAGCCAGCATGCCCGCGGCGTCGCCTTCCAGCGCTACGCCCTGCAGCTGCACGACGACTGCTACAAGTTCTGGAGCAACGGGCACCAGCTGTGCGAGGAGCGCAGCCTCACGGACCAGCACTGCGTGCACAAGTTCCACCTGCTGCCCAAGACAGGTACTGCGCCGTGCTGGCCGTCCCTCCCCAGAGCACAGGGCTGGAGTTCTTCAAGCCCGGTGTTTGTGTCGGCTGTTAATGAGAGTGCCGAAGCTCCCTGGCACTCTTTTTCCTTCACCTGATAGAGCACTATCGCAGGGAGCCCTCAGCCAGCTCTGCAGGAGAGGCAGGGTGCAGAGAGGACCCTGAGACTCCTACTGCAGTGTGTTCTACAAGCCAGCACAAGATGACAGGAATAAATCTACACATGGAACCCTAACCCTACTGTTGCGCAGGGCAGGGGTTCAGGTGTGGGTTTGGCGGTGCGATTTTGTCCCTGATCTCTGCTCCTTCCTGTTTCCACTGCAGGCGAGAAACCCGAGATGGACCGCAACCCGCCCATCCTCTACCACAACAGCAGAGGGCGCTCCACCAGTTCCTGCAACTGTGGCCGCAAGCAGGTGCCACGAGAGGACCCCTTTGACATCAAAGCTGCCAACTACGACTTCTACCAGGTCAGAGGGCAGAGAGGGGCTGGGCGCAGGGACGGGTTCTGGCCTGCAGACTCTGGGCTTGCATGGGTGGCCACAAATATTGAATTCATGGACTTGTAACTTATCCTTCTCTCTTCTCGTGTAATCGCCAGCTTGTAAACATAGACATTTAAAGTATCATCAGTCTAGCCTCACAAATAAGAGGCAGGACGTGGAGTTAACTCTCTGTTCTGTGATGTGATTGTAAAGTAGCAAACAAAGGTGAAGCTGTGTGAAACGATCACTGATTTATTTTAGCTGGGGGGAGGTAAACGTCACTGACTCGGGGGATAACTGTGCCGGTATTGAAGGACCAACTGCAAAATGTTGTATTTGTAAACCAGCACTCTGGGGAGGAAGAAAATTAACTGCCTGTTTTCAGGAAAAACTGTTTTCAGTTGACAGGAAAACAGTTTTCCAGTTTTACATTTTTTCGTGTAACTAGAACAGAGTGCCTGATAATAAGACAGAAAGCGTGATGTAGAACTGCCCATCATGCACCTTTGACTCCATTGATGGTGGTGAGGTGACTTGAGGCCATTCTGGGAATATTTAATACACTGGAACAGAGTGGGGGAATGGCCTGGTGGCGCAGTGCTTGGGCCCTGGCCTACTGTCTGTGTGGAGTTTGTATGTCCTTCGCATATTCCTCTCACAGTTCAAAGCCATACTGGTAGGTTTATTGGCTTCTGGGAAAACTGGCCCTGGTGTGGGTGTGTGTGTCCTGTGATGCTTTGTGCCCGTTGCTTGCTGGGTTAAGCTCCGGCTCCCCTGGGACCTGAATTGGAAGCAGCGCTCAGAAGACGGACGGAACAGAGTGGCCTCGTGGCTGAAGCAAAGGGCAGAGCTGCCAAGCCAGGCGTCTGCTGTGACAGCCCAGTGACCTGCAGGCCGTGCTCGTGCTCTGCCCTGAGGGCGGGGCGAGACTGGCTTTCCGCTGTGCCAGCCTCTGGCTGAGGCTGATGTCGGTCCTGCTCTTGCAGATGCTGGAGGAGAAGTGCTGCGGGAAGCTGGAGAGGATCCACTTCCCCGTGTTCCAGCCCAGCACCCCCGACCCCGACCCGGAGCCGGAGGGCGAAGAGGCTGCGGGGCCCCCCGAGGCCCCGGCCGAGGGCAGTGGGGACGGCGAGCAGCTGAAGGAGGAGGAGGCTACCGGCCACACGCCGGGAGACAGCACCAGCCTGAGCCTGGCCCTCAGCCTGGGCCAGTCCGCGGACAGCCTGGGGCCCTACGGCGACGGCGCCGAGGGCCAGGAGAAGCGGCCCAGCCTGGCCGAGCGGCAGCCCTCCACGGTGGAGTACCTGCCGGGCATGCTGCACTCCGGCTGCCCCGAGGGGCTGCTGCCCAGGTTCTCCAGCTGGTCCCTGGTCAAGCTGGGCCCGGCCAAGGCCTACAGCTGCCACTCCGGACTCGACCAGCCCGGCTTCCTCCCGGGCTCCACCTTCCTGCTGCCCTGGGACATCGTGATTCGCTGCCGGCCCGAGGAGGAGATGGGGCTGGCGGAGCCGCTGGACGCCGCGCCCTCGTCCTGGCCCGCGCCCAACAAGGCGCTGGCTGGGAAGCGGGCCCCGACGGCGGGCCTGGGCCGGGGCCGGCGCGGGCGAGACGACGTGGCCAGGGCCTTCGTGGGCTTCGAGTACGAGGACGGCAGGGGCCGGCGCTTCATCAGCTCGGGTCCCGACAAGGTGGTGAAGGTGCTGGGCCCTGGGGGCCCCAAGGAGTCCGCCACGCGTGCCCTCAACTCCGACATGCCCCTCTACTTCCACTCGCCCACCCAGGGGCGCGGCCTCAAGCCGCACTACGCCCAGCTCGCCCGCCTCTTCATCGTCGTGCCTGATGCCCCCCTGGAGATCGTCCTCGCCCCACAGGTAGGGGGTGCTGATCTGTCCCTCTGTCTCTCCCTCCTCACCTTTCGCCTGTGTCTTTGCCTCTTTCTGTTCCTCGCTTCAGGAGAGTAAATGCTCTTGGCTGGCTTTCGTTTCGTTTTTCCAGTGTGTCCGGGTCTCTCAGTGCTGGGGCTCCTGAGTGGCCCTCAGTTAAAGACACTGTCTTAGAGGACAGGTTGCAGCCGGTTGCTGGGTTGAGTCACAGTCATGTGGCTGGGAGTTTCCACCAGCTGGAGCGTTAAAGACTGACTGCTGTGTGACTCAGCAATGACAGGGGCAGGTTGGCTGGGTGTCTCTTCGGCCTTTTCAGCAAACAGCCAGTCCTGCGAGGAGCTGGGCACCTGCCTGCTTGCAGTGACATCAGCCAGAGTCATTCCAGTCCTCCGGTCAGGGGTAACTTTGCAATTCCATAGATCTTTTATCGGAAAACAGTAAATTCTTTCCAAGCATCAGGCCAGCCCGGTGCGGGTTTACACTTCATCAGTGCCTTCTAAAAGTATCCACCCCTTCCAGTGGTGTTCCACTTTGTTTAAGTACAGAGTGCTCAAGTGGACCAGTTTGATAGGTGAAGATGACAAATGTCAGTAAAAAAAACAACTGCAAAGATGAATTCAAAACTAATTTGCTGATTGCATCAGTATTCACCCCCTTGAGTCAGCAGGTTGGCAGCAGTAACAGCCGTGAGTTTCTTGAGTAAGTCTTTGCTCACCGGGATTGTGCCAGTCTCATCCGTTCTTCTCTGCAAACGCGCTCGAGCTGGGTCATGCTGGCTGGGGACAGGAGCTGGGCAGCAGTGTCTTGCCACTGATTTTCTATCAGACTCAAGTCAGGACTTCATATACTTAGACCCTGTAGTGTGTAAGACCTACAGCTAATGGATCTGACAGCAGTACAGCGGGGAACTTTCTCCAGTCTGTATTTGTGTTCTGGGTGTAACAGGAGAGCAAACAGCCTTTGGTCACAGCAGACAGAGAGAGCGATGGACTGCTCTGCGCAGACACCCTCCCTGTCCCAACGGAAGGCTTGCGGTGACTCTGTCTGCGTCCTGACCCCCCTGTCCTTGCCCCCCCAGGTCCAGCCAGGCCCGCCCCCCTGCCCCATCTTCCACCCCGAGCAGAGGGAGGTGCTGCTGCCCCCGGACGGGTTCTGGGTGCTGCGCTTCCCCTACGCCTACGCCACGGAGCGCGGGCCCTGCTACCCGCCCAAGGACAGCCAGCAGCTGCCCAGCTTCCGGGTCCTGAGGGGCGCCCTGCGTGCCAACACCACCAGCCCACCCCCGCAGTGAACCCCCTGCGCCTCCAGGGACGATGCCCCTGATCGCTCGGATGACCCCGCGGCCCCGCAGCAGGACCGCCCGCGCTGGCGGGGCGCAGGCTGGGCAGGACGCAAGGCAGCCGGGACAGACACCAGACTCCCGAGACACGGCTCACTGGAAATCAAAGCCCGCAGAAGTCCGAGAGACCTGTGAGGGCTTTGTTGGGATTTCATTATTTACTTCATTTTCTCCTCTCTTTTCGGGTAATCAGAAATATAACAGTTTCTGAGGAGAATCTGCGTTGTGTTCTACTTCCTTGCTTCCTACAAACAAAGTGAAATCGCTGTTGAGCAAGTTCAGATCTGCTCTGAGGAGCATCTGAGTGTCTTAACAGGTAAAAGCCTGTGCTTCGCACACAGGCTGGGTCTTGTCCTGCGGAGGCCTGTCGACGCCCAGCTGTCTCCAGTAGGAGCTACGGTGCTCAACCAGCTAGTAGAGACAAGCTTGCAGATGATTACTTGACTGTAAACTCAACGATCATGACCTGCAACGTTCTCTAAAAAAAGAGAGTACCTGGAGTGTTTGCGTTCCTTTCTGACACCAGGCTATTCACCGATTTAATAAATGTAATAAACGTTTGTCAGATTTTTTTGTTCTTATCTCTGTGATTTGTCGTTCTGACAAGCGGTCTGGCTTCTGTGTCTGAATGTTTCACTTGTGTGAACTCGGCCACAGTCTGCTGTTCGTGTGGAAGGACCCAGCTCAGCAACTGGAAAGGGTGTTTCGACATCCTGTCAGAGTTTCAGGTTCAGTTGAACTAAGTCATGTGGGCCCGTCCAAGGAGCTGATAAGGTTCTGCATAAGATAAGGATGGTTTTGACAGAATGACCAGATGGAGGATTGCTCATGGGTGAGGTTCATGTTAACGTACTGCAGAAACTGTTTGCTAGTACGTGTTGCTCCAATTACAGTTTGGTAAATACGACTCTGTAGAGCACTGCCATTGGTTTAGGGCATATCCTTCGAGTCATTCAATTTTTTATGACGACAATGTAAGTTATTTACAGTTCACTTGTGATCTTACAATGATGATGATAATCCCAGTTATCAGCAGTTTGAATTATTGACAATGAATGGTATTAAAACAGAGTTCAGCAAAAGACAGCTCGCAGTCTGCTGAGGTTTGTTGCAACAGTGACAGACTCATCAATCCCAGTGACCCTGTAGTGGATCCAGGGCAGAAGAATAATTCCTTGCTCACCTGAAGAAGCTCCACGACAGAAACGTAGTTTAATGCTTGTCAGTGCCGAATGAACCTCTGTTGATTCATTGTGTACGGTAGTTGTATTATTAGCTGTGAGGAGGCTGGGATAAAAATTGGCACTGAATGATAATGATGATGTATCTCATTTGTTTGCTTGATTAATAACCTGTTCTCTGCCATTTGTGTTTATGGAATTGATCAGAAAGTTCTTTCAGAAGTTGTTGGCTAACCAAAGAATCTACTTATTTTTCCTGTGAAAGATGTGGAAACAGCGAGGTGATTTGGGTTTTTAACCTGATAAATGAACTTCAGCTCTTCCCTCCTACAGCTTGTTGTTTTGGGACAACTTTTTCTTCTAGAAATTAATTTAAAGGACATTTGTGTTTTCAACATATTAATGCAAAAATACCATAGACATTCAAAAGGAAATTACAATGGCTTACAACTTTGTTGTATATTTTCTTCAACTGAAATGTGCAACAGTGGGTGATATTATCACAGGGAGTGATACTAGTACATCAGTGATTAGTGAGAAATTTAGTTTCTCCACCTTTAGAGGCAGCAGACCCAGCTATCTTGTCCAGGTTGCATGGCTCAGTGACAGTGACGCAGATCATGGGAGGAAAGGTTGATGCAGTCAGACAGGAGCATTGATTGTGTACATACAGTGGGTGACCCTACTGACCGATACCCCTGAAGAACATGAGTTGGCAAACTCTTGTTTCTGATCACATCAGCTTTGCCTTTTTCTGTTTGGGGCTCGCTCAGTCAATATCAAATAAACCAAAATATTTTTTTCTGTATTACAACAGCATAAGAAGAGTGATAAATGAAGTGAATGGATGACAAAATTAAGGAAACGCTTGATAAAAGAGGGATACAAATATATTGAAAACAGGTGCTTCCACACAGGTGTGGTTCCTGAGTTAATTAAGCAACTTACACCCCACCGTGCTCAGGGTCCCGTATAAAAACGCTGGGGAGGCCCAGCTGCCCGTTTTATTGGCCACAAGGGCGTGTGGAAGAGATGAGGGGTGGTTGTTGGGGCTCGTCTGGCAGGAGCTTCACTGACATTGCTGATGTTTCACGAGGAGCAGTGCCCGAGGTGACGTCTGACAGGAAGACGACTTGAGCTGGGGGCAGCTGGGGATTTTCCTGTCAGTTGGTAGCAGTGGGTCCACAGCTGCTCCTTTCAGCCTAATGCTAGAAAAGAGGCTTCTGACAAGAAGCTTCTGTTTTTTTGGGGGGGAGTTGAGACATTATATCGCTGAGATTCTTTAAAGAGAAATGCAAAACACACCAGCTGTAATTAGACAAGAGCTGGCATGGCAATCCTTTGAATGTTCCTTATATATTTGGTGATATCTGACTATTTGACACATAGTTCTTTCAATTTATTAAATACTTTCATTTTAAGTTAATTCAGTTGCCACGCTGTCGCTGGTCTCTCAGGTCTCTCCTTGTTAAGACACTAGCAGTGGTTCCCGGGTATTTGAGTGCGGATGTATTAATAGAATCTGACAAGCCTGTGTGTTTGGCGTTTGATCTTCAGAGAAACATGACCCAAGCAGGAGAGTGCAGCCTCGCGGAAGCTTTTCATTCCTGGGAAGTTATGTATCCTTTTATATAGAGACGCTCGTATTCGTGCATCTTCATGAACCCAACCTGTAAACATGTGCCAAATTGAGTTCATCTGTGCAAGAGGTGTCACGGTATGAAGAGAAAATAAATTATCCATGTCTGTTCAGCGTTTCCCAGCGGTGATTGTGTTGAAGGCCGGGATTAAAGGCAAAATGGCCTCTTAGCACGCACAGTCCTGCAGGGAAGCGGATTTCGGCTGTTTTGTGCCTCTGGTATTGTTTGAAAGGCCTACAATCCACACTGCCGTCCGCTGGGAGCGCAGGGCGCGCAGCTGCCGCCCGCAATGCACAGAGCAGCGCTCAGCCGGCCGGCAGCCAGTGCGCATGCCCGTGTTGCGTTGAGCTCCGCAGAGCCGCCGAGCGCCGGAGCAGCAGTCCGGCCGACACGAGCCGGGGGTGGACAGTCCGGCCAGGGCAGCGGTCAGCGCACGGAGGCGCAGCGGGAACAGGAGTCCAGAGAGACCAGCAGACAGACCGGCGCGCACTGCTGAGGGAAGCGCTGTAAACAGACAGCATCTCTGCCGGCTTCCCGGAGTCCGGAGTCCACCTCAGCCCGTCCAGGAGCGAAACCGGTAGCGAAGACGCTGTCGCAGACGGAGCCGGGGACGGACGGACGGAGGGAGAGAGATGTGTGCTGCTATTTACGTGCTGTCCACTCTCGGCGGCTACCTGCTCACCTCCGCTTTGCTGCTGAAATGCCCGTCGCTGCTGCACCGCAGGAAAAGGGAGACGTTCCGGAGCAGACACATCTCACACCGGGGTGGTGAGTCGTTACACTCGGCTGTCCGGGGTCGCTCCTGGGTGGGGGGCTACAGAGATCGCCGCAGCTGGTCCTCCCGGGACACACCTGGGAGTCAGGAGTTTCCGCCTTGGACAGCGCGAGCCGCAGCTGGCGAGCTGTCATTCCCAAGACCAAGGCTGGGGGGCACATCCCAGAGCAGCTCAAATGGTTGGATGTCGTGGGGCTAGGAGCCGGAGAAGGATATCGATATGTATCCATGTCACTTCTGTACAGCACATACATGTTAAACGTGAGTGCTTCTCAAGCACCTCAGTCCCAGGTGCTGATGGTGATCTACCAGCTGGACTGAAGGACACAGCGCGACTGGCTTGTTCATGTCAGCTGTGGACACACGCCCTCTGGCTGTGGCAGGACAGGGGCGGCACCCCGGGACTGGAGAACCCCTCCTGTAGCACCCTTCAAATCTGACCCAAGTAATTCCGGACTAGTAATATCCTGGAGAAGAGTTCACAGTTCACACATTCGTAGCTCTCATTGAGACAGCAACAGCACTAATGGACACACACAGAGCATATGACATGTAGTGTTTAGGTGTTGAGAAGACTTTCAATAAAGTTTTACATAAAAGATTAATTCTCACATTGCAGGCAGTAGGTATTCTGGGAAATGTGTGCTTTTGGCTTGAGAATTTGTTAAAAGGAAACAGATTTAGGTAAAGAGTGAATATAGTGAGTGGTATTTAATGTAGACAACTGCAGGACTATGAAAGCAAAATGCTCATAAATTAGGTGTTTATGCTGACACTTTATTTCTGTGTTCTAGACAATGTGGGGAAAGAATAAAAAAGAAAAAATGAGAGAATATAAGTCAAAAGTTTAAGTGAAGGGGTGTTGTGTGATGTTAGAATTGTGTAATCCACTGTTCAAGCTGAATGTACATGACCTATGACATGTGGGTGTTCACTCCTGTAGTGTTTTTATACTAGAAGCCTCTTCTAATTTTCTGACTTTATAGTTCTGCAAGGAGCAGGCTGTTGTCTGGGTCTGTTATCTCTGTGGGAAGCAGTGCAGTAAAGGCTGTGTTGGCTGCTGTTGCACAGAGTGAGGGAGTGTCCTGAACTCTTCGGCCTGGGGAGGTTGTTGACTGAGCTTCTCTGATAGCAGCAAGGACACTGCGTGTCAGAGAGCACTGGGTTCAGGGTCAGGAGGAGCCAGGCAGGTGCCTTCGTTTCATGAGCTGTGAGTGCTTGTAGTATCTTCATCTCAGCCACCAATTGAAAAACGCTTTGAAGGCAAAAAGACTGAAAATTACAGCACAACTGGAAGTGCATTTTATTTTTTAAAGCTAAGGATTCACACTAGATAACAGGGGGGCGCAGTGGTTAACACTGCTCTGGGTTCAGTTCCAGCCCTGCGGTGCTGTCTTTGTGGAGTCTGCATGTTCTCCCCGGTTCATGTGGGTTTCCTCCAGGTGCTCCTTTTGCCTCTCGCAGTCCACAGGCACAGTGGCAGGTTAATTGGCGTCTGGGCAAATTGACCTAGGTGTGCGTGTGTGTCTGTGTCTGTGTGTTGGTGCCCTGCTATGGACTGGCCTCCAGTCCAGCGTTTACATGCCTTGTGCCCATTGCTTGCTGGGATAGACTCTGGCTCCGCACATCCCTGAATTGTAAACATCTGTTCGAAAATAGATGGGCTAACAGCACAACATTTATTATAGAATATACTTTACCAGTAATATAACTTTATTACTGTAGATAAAACAGTTCCTGCTTCAATTTCAGTCCCAACAGCTATGGTCAACACAGATGATCACTATCCATGGATTGGACGCACCTGAGAAATCGAACCTGCTGGGGCTGTCAGGGTGGAGATCAGTCCTACCAGCTCGAGCGGCGGTGAAGCCCCTCTGGCTCGGGCGCAGGGCTCTCCTGCAGTGCAGTCACACCCAGGGCCCCTGCGGTCTCGCTGCTGACTGAATTCACCCAGCGGGCGGCTCCTGGGGTGGGGTCACTCTCTGCAGGTCCCGGGCACCTCGTTTTCTTTTTCTTCGGGAGCCCTGAACAGCCCCAGGTTTATTTCATTAGGGAGAAACACACTTCGCTGCCGAGGCAGGAGTTTTTTACAGAAACATTAAGGTTAATGATGGTTTAAATGGTTTAACAAGCCAGTAAGAAACATTGATTTTAATTTTGTACTGGCAGGACTCGTTTCACAAACTAGGATTAGCTATAGGCCTACACCTATTTACCTAAAATATCATTATGTTGTCCAGGATTAGATGCCCTGTAATGTGCTTTCACTGAGGTCGAGAAGGAAAACAGCCAATCTGCAGGATTGCTTGCTTGGATTGCAGGCGAGGTTCCTTGTCTGTTTCTGAAAGACCTGCCTGCTTCTCTAAAGCAGTTTTTTGGAGGAACAGTGTGTTGTCAGAGCTGCTGATGTAACTGTGTCATGTCAGCAGGAATTAAGTTCCTCTTTCCTCTGTGCCCTTAATGTGTCACACTTGCAAAACATGTGAGTCTCCAAGGCAAAGGGTCGACTGAAGCAGCACAGTTCTTCCCTCGGGCCACAGGTTCAATTAACCAACCAATCAATTAACCAAACAATCACTCGACCTTGTTCTTCTGTAGCAACTTTTAATCCAGACCAATTCTGCACTGTAGATTTATTATACATATAAAACACAGTAAACAAAATTACAATGAAACATGTATAAATGTGAATTTAGAAGAAAAAAAGTGATTAGGATTTGAAGGCTATTTTAAACAAGTATGTTTTGAGGCAAGACTTAAAGGCCTCAACAGAGGCAGAATTTTCATATGGTGAGGGAGAGCTGATCTGATGAAAATCTAACAAGGAGCTCCAGAGCCCAGAAAAGACCTCCTCTGTGTGTGTCAGCCAGTGCTGAGAGAGTGCACTGTGTCACAAGGACTCTGGAGTCAGAAATGAGAGGAGACCACGTACTCTCCTGCTTTTGGGGCTGCTAGGAGCTTATTGATCTCATCACCTGCTTCAGAAAGATCCTGTGGAATCGGTTTCAAAACATGGCCTGGCAGCTTGTTCCAGAAACCCACCACCTGTGTGTCAATTGTTCGTCTCAGTGTCATATAGACTGAACACTGTTTCTTTTTGTGTAAAGTCTGCCCTTATACCAAGCAGCCTAGCTGGCATCGTACACATAGGATTCAGAGTTGTAGCACAGGGGCCTTACAGCGGGCTGAATAATTCATTTATATCTAAAATAGAAAAGGCACCTTGTGCTTCTGCATTCAGGAATCAAGACTCTCACCACAGCAAAAAGCAAGTGACCTCATCTTTGATACCCAGCGGGTGAATAGAACCAGTATCAGGTTATACCACACTTCCTCACCCCTCTGTCACATCTGACGGTATCAGATTTCTGCTAATTCTCTCTAACCAGCTTTGGAACTACGTCCTTGCAATGCATTAAGGTGACCTAGATCCGGTCATTTGAGTCCAATCAGTGTTTCTGCACTGAAACCAGAAGGATTTCTTCATTATACTGGTGTGGTGGAGTTTATATTGACTGTAGTGACAGCAGTGACACCTGTAGGGCGCGGAGCGTGAGGAGAGAGCCGCGGTCACCACTGGTGCTGCTGCAGGGTTTGTGACGCCTCCTCTTTGTGCTCTCTCCTCAGGCGCAGGGGAAAACCTGGAGAACACCATGGCAGCCTTCAGACAGTGAGTAGAGCAGCCACTGCCCCTGTCCTCAGACGCTCAGGGATGCCGTACGGGCTGGCCAGTCCTGGGCGTTTGGATTTGTGTCTTTCTTGTTTCCTTGCTGTTGACAGACACTGAATCACACAGAGCAGGGGTCTCAAGCTGAGGTCCTGGAAGTGTTTTCTACTTTTATTCCCTGCAGAAATATTCACACACTAAATTAAACTCGTTATTTTCCAGTCAGGTTCCACTTTTTAGAAAGTGTGTTGTGTGCTGTGCAGGGGATTGTGAGTGGGTCAGGAGCCTTGTGCATGCTGGCAGGTTCTGCGAGTCCGGCTGTGATGAGCTGAGCTGATCTGGGAACCAGGGGGAAGAGCGCTGTCTGTTCCAAAAGTTGAGCCCGTGACCGAGCCTGAATCCGGCCTCGGCTGCCCCAGAGTCACGGCGGCTCTGTCCTGGCGTCACGCTAACCCTCCGCTCTCGCTGGCAGCGCGGTGAAGCTGGGTACAGACATGCTGGAGCTGGACTGTCACCTGACCAAGGACGAGCAGGTGGTGGTGTCGCATGACTCCAACTTGAAGAGGTCGACGGGGGTCAGCGCTCTCATCCGCGACCTGTCGTATGCAGTGAGTATCTGATTGGTGGACCCATGCAAGGACAGTACAGTGGCCTCCACTGTCTTTGCTGTCCCATCTCCACTAGCTCCCTAGGAAAGCTACGCTCCAGACTTTCAGCAGTTTTCTGGTGAACCTTTCACATGAAATTGCTTGTACATTGTCCACAGTCCTTTCAATAGGCATTGAGGTAAGTGAACCTGGAGGTTCAAGCTGTCAACCGTATTTACAGAGGAGGGCAAAGTCTTTGAACTGTGAGTGAGCTTTGTTTTTGAGAGTAAAAACAGTGCACCTATCAGGACATTGTGAGAGATAAACTCCATTTCACCAGTGTCATTGTTACCAGAGCTGTTTTTCCTTTTGTGTTAAGATGTGAGTTTGCCGCAGTGACGTGACAGTTAGCTCTGCTGCCTCAGAATTTGGGGATCCTGGGTTTCAATTCTAGCCTTTTCTGAAGTTTGTAAGTTTCCTAGGTGTGGGCGTAGGTTCTCATCAGGAGCTGTGGTTTCTTCCCAACTTCCATCAACTGCCCCTGTCTTAAACAGTTAACCCCTGAGGAGAAAGCGCACCATTATGGACTGGCTTGATGATAGACTGCTTTTGCCTTCTGTCTTTTTGCTTTTGCCTTCTGTCTTGCCTCAAATCTTGCTGTAAATCTGAGATCGTCCCTCAGTGCTCCCCGCTGTGGGCAGATGCTGGACAAAGCTCGGTCATTGTTGCTGACTGTGCAGGAGGGTCTGACTGGCTTTCTGTGTTCTGTCTAGGAGCTGCCCCCTTACCTGTGCAAGCTGCAGGTGACCTTCCAGAGAGGTGAGTGCTGCTGAGTCTGGCAGCCGACAGCAACGGGGTTGGTGACAGAAATCCACAACCACAAGGGGTGGGATGTGCGAGCTTGACTTACCGCAGGGCTCTGGTCCGAGGTCAGGTCCCCACAGGGCAAAGATTATGATGAAGAAGGTGAGGATGAGGGGAGACCATTCAGACTGTGCTACTTACAGCTGGTGTAATGAATTGAAAAGGAGCCAGGCTCACTCACACGCTGTCCCAAGGGAGAGTCAGCACCTGTCTCTCACTGCTGCTGCAGCAGGTCCAGGGGGGTCACTGCTGATCCCACCGCTGCCACCACAGCGCCGCCGCCTGGCGATTCCTGGCCGCAGTGGACCAGCGCCATGATCACGGGGTCATCGAGCTCCTCCGGTGCTCGGCGTGGGCGGGGGGGGGTGTCAGGGGGATCTGGAAAGCGGGTGTGGGTGCTGTGGCCGGTGCGTAACGCCCCTGCTGGGGTGCTGTCTGTACAGAGGGCTGCTGCGAGGGCGGCAAGGACAAGCGCATCCCCCTGCTCAGAGACGTCTTCGAGGCTTTTCCCAGCACTCCCGTCAACATCGACATCAAGGCCAACAACGACACGCTCATCAGGAAGGTCCGTGGGCGCCACGCCGCCGTTCCCCTTTCCTGGGGGTCACCCCTCTCCTACAGTACCTGCCCTAATAACGCCCGCGCTTCCTGCAGGTGTCGGAGCTGGTGACGGAGTTCAACCGGGAGCACCTGACAGTGTGGGGCAACGCCAGCAACGAGGTCGTGCAGAAGTGCTACAGGGAGGTAGGACACCAGCCGCGCAGCACCGCCACGCCGTGCACACGCACGCTGGCACCATGCTGGCACCTTGCAGTACTGCAGCCACAGACACAGCTGGCTGAAGGGCGGCGAGCTCCTGCAGCCCAGCCTCTACGGGCTCGCACCTGGATGCGTTGGATGGAAACAGCACTCTTCTGCCCCAGTGTGCTGGTGCTCATTTTAATGTGTCGGGGAAATTGCCTCAACCAAGACCATGGGATTTGCTGTGCATTATGTGAAGAATTAAAGGCGGTTTAGCAACATGGGCGTAATTGCATGGTGCAAGAGTCTTATACAGGAGATCACGATTATGGCTCTTCCTGCTGTAGCAGGCCTTGTTTGTCAAGACTGAACCCCTTTCAGTATTGGTCTGGTTAGAGGTATTTACAACACTTACTCAGAGTGAACAGGCGACCCCTGAACCTGCCTGATTACATCAATAGAAGCCCGTAAGAACAACTTACCCCAGGATCGCATCCAGCTGTTGCCAGAAACCGTGAGAATCCACTTCAACAGCTGGCCAGGAAGCTTGTTTCTAGTATTTTAATTGTTGTTCATTTGCTATTTTCAGGTGTTTCTTGAGGTATGTGCTGAGATATACCTATTTCAATGCATAAAAGCCATGATCTGCGTACATAGATTCCCAGTACAGCTTTAAAACGTTACATAGGCCCAAATGGAAAAGGATAGCTGTCTCTTAGTTAAACAGCTTGGTGTCTTGATTTCAGTGCAGTGGAAACTACAGATTCAGATTTGCACAGATGGAGACTGATGCCTGTGAAGTGCAGGTCCTGCTCGAGCTCGTACTGGAGCTGGGCGCAGGCACTCAGCAGAGACAGAGCCCTTCTGCCCTGAAGCCCGGTGCTCTTGTCTGCAATGCCAGCCGCCGCAGTGATCACGGCCGCCATGAGAGATTGTGTTTCTCCTCTGAAGTCCTGCCAGAGCTAAATCCAGGCCTGGAAGCCGCCTGGCGTATCTGTTAATGAGAAGAACGCCAGAGATCCTGCAGAGTCCTGCCTGGGCCTGTGCTGGATCAGCTGCGTGGCCTTATGGGAGGGACAGCCGGGGCGGGACCGCCGCGGTCTCCAGATCCCAGACTGCAGCAATCCCTCCCCTCGTGTTCCCACTCCAGAATTATGATCACTTCTACAGGCAGTCCCATCGTGCTCCAGTCTCTTCAGCCATGGCAGGAAGTGCGTCGTTTTAGAAATACTTTAATTTACACATCTCACTCCTACTGCCCATCTCTCAAAAATCAAGCCCTAGGACCTTCTGCTTTTCAATTAATTAAAAACGTGGTTTCTTTCAGGCCTAATCCTAAATGTCTTTCAATGAACTAAGGCATTCTTTTCAAATAACTGATAATAATATCTACAGTTCATGGCATTGCAGTCAGTCAGGGAAGGATGGGTGTGTGTTAAAATCTCATTGTTCGTCAATGAGAGGAAACTTGCCTCACCCCCCACTCTGACAGACTCCTTTCTCACGCAGATCTGACACAATTCGGATGGCACATTTCTCGGTGAAGAGTGAGAGGGCCTCTCTGGGCTGAGCAGTGCAGGATGCACATCCTCAGGAATACGTCGCAGAGCTGGGTGCAGTGTGTACCTGCAGCGTTCACGCTGTGATGCTGGACTTTGGTTTTCCCTGACAGAACCCTCGCATCCCGATCCTGTTCAGCCTGCAGAGGGTGCTGTTGCTGGTGGGGCTGTTCTACACTGGGCTGCTGCCCTTCGTACCCCTGCGGGAGCAGTTCCTGGAGATCCCCATGCCCTCCATCATCACCAAGTGAGTGAAAGGGAGTTGCTGGGACCCTGCACTTATTGGGAGGGGGTAGGGGGGTGCTCTTGCTCTGATAGGTCCCATTCCAGCAGGATTGAAGGTCAAGGGGTGTTGAACCCCTACCCTGCTTCTTAAGAGCCCCAGATCAGCAGAGGTTTGTACAGTGTGACATGCTAGTTTCTCAACCCTGACAATCAGTCAAGCAGGTGAATTTTCAAATTAAGCAGGTTAAACAGATCTTCCACCTGTCCCGTATGTGAAGGAGTCTTCTCCCTGGTCTTCTGCCCTGTGTCTGTCCTGGAACCACGGAGACTGGACCCTGGGCAGGGTGCTGCCAGTCTGCTGCAGGACACACCCACACAAGCTGCATCAATCCTGCCAGCGTGTCTGTGGGAGGTGGAAGGAAACCTCAGCACCTGCAGATGACCCGCATGGACATGGGGGGAACATGCAGACTCCACACGGAAGCGCTTCTGACTGGTGTTGAACAATTCAGAGGTCATTTGGAACAGACCGTATGTAAAGCCCTTCGGCTCTCGAGGACCAGAGCTCCCTTACTTGATCAGTCTCTTACAGGTTACCCAGTCGGTGACATAGGGTGACTCTGGGACCAGTGCTGGAGACTGGTCAAGCTCAAGCCATTCATTTCACAACAAATGGAACCTCTGTTGATTGCTTTAGCAGCTTAGTCCAGTGAAGCAGTTTAGAACTGAAAGTCTGGTGATGCTGCAGGAACAGTTGGCCTCTCCTTGATTTCAGTTCATTACCAGCACTTTGCTAAAGAGAGCAGAAACAGCTTTGCAAGGTCTCCGCTGGTGCGAAGGCCTGCGGCTCCTGTAATTCAGAGTCCGTCTCCGGCCCGTGGCGATGGCCTCACCGCTGGGGCCCAGCAGGCCGAACGCTGCCACGGCTGAGTGGGCTGGAGTTGTGTGTCCGTTGTCCCCAGACGTGCTTCCTTGAGTCCAGCAGGGCCTGCAGCACATGGCCTTCATGAAGCTGATACTGTCTTACACGGGGAGAAACATTCTACCCGAGCAAATGGCGTCATTCCTCACAGTTGAGGGGGCACTTATTTTTTATATAGCAGTGTGTTCTGATCTACATTGTGATGTCCAATGATAAGAGTTTACTGTGGTTTTACCCCTTTCATACCAGCACGTTAGTACATTAGACGGACCTACCTGTTCCTGAGTAATTATAAGAAATAAATTCTGAAAGTCAGCTTTCTGCTCCCTCCTGTACTGCTAGACTCTCACACAGCCAAGGGCAGGGTACTGGCAGTGGAGCAGGACGCCGTGTGCGGATTATCGTGTAGTAATGTGTGCTTCTCGCAGACAGCTGGCTCAGGGCAGTGCTAAGCTGAACCATGTGAGAGTATTTGCATGCATTCAGCCTGGCACTGGAGCTTAATGTGTCCCTGCTGACCTGGACAGCAGCACACAGGCGCTGGAGGGGAGAGCAGACAAGCCTGCGTTTGTGCATCATTGAATTTGCATTAAGTAGCCATATCTAACTTTATTTAGAATTGTGCCTGAAAGTTTTTCTTGTGCATGAGAATGTTTCCGTTTAATAATTCAATTTCCTTAGTTTCATTTACCTATTCATTTTTCTCTGCTCTGTATCTTTTTTGTTTTTAACTCTTTGAGGATCTACAGTTCTGTGTTTGTTAACTGATGTGGAGCAAGTGATGTGTCTCCACTCATGCAGGACACAGCTGGTAATGACAATCAGGTTGGCCTGTTTCGTCCCTGTAGCCTGAGTGACCCTGTGTTTTTAGCAGCAGTAGCAGCACTGTGATGAACTGGCATCCTGTAGTTCTGCTTTGAGCCCTGTGCCTGCCAGGGTTAGGCTCCCCTCGCTCCAGCCCTCTCAGGATGATGCTTTTTAGTCCCGCAAGTGGATTTTTGTATTAAAAATCTTCAAAGGCATTAACAAAGAAAACCCAGTGAACTTCCGCTTCAACATTGAAACACAGTCCAGAAGGCACAAGTGGAAACTTTGTGAAATTGCATTTAAAATTGACAACAGCAGGCACTTTGTTACCCAAAGAGCTGTGGGAGTCTGGAGCAAGCTATCCTGCCATGTAGTTAAGCCAAAACATAGCTGAGTCCGATCAATTAGCTAGTAACTGCAATACAAACTACATAATCGAAATGGCCTCCTCTCATGTGAAACCTTTCCTATGTTCTATTGACCCTGGTGTCTGGTGTGTATTTCCACATGCTTGCAGAGATGTGGTTTGTCCGAATATTATGTAGCCAAAATCCGAGTGCTGTCACACCGTTAGGTGTACTGGAGCTGATAGGGTTTCCTGAATTTGTTTCTGAAAGTTATTTGAGAGACTAATTTAACTGAGTGAATAACTAGTGCTTTGTGAAATGGTCTCTGAACTCTTACGTAAATACACTTTGTTTCCTAATCTGCTTTGAGCACACCCAGCAGGTAATCAGTTAATGAGCATGGACCAGTTGTGAAATAAGGCCGATTTTTGTTCCTGTGCTGTTCAGCAGAAAGTGCAGTACATTTATTTTTAAGCAGACCATAATCTAAAATAAACCTTGGACTCTTTTCTTACAAAATGCAAGTGAATGAGAATTTTTTTGGTTTTTAATGTCAGTTTCTTTAAGTTGTGTGTTTTGATGGGAAACTGCATGTAAAATTGGTTCATTGCTGGGGAACAAGAGCTGAGAGAGATACTGAACAGTGACGAGTAACGTCTCAGGGGTTGTAGCAAATTAAATGTGTCAAAATCTGTAAATGCTGAGAGTACAGGTTGCCAAGCAGGAAGCCTTTACCCCCTGATGGTGGACAGTTTTGAGGGGCTGTGCTGTCCATACATTGGAGCAATTCTCCATTGTCAGGAAGAAAGTTCCCGTTCAGTTACAGAATCTCGCTGGTTCTTATCTCTCCCGCGAGGACCAGACCCATCCAGGACACGCTGACTAGGCCGTGTGAGTGCAGACTGCTAGGCTGTTGCAGCAGTAGTGGGGTTTGATGTGCCGCATCTTTTGAAGCCCCAGTGTGGAGAATCTCTGCTGACTGAATCCTTCCTTCCAGGCTGAAGGACCCCCAGACTATGACCAGGAGCCAGCGCTTCATCGCCTGGCTTGCTGACGCGTGAGTTCTACGTCGCCCCCTGCTGGCACTCCCCTAGATTCCAACCCCAGCTTCAGCCAGGATCACATCTTCATCACGGCCACATCAAAAAGACACCCCCTATTCAGCGGCACTTTTCCCCGGTCCTTGCCTGTTTTAGCTTTCAGGACCTGAGTTTTGTCCATTTGTTAAAGTACAGTGTGGCGTGCAGGGGGCGGGGCTGTGTTCTGCTCACAAGGCGCTGCCCAGGAGTGGGGCTCTGTGCTCCAGGCTGCTGTCTGTCTTGTGACGTCAATGGCAGCCCGCAGACAGCTGCACTCCACGGACCAGCAGCTCCGTTTCACGGGAGTCAGGCAGACAGCAGTCTGGACCGTCCCTGAGCCACACGGCAGCCCCGTGCAGACTGAGCTGGAGAATGGAGGATGCTGATTGTTTGCACTAAAAAGTTTAAAGGCTTAAACACAGGTACACGTTCATTACTCAAAACAACTCTTTGAGCAGATAAGGATGTACTGTATAACACTAGATTTTCAGAACATTTTAAGCCACATTAATACATTTAAACAACAGCAATGTTTTGCCCGGCCATTGTAGATCATCAGTCTGAGTCAGGTTAATCATTCAGCCCTAGCAAGCTCACTTAAAGCTGATCTTCCCTCTAAAAAGCATCCTCTGTCAAGGAGGGCCTTTATGTGAGGAGTTGAAAGGCAGCTCTTCTTTCTGGTGTCCTTCTCTTCGCAGGCTGCTCATGAGAAAGGCCCTGTTCCAGCATCTAACTGCCAGAGGAATACAGGTAGGTGGTGTGTAGCAGATCACTGCAGTGTGCGCAGGTGCGCAGGCCGGGCAGACAGTCGCTTGAGCCAGCTCTGCGTGTCCCTTCTCCCAGGTGTACGTCTGGGTTCTGAACGACGAGGAGGACTTCAAGCGGGCCTTTGACCTGGGCGCCACGGGCGTGATGACAGACTACCCCACCAAGCTGAAGGAGTTCATGGAGAGGAACAGCCCCAGCTAGAGCCTCGCTCCTGCTCCCTCCTGGCCCTCGGATGAGGCAGTTTGTCGAGCCGTGGGGAGCCAGCGTCCACGTCTGTCCGCTCATTCCTGCGGGGAGCACGGCGGGGGGGAGGTCAGCGCCTGTCCTTGCAGGCTTCGCTGGCACTTGGAGCTGTTGTTTCAGTCTGCATTGTGATTTGATTGATAACATTATTAGTCTTGATTCCAGGTCACATGACAACTGCATTCATCGGCACCTGGGTAGGCAAGGATTTTTCTGGTAAATGAAACGATTAGACTGAAATGGAAACTCTGGGGACCTGCTCTGCCCCTGCTGGTCAGAGTCTGTGCGTCCACCCTGAAGCCCACCCAGCTGTCCCGGCCGTTCCTCAGACCTGACCTTGGTGCCCCATTCTGTGAAATTGCAAAATGATTCAGACTGTATTCATAATGTGCTGTTAAACGTAATGTTTTATTCAAAATCTGGCAACACAAACTGCAGACTTCAAAGTTAGAGTAGATGTCTGTAAAAACTAAAGAGTCCAAACTGAAAGATGTTGATTGCATAAATACTCAGCCCTGTGAACTCGATATTTGGCAGTAATTTAAGCAGCAGTCTTTGTTGGTCAATCTCAGACAGCTTTGCACCCTGGCTTGGTGCAGTCCCAGCCCATTCTCCTGGGCAGACTTGCACAAACTTTCTCACGTTGCTTGGGGGTCACTTCTGGACAGGAGTTTTCAGATCTTTCCACAGATGCTCTGTAGATCAGGACTGGGCCACTCGAGCACTTCTTTACTTTCTTAGTCTTAAGCCAGCCTAGTGTAGCTCTGGTCTTGTGCTTTGGGTCATTGTCCAGCTGTAAGATGAATTTGTGTCCTGATTTTAGGTCTGAAGCAGCTTTTAACATAAAATAATGTTGCCTCCACCATGCTTGTCAATAGGGCTGTGTTGACTGACTAAGTGATGCACTCTGTCGAGTTTAAATCAGATTTTGTACTTTGCATTTAGACCAATTTTGTCTGAGCACCTTTCACTTGTTAAAGGTCAGCCTCACCATGCTCAAAGACTTACTAGGAGTCTTCATGGTTGGATCCCTTCAGTGGCTGGGCCCCCGACAGAGGGGCCTAGCAGACAGGTGTGTTCGTATTATTGCTCACAGACAGAGCTCACTCAGCTAATTCTATTGGTCATTAAGGTAACTCTGTTTGCCTAAATTAATTTAGGTTTGCACAGCAAAGTATTTGAATACTTTTGCAAGGCACTGTATATAGGTGTAAATGTTTGGGTGTACAGCTCTAGGCTGCTGTTTACAAGCTCATGTAGTAGCTGTGTCTTTCTGAGCCCATTGCAGTCATGCTGGAACCACACTGATGTTGAACTGAAGACCCCCTGCAGACAGGACCCTCACTAGGTGAGATGGACTGAACAGGACTTTAATAGTTTTTAGAAGAACCAGGCGATTGTTTTCTGTCTGATACAGTCAGTCGTTTCCAGTACCGTGGTTGGCACAGAGGCGATCCTGTGTGGTAAAAGCATCCTAATTTACAGAACGACCAAAAAAAGGTTATTTTAATTGTTTTAGAAGAGCACAACTTATTGCTGGAGCCCTGTGTCTCTTTACAATGGATCTGTATAATGGAGAGTTTGACTGAAGAGAATATTCCTTGTTGGGAATATTTTAAGAAGCAATAATTTGCACAAATCAAAATGTTTATCAAGATGATTGGTTTCCGATCCTGTTTGTGAATTTTTCAGTGTTCTGAAATATTCACAAACAAGTACACAAAGCAAGTACGTCTTTGTCTTGGAAAGAGTTTAACACTTTTAGAGAGCGGTCACTTCATTGTTCTGACAATATAAATGAAGCTTTAAAATCACTTGTAATCTATTAGATTAGAGGAGGGGTTTAATTACATTAAATTAAAATCTTTCTTCTAAAATGTAACTGCAGAGAAAGATGAATTTCTAGTGTCCAGAATGAATCGGGTAATTCCGCCTACATGTGACTGAAGCAGAGTAAATCGATCTAATTTCAAGGAGATTTTTGTGGTTCTTGTATTTGTACAAGTATTCTTCTATTTTTAAAACTTTTCTCAGAGTGTATTTTGTTACGGGTTCAAAGGTGCTGCGGTGTGATTTTGGACATTTCGAGCAGGACTCTCTCAAGCTCGTGCAGGTGCTGTTGGGTTGGCTACTGGGGTCCTGGGGGTTGTGCTTCACAACAAGCCTCAGGAGAGGTCTCCCCATGAGCGAGAAGCTATGCTGTGTCATTTCATTTCAACTGTTCTGCTGGGAACACGAGAGCAGGCACCTACACTAACGTCGATCCCAGGGATCCCGATAGAGCATGATGAGCCATTCCAGGTTTTCCAAACTGCAGGCCCTTGTAAGTCCATCTGTGTCCTGGATGGACCACTGTTAAACGGTTTTCATGAGCCTAAAAAAAACAGGTGATTCAACTTCTTAGTTGAATAGGAAGATAGGATTTGTCCGAGATGATTTAATACGTTTGCTTGATTGATGGGTTGAGCTGCTGTAAAACACTCAGGCCTGGATTAAGGTGCTGTTTTTCTTAACCCAGGAGAAATCAAACCTTGAGCACGAGCCCCAGGGCTGGATCTCTCCTGCAGGAGGGAAACGAGCTCTTTACTGACTGGAGAACGCAACACCGAAACAGCTTGGCTGGTGCGATATGGACTAACATATCGACGCCTCTTTGTTTGAAATGATTTTAGTAATTACTTTATGATTAATTCTGTAGCTGAGCCTTTTATCCAGCACAACGTACAGGAGTTAGTGTTACCTGTATGTATTTGTGTTTTGGTTTAGGCCAAGTGAAGGTGTCCTAGCTGGGTTAGTCGTTAATGTGCTTCAGCTGTGTGTTGGCAGTGCAGGTTGTTGAGGGTGCGAGCAAGTGGGCCGCGCTCTGGTGCGGTTGTCGAGAAGATATCTGCCCTTCCTCCAGGTGCTCGGGGGCAAGCGTGCTGAGCTATTGTTACTGTGGCAGGAGGTGCTCTGAATGTGTCCCAGGCTCCTGTGTGCAGGGCACTCGTCTGCTCGGGTGTAGCGGGGCTGTGCAGGATCGCAGAGAGAAACCTGCCAGCAGTGACCACAGGCCCCTACAGTGATGATGCACTCCTGCCCTTCTCATCCCTCCCTCACGCCTCGTGTAGGAACGAAGAAAAACAAACACCGTCGCCTTTTCCACACTGTACCACTGAGGCTCCATTCGTACAACACTGTAAATAAATATTGTGAAAGAGTTTTGATGAGTGTTGTGATTTCTGTTTTCCTTTACTGGTTCAGTAAATTGCAGACAAATTGTATTACTTGCTCTCACTGTGATTAATTTCTGGTTGTTCTGTCATACGCACTCCGTGGTTAGTGCTTTCACCCATCCATCCATTTTCTCACCCCTTCTTACAGTTCGGGGTCGTGGGGGAGCTGGAGTCCATCTTGGCATGAAGGCAGGAGTCTCTCACACACACACACACACAGACTAGTATGTCTCTGGACTGTGGGACCAGCAGAACATGCAAAGAGAACATACAGGCTCCACACACACAGCACCTCAGGTCTGGAATCGAACCCAGGGCCTGAACACCGCGAGGTAGCAGTGCTGGCCACTGTGCCACCTTACTACCCAAGCAGCTTTCGGTTCCATCAAACATCCCACACTGGACCAAGCGCAGAAGAGCGACCGGAGCCCCACACCCCTTCTGTCAAGTGGACAGTGGATACCCACCACAGGGCCCCGTGCAGGCAGGTGAGGGGCAGCTGGTCCCGGACGAGTCTGGGGAAGGACCCAGACAACAAGCTGAAGGGCCTCAGAGATGTCTTTACACAAAGGATAGTGGGAGCCTGGAACAAGCCACCCAGCTTTGTTGCTGAAGCCAGTGCCCTGGCTTCTTTTAGAAAGCACTTGGATGAGATCCTGAGATCAAACGGGCTGGGAGATCTGAGTTTCCTCCTGTTGTTTTATAACTTTCTTATGCTCTCATTACGGTGCTCGAGGAGCCCTGTGCGGCGGGTAGCAGTCAATATCGTGGATAAATCCGGAGCAGCCGGACCAAAGACTTGTATTGACCGAATATGCATAACGTTTTTTAAAATGAGTTGTGATTCTCCTCATTTTTGCTTTAAATGTCTCCCACCTTCGCCAGCGGCGTTTTGTCCTTGTTTGGAACGAGCGCTAGGGGGCGCCCTCGGCCCTGTTTTCAGCACAGACCGGCTACCACCCTCGTGTTTTGCGTGGACGGGTCACGCCGCTGCGCTCAGTGGAGGACAGGACTAGCCTCGCTCGCAGCAGCCGACACGGAGCGTGGACGAGCTGCGGGGTCTGTCCGGGTCCTGCAGGCGGGGTGATGACGCCTGGGACCGCAGATTGTAGGGTTTTATTACAGAACCTGACACTGTTTTATTCATGGAGTAAAACATGATGCAGTTCGCAGAATTCACAGGAAAATCCCCAGAAATATCGCGCTGATTTATCGCAGTCTATTGAATTATTCCTAGCGTGGTTTGCAAAGGTGGCTTCTATTATCAAACAAAAGAGTATTTTTTTTCTTGATCGTTCAAGAATCACTCATTTTTCTCATAAGTAATCTTGTGAAATGTTTAAGGTATGTGGTAAACGCAACTCCGAATGGTAACTGCGCAGACTCGAGATCTGCGGGCGCTGAGCGGTGCACAGTCGCTCTCAAATGAGAAATACGCAGAAACAGTATGAACTCGCGCCGAATTCGTGCTTTTCTTCCCGTTTCCTTATCAATAACACTCTTGTGAGCTTGCGTTCTGCACTACTACAATAAGCAAAATATTAAAAGATCATCCCGAATATTTTGTACTTGTAGGTACTTTTCACATGAAGCGTCTGTCAGCTGGACGCTGTCGCAGGGATGTTGGACCTCTCCAGGGGCTCTGGACGCAGTGACGATTCAGATGCAAACCTTTCCCGACAGCTTGAGTTTAAATGGTTTGGTGTTGTTTCCCTGCGTGCGGCCATGCCGGAGTTTAATTTTATGGGGTGGAAGCGGATGCATTTGGAATACTTATTACGCTTTCCCTTCGCGCTGGGAGGACTGCGCGGTTCGGTTCGGCTCGGCTCGCCCGCACGCTGCTGCGCTTCCCAGCCCTCTGCAGGTAGATTAGAATATGGCCTGCGATTGGCCGGGTGTGTCGGCCGCCGGCCAATGAGCGCAGTGTTGCTATGCCGGCGGGCGGCCGCCGTTGGCCGGCGCGGCTGTCAGTCAGGCGCGCGCCGCGCTCCAGTGCGCCGCTGGCTCGCGGACGAGCTCAGTCTGAGCGCCGCATCCCGGGAGCAGCGCGGCTGACAGGAGACACGGAGACACGGAGACAGGGAGACACGGGCAGGACGGATTCGAAGGACTCGCTTTCCATAAAGTTGGCGTTTCCCAGAAGCCAGGGGGAGAGCGCACGCAGCCTGTATAAACACAGCTTTTCATTCAGAGGTAAACAGCGAGCCGCGCTCCGCTCGGGGAGACTCTGCCGCGGTGCGACGTCGGGAGGATGAGGAGTCGGGGGGGTGCGCGAGGGCTGGGGCAGCCGCAGCGCGGGGTGGCACGAGAGCTGGCACGGGGCGGCCGGGCTGCGGGGCGTGCGTGTCTCGCGGGCTGCCCCGTGGCAGCGCGCTGCGGACGCGCAGTTAGTCGTCATGTGTTACAGCGCGGTGCTGCTGCGGAACCAGAGACTACGCTTTATTAAAGACGTGCTTTGTGTTGTCTTAAGAGCTTGTTGTTAATTTTCCTCCTTCGCGCTATACTTTTTTTTTGGGGGGGAGGGCGGTCTCGGCACTGCAGGTGGCCCCGGATTGCCGCACGCGCCGTCGGCTTGCACGCGCTGTCCTGGCGATGCGGCACCGCTTGGGCTCCTCGCGCGACGCCCGCTCGCGATCCCCCGGTCACGCGGGGGAGGGGTCTCGCGTGGTCCTGCGGCTTGTCTGGTTCCTCACAGTCCGGCAGGGTGGTGGACCGGGGCCGCAGCCCTTACCCGGCCCGGCCGGAGGAGCAGTCGCGGGGCTCGCTGGGGCCTGAACGCGGCTGCTGCTGATGAACTGCAGACGTGTGGTCAGCTGGAAGACCTCTGACCTCCGGCCTGGGCACCTGCTGCAGCTGGCCAGCTGATAGAGTGACCCCAGGGGGGAACCCGGGGCCGAGGACCGCCTGACCGCCGTGTTTCCCAGTCCGAGGGCGGCTGACCCCTGGGGGCCTGCGGACCTCCTGCAGTCGCGGTCGGAGGCACGGCAAGGGCTCGGAGCATGTGGCTCTGCGGAAGACCCCGGGACTCAGACGTGTCCGAACACTCGGGGGGCAGAGAGACCTCGAGGTCTGAGCAGCCCCACAGCCTTCCAGCGCCCCGCTGTGTGGAGGCAGAGAGGGCGATAAAGGCAAGCCGGTCTGGGGCGGCCAGCAGCCTGGACAGACGTAAGGAGCAAAGACCCTGGTGTTGCGACTCCAGACACTGCAGGGGTCAGCAGGGGTCAGCAGAGTGTGGTTCCCCGAGATGCTCACTGTGTGGCGGTCAGAGCTCTGCAGAATCCGTCTGCCCTGCAATGGACTGGCGTCCCGTCCAGGTGTGTCCTGCTTTGCTCCCATTGCCTGCTGGGATAGTCTCTGGCTCCCTCCCCCCAGCTTGGGTAGGTGATTCAGAGATCAATGAGAAAGCTCCCCTCACACCTGATCGCTGTCACCGCAGCCCACAGGACGCTCGTCTCCCCGCTGGACTGCGTGCCGCTGACCTCTGACCTCGTGGTGGCCCTTCGTGCGCTCTGATTGGTCGCCCGCGAGCAGCTGTTCACACAGCTGGAGCAGAGGAAGAACGGATCAGACACGCCGGAGGACGGACGCGACGCTGGTGCTGGGTATTTCGGCGATCCAGGACGGGAGGTGTGAATCGCAGGGCTCGGCCTCAGCAGCGCCGGCGCTGCGCTGACACTGGACGTCTTGCATATGACCTCACTGGTCATCTTGGCCATCCCCCTGTTGGTGTGCGTAGATGTCTTCACCGTGAATTGCTCATTCCGCCCCTCTCCATATTGCATCTCATCTGAAATAACGTGAAGTTCACGGAAAATTCCAGTTTTCTTTAAAAAAAGTTGATCTCAACAGGTTTTTGTTTGATGAGCATTTTTCACCAGTAAGGACTTGCCGGCTGTTTCCGGTGCTTGTATTTGCACAGGAGCGACTGGGGCACACAGACCTGCTTCTCTGCTCGGCCAGCCTGCAGAGGTGTTGGCCAGCGGACGCTTTTCAAGCTTCACAGAGCCCGACAGGAGAGTTCGAGCCCGTTGGAGGAGCAGCGCGTTTCTCCCTGACGTCGGTGTGCAGAAACCCACAGGAGTCGTAACCACAGCAAGAGGAACCTGGCTGATTAACTCCTTGTCTCTTTAATTCTCGGCTCACAGTAGCAGCTCCGGGCTCCCTGTCTGGAGGGAAGGAATCTACTTCAAAACGCCCTCCTGCGGACCTGTTCAGCTTCTGACACGATTCCAGCTCCGCAGAGCCTGACGGGAGAGTTTGTGCCGATTGGTGGAGAGGGGCATCTCTCGCTGATGTCACTGCTAGCTTCTGTGAGCGCCCAGCAAGTCTCAGGAAGCACTGTTAATAATATCAAGCCTACCTCTCGTCTGGCGCGCCGTCAGGTTTGGAGAATCCTGGTCGCAGCTGGCCGGCGTCATGCTCACGGTTCAGACCAGCAGTGTTGGGGTCGTGGAGCTCAGCCTGTGCTGTGAGCGAGGCCTTCAGTCGTAAGGCCCGGAGAGCCAGGGTGAGTCACTTCCTTGTTCACTCCTGCTGGGGAGGAAGCTCTTTCTTCTCTGGGTTATTGTGTTATTGGTGCACGAAAATACTTCCAGACAGGACTTCGTGAGCAATGGAAATGACCAGGCATTAGCATGCAAAAGTGGAAAGTAATCTTGTTTGTGTCAATAAAATAAAGTCTTCAAAAGGTTGTCTTGATTAAAAGTTATTTCTCGCAGTGTAACAGCTGAGGGAATTCCCTGTCCTCTTTCTTACAGGAATTACAAATGGGAAAAGCTATAAAAAAGAAATGCCGTACCTAGAAGAAGTATTCAGACCCTTGAGCAGTTTTCACATTTTGTTGCTCTGACGGAGAAAGGAAATGATTAAACCTACGCTGGGAGAAAACAGCAACAAGAAAGGATGCAGTCTAGACAACACTCGTTTGCAGCAAAAACAACTGCTTGTCCAGTTCAAATTTGAGCTCTGATCTAAATTTTAGCGTTGGACTTCTCAGCTCAGTGCTGCCTGCTCCCTTCCAGAAGTTCGCTGCAGCCAACTCGTTAATTAGCTGCTGATCAGCAGGAGCAGAGTGGCAGTCAGAGCAGGAAGTATGAGATACCGGCCTGAGCAGGTCTGAAAGGATCGTAGTGGAGAAGCCCTGCTTTAGTGGACAGAAGGTGGACAGTGCAGAGATGCTGTGATAAATCTGGACTCTGACTGACTGAATGACATTTTCCATATTAAGCAAGAGCAGTAATCATATTAACTACGGTTCTGAGACCCAGGAGAGAGATTTCTGTCCCTCAGTGAGCTCTGCCCCCCCCAGTCCCTCAGTGAGCTCTGCCCCCCCAGTGCCTCAGTGAGCTCTGCCCCCCCAGTGCCTCAGTGAGCTCTACCCCCCCAGTCCCTCAGTGAGCTCTGCCCCCCCCAGTGCCTCAGTGAGCTCTACCCCCCCAGTGCCTCAGTGAGCTCTGCCCCCCCAGTGCCTCAGTGAGCTCTACCCCCCCAGTGCCTCAGTGAGCTCTGCCCCCCCAGTGCCTCAGTGAGCTCTACCCCCCCAGTGCCTCAGTGAGCTCTGCGCCCCAGTGCCTCAGTGAGCTCTGCCTCCAGGCATATTATCGCAAATCTTGTCATCCTGCTGGATGTGCTGTGATGGCCGCCAAGAGCTCAGAGTGTTGCAGTCCCTGTCAGTTGTTTATTTGTCTTATCTGACATTTATAGTTTTGCTGTGTGTTACGCTGACAGGCTGTAGGAAGTGAACAGAGAAGACTGAGGGGATCTGATCCATCCAGTGTTCTCAGAAGCCACTTAAACTACCAGTAAGCCTTTGGACTGTGGGAGGAAATCAGAGCACCTAGAGAAAACCCACATGACCACAGAGAGAACATGCGAACTCCACACAGACAGCACCCCAGGGTCCTGTGGCCCCAGTGCTGTGCTGTCTTGCCACCTTTGGGTCTGATCCAAGAGCTCAGAATGCTCGATGACCCTGGCAGAGCCAGCCCAGCTGGTCTCTTCAGAGCGAACTGTGAAACACAGACCAGAGGACACCAGTGGAAACTACATACAAGTGCATTTAGTTCAGCTCTTGAAACATCCCAGCCATGTCATTGACGATAAAACCCCCGGCTTCTTCCAGGAAATGTCTGGATTAGATCTTTGGATTAGTTAGCAGCTATCAAACAGGCCAGATGGACCAACAGCCAGCTCTTGTGTGTATGAGATTCTTACATGTTATCACATGCACAGTGATACCGATTCACTGCTAGTTGCTTTCTCTGTCTGATCTAAGCGTACAAAGTGATAGAGGCTGATTAATTATATGTTTATTTTGTTTGTATCCATGTATGTGGTATAATCTTGTATTGAAAGTCATTTTGGGAATGGTGTGTCTTTCTTGACTTTGACAAAATGGAGGACAAGCTGGTGAAGCTCTTGCATTTTATGAAGAGATCTTAATTTGCAGGTGTCAATGTACCATGGCTGTGGTATTAGTTTTCAAAGGTTAAACATATTTAAAATATGAGGGAACGTGTTTTAAGTTGCTAAGCAGCAAGTGTTCTGGATAGATGTGTTAAACTAAGTTAACACAGCTGTTGCAAATCAAAAGGTTGGCATTTTGCAGTATTTTTTGTGCTCTGAAAATATAAACATTGCAGAGTCTACTTACCAGTCCCGTTTATTACACAGGCTTTGGGTTCTCTGCTTTATTTCTGTTGGCTTTTATTTAGAAGTGAATGACAGCTGAAGGGTTAGACATTAGTTCCAAGGAACTGCGCCAGCCCCTCGTTCCCTCAGCACAGCCCTCGGCTTCTCTTGAGCTGCGCTGCTAGTCAGGACAAACGCCACCGAGCTGCTCTGTGTTTCTTTGCCATTGAGACATTTTTACACACAGTTGTGCTGCCAGGAGAGGATTCCAGCAGCTGTGCCTCTTTTGACCAAATTTCCAAGATAACCTTTTTTTTTTTGTTTTCACAGCATGATATCAATATATGGTTTGCATCTCGGGTGAAAGTTCAGGCATCATCCGTCTGCATCCTGCAGGGCTTGACAGTACAAGCAGCACCTTTCCCGTCGCTGGCAGCTGGAGTAGCTGGATACAGATTGGCCAGACGGGTGAATAGTCATGTGGATGTAGCCTGTTTCATTAAAATGTAATAGCACATTGGCATAAGTTACAATGAGATATTTTTCAGTCGAATCTTATTACCTCACAGGAGGCTGTTAAACGGCGCTGCAGTAAGTGGAGCAGTTGAGCAGATCAATGAAGCACAAATTAGGTGCAGAATTTGTTACAGGTGACCGTTGTAAATAAGGCAAAAGACTACCGGTGAGTTCAGACGGCTTGCAGCCGAGCAGAGCTCAACAACAGGTGCTTTTGATGTGATGCCTAGGGAGCAGGGCCTCAGGCGGTGCAGTCCTGCTGGTAAGAGCTCGGGAGTTGCACAGCAGCCGGAGGAGTTGCAGGGTTTTGGCATCAACGTTTTTCCCCCTCCCCTCCTGTTTTTGCAAAACGGTGGAAGTGTAATTTGTAGACTGGCCCGAGACAGCTCCAGTCGTCTCTGCCTGAGCTCTTCGGTATGAGAGTCGCCTGATGTGTGGGGAAGGTTAGGACTGACCGCGTGGTCTGTTGATCTGTGCTGTGTCCTGCTCTCAGGTGTGTGCCGCCCCCCCGCGCCCCACCACGGCCCTCACCTGCGTGCTGCGGTGCTTCCCCTGCGAGCCGTCCTGGGCCGGCAGCCCCTTCCCGCACCGCCCCCCCACCCCGCCCATGGTCAGGATGACGCGCTCCAAGACCTTCCAGGCCTACCTGCCCAGCTGCCACCGGACCTACAGCTGTGTCCACTGCCGCGCCCACCTGGCCAACCACGACGAGCTCATCTCCAAGGTGCAGGGGACAGAGGCGGATCATGGGAGTGGGTGGGGGCAGAGGTTGGGTTGATGAGTGGGCGTGGCAGGGCGGAGTGGGTGGGGGGCAGAGGCGGGGTCAAATAGTGGGCGTGGCAGGGCGGAGTGGGTGGGGGCAGAGGGCAGAGGCGGGGTCAAATAGTGGGCGTGGCAGGGCGGAGTGGGTGGGGGCAGAGGGCAGAGGCAGGGTCAAATAGTGGGCGTGGCAGGGCGGAGTGGGTGGGGGCAGAGGGCAGAGGCGGGGTCAAATAGTGGGCGTGGCAGGGCGGAGTGGGTGGGGGCAGAGGGCAGAGGCGGGGTCAAATAGTGGGCGCGGCAGGGCGGAGTGGGTGGGGCAGAGGCAGGGTCAAATAGTGGGCGTGGCAGGGCGGAGTGGGTGGGGGCAGAGGGCAGAGGCGGGGTCAAATAGTGGGCGTGGCAGGGTGGAGTGGGTGGGGGCAGAGTGCAGAGGCGGGGTCAAATAGTGGGCGTGACAGGGCGGAGTGGGTGGGGGCAGAGGCGGGGTCAAATAGTGGGCGTGGCAGGGCGGAGTGGGTGGGGGCAGAGGCGGGGTGGAGGTGAGAATCTGAATGTCACAGCAAACAAAATAACCCCTGGCTGACTCTGGTTCTGTTTAACATGTTTCTTGGCTGGTCAGGATATACCTGATACATGAAATCCGGCAGGTCTGTCGATTGTGGTGCTGATCCGATGAATTGATTAAAGTCTTAAAAGACATGTAGCATCTTCTAGTGACTAATGTCTTCTCAGAATAAGGTGACTTTGGATGCATGTTATAGATGTGAACAAAAATAGAACTTTTGATCTTAAAAACAAATCTGGATATTTACGTGGGAAATTTTGAATGCTGGGACACAGTGGTCAGCATTGCTGCCTTGCAGTGCTGGGGCCCTGGATTCAGTTCCTGTGTGTGTGTGAAAATTATTGAATAGGTGTGAGACGGTGACAAGGCATGTCGGTCTGGCACAGAGGACTTTCTGTGTGGAGTTTGCATGGTTTACCTACTGTACAGTATGTCTCCTTGGGTTTCCTCAGGGTGAGGGGTGTCTGTGTGTGTTCCTTTCTGGTTTCAGTCCCAGGTTTAAACTTTCTGCCAAAGAATTATTGAATACTTTTGAATATGATTAATTTTAAATGCCATTGATGTTATCTGTGTTTTGATTATTTGGTTCATTATCTTTTAATAATTCAATGCTTGGATTAATACAAAGCTTTCAGTGGATCCCAGACAGTAACGTTGAACAGACACTCTCTGTCTCACAGGCGGCAGGAACACTGACCAATAGCTGATCACTCTTCTTTTTTCACCATACAAAAGAGAATTGTAATATACAGCTCTAACAAAAAAACAGATAATACCTGCATTAGAATAAAATAGATAATAACCACGTTTAAAGCTTAGTCCATCTCTGCAGCAAGTACAGCTGTATCGTCCTTGGAAGATGTTCGCAGATGTCCGAGGAGATATGGGACCACGTAGCCAACGACAGGTGATACAGCTCTGCTTGAGATCTGGGCAGCACTGAACTGCGTCCGATGAGGAATTCCAGGGAATCCCACCTGCTCGATGGGATGTACTGTAAACCTGTGACTCAGTGTCATCAGGTTCAGGCCTGTCGTTGCCTTTGGTCATGCTGCACAGGCATGTGCACTGAGAATCATGCCTCTCGTGAGGATATGGGAATTTCTGAGGCCTTTATTTTTCCCATTAAACAGTGCATTGATGCAAAAGGTCTGGTATGCTATTACTTTATAATCCTCAGGAACCAGGGGACACTCTACCTGCTGGGCTGTGTTTAATACTTTGGACAGAAAGGATAACTGTTGTAGAAAATACCATCTAAGATTGTGCTGGGGCAGTGCAGAACAATAACTTTATAAGTACATAATGACAATAGTTTTTTTTTAATTTGTAGAAGAATGACATCATCTGTGTTCACAGTAATAAACTAGAAATGCAAATTCATGTTTTAATTTCCCATTAGCTTGTCTGAAAGTCTATTGGAGCATGCATTTAGGCCTCATCTGGCACACTGATAAGGCAAGGGCGAGAGGAACAGAGCTCATGTTTCCGTTAGAAAGTGTAGTGTCTCCAGTAATACTGCAGGAATATTTCTCTTTGACAGTATTATTAGTTCTGGCTCTTCACTGAGTCCAGCTGTCCTCCCAGAGACATCAGCTCCAGTTCACAGTGAGTCTTTTCTTTCTGTCTTGCAGTCTTTTCAAGGAAGCCAGGGCCGGGCCTATCTCTTCAACTCTGTGTGAGTGTCTCCGTTCGCACCCCTGAGGCTGGGTAACACAATGGCACACATCAGAGGCTTGCGATGTTAGGGAGCGCTTATCCTGGGTTTGTGTTGAAATGTGTATGAATGTAAATGACAGAGAATATGGAAAAAAGGCTGATATAAACACCCCATACAAAAGAGTAGGGTGGGTAAAGGGTCTGGTGTGGGAGTGGGCGCAGGGTGAGGTGCAGGGTGTGGGTACTCATGCTCGGTGGCTCTCCCTGCAGGGTGAACGTGGGCTGTGGGCCGGCGGAGGAGAGGGTGCTGCTGACAGGCCTGCACGCTGTGGCTGACATCTACTGCGAGAACTGCAAGACCACGCTGGGCTGGAAATACGTGAGTCTCTTCCATCCCAGTCCCCACTTTCAGATGCAGTACCATCGGAAAACTAATAACATGATTCATCTCACAGACACTGGAAATGTCCTTTTAACTATTCAGTTTTCTATCTGAATGACCAACTCTTGAGTAGTTGAAAACATTTACCGGTTTGAATCCAGCGGTCTGAGTGAATTGAGGCAGCTGAGTGCTGGAAATCAAGCACACCTGTTACTGTGTGAGCCCCACCGGCCCCTGCAAGCACGCAGGGCTTGAGCACTTGTTAATTTTCAGTGTTACTTGGGAATATTTTACAAGAGCGCTGCAGGACACTTTCTAGTAGGCGGACGGCAGGAGGTGTCATGGGCTCTCGTCTGGCGTTGTGGATGTAGGCTCTGTGCTGCGGAGATATTAATAATCCTGGCAGGATGTTTTCTGTGTCGCTGACACACTGCCAGCGGTGCTGACTTGCATTTCTCAGTTTGTGCTTCTTGGCGAGTCGGACGCCGTGTCCTCTCATGTCTGCTGATACCCAGGGGGAGGAGAAACTGTCAGTGGCATCAGACCAGAGTTCAGAGTCACATGTCAAAGACGTTTCTGTGTTGCAGCCTTAATGAAAGCCCTCTTGATTAGAAGTTTTGTGTCTTGGTTACCACATATGTTACCACACATTGGTTACCACACATGTACTTTTAAAAGCCTGTCTCTTCATGCTTTCCCTTGCCTTTACCACAGTTTCTCTGTGCTTTACTGTGGCTTTACCGTAGTGTACAACACCAGCCTCTCGCAAGAAGCAGCCAGTGTCCTGTGGGATTACAGTTGCAAGCTGTACAGACGAAACTCTGTAGCCCAGCAGCGTCTGTGTGCTTGAGCAGGACGTGTCCCCCTGAATCTGTCAGCACGGGGAGGCCGAGAGCACCTGGCCCTTCGGATTAACCCCCGGTCTCCTGTCGCCCCCTGCAGGAGCATGCCTTCGAGAGCAGCCAGAAGTACAAGGAGGGCAAGTTCATCATCGAGCTGGCGCACATGATCAAGGACAACGGCTGGGACTGAGCGCCGCGCTCCGGCGGCAGGGAGGGGCTGAAGCGTCTGGTTTCGGGGCCCTGCCCTGCTCACGGGAGGAGAAGAGCACCGGCTGGAGCCCCAGGGAGCCCCTGCTGCACCCGTCTCCTGTGGCCCTCTGCCGCGGGTGCAAGCACCCCCTTCTCTCTCCTCCTCGCCGCACCACAGGGGTCAAGGGTCGAGGCGTGCGCCTCCACAGGGGGGGAGCGGAGAGAGGGGGGGGCACAGGGGCAGCTGTAAGTGGGCGTTACAGGTCACCCTCCAGTCGTCCGTTTGGAAAAGTAGACAGGCAGCCATTTCAGTTCAGCCTTTTCCAAATTTCACTCTCCGTTTCAGCCTGACCCAAAGCTGGCCGAGTTAACACGGTACTTACTGATTGACACTGGGGTCTGTACTCAGCTGTGTAAAAACTGATGATCTGAGGGTGACCTGTAGGAACTGATCAGTTGTCTCTCTGCAGAACCAGGCCTGGTCTCTCCTCTCTTTAATAACACTCACGTCCCCAACATGGAGGCAGACGATTCAGAGCTCCAGACAGGTGCCTGCTGGGAAGGTTAAGATTGAAGCATCCAGGATAAAGCAGGATATTGTTGTCGGTGAGTTTTAGGAATGTGTGTAAACGTTGTTCTGAGTCAAGTGTCTTCAGATCTTCACCCTTCTGACCTCTTTTCCCTGAATTGCTGATTTTTCAGCACTTACTTGGACCCTCGTGGACTCTTTCCCCTTTCTTTACCATTTCAGTGATGAGATGTATCCACTGCCAGTTCAATGGCGTTATTATCTAAAGCAGATTCACTGTGCAGCAGCTAAAGCAAAGCCTGCAGTCAGTTGTCACTGATCTCTCATGGACAGAAGACCGGTTTGGTCTGCTGTTTGCTGTTTGTCTTTCCCACTGACTGTCCATGAGCAGTGTGTCTTCAGCTCTCTTTAGGACGATGTGTCGGATTTGCCAGGTAGGTGTTTTCAGAGAGTCCCTGCATGCGGAGAAGATTCCAGGCCAGGTCTGTACTCCCAGCCGAGCAGTTCTGCCTGTGTGTGTCCACCGTTTGTGTCGGCTGCTTCCGCTGGGGAGAGCCAAGTCCCTCTGTTCCACCCCCGCATGGGTGAGTTTGGGCCCACAGATCAGTTACAATCAAATATAAAAGTTCTGGTCCCCTGTCCGAACACACTCTTGTGCTCCTGCTGCCTCAGTGTGGTTCAGCATCTTTAAACATTGCTGGTGCCAGGGCAGCAGTCTTTAATGTTCTTGGTTTATTTCATTTTAATCATGAAACCGCTGAAGGACTTTAAAGGTTTTTTTTTTCAGCTCAGAAAATTTAACTTGGGCAGAAAACACTGTGGCCTTTGATGACTGGAGTCGGATTCCCCAAGCTGAGTTACCTGTGTTATTCCAAGAGCAAGTACAAACATGAGAATTTCTTTGATAAAGAGTAGTAGTTCATAGTGTAAACACTTGGCTGGTAAGTGACTGCAGTGTTTTGCCTCTCTTGTGTTGTTACACTGCCTCCTTGCAGTCTGTAAACTCCAGTGGCTCTAAAGGGAAGAAATTCCTAATCCTTCTCATTTGTGATTGGAACCCCTGGAAACCAAGACAACTGACTGACAGGGGAATTAACCAGTTGAAAAACCCAGCAGAACCAAAGATCCTGCCTACACATCTTTGATTGGCTGACCAGAAAAAATACAACTGATTCTGCTTGTGCATATTAAGGACTATGATTGGCTGAAAGCTGCTTTTGGTGGATAGCCCCTTCTCTGTGATTGGCTGAAAGCCGCTCTTAGTGGATAGCCCTTTCTCTGTGAGATAATGCATTGTCCGCTATTGTAAACTACAGATGTTAATATATATATATATTCACTCTGAATGTGAACATTATAATATATTACACAATGTAAATAGTCATATTTAATGTGTTTTTTTTAGTTATTCTGTAGTATACGCTGTGCTTTCTGTCTTGAGCCCCTCAGGGGGTGAACTGTGTATTTGCTACTTTTTTACAAATCGGAAATGTTTTAATTTTGTGTCTTTTGTAAAAGACGCAGAGGTGATGACAGTGTTATTGGAACCTCATCAATAAAGACTCTCATCATATCAAACCCCCAGGTGAGCCCCGTGTGCTGGTCTTGTCAGCAGAGCTCGTGGCAGCTCTGACAGACAGGCATGAGGCACCAGTGTGATTCTTCAGCTTGTCCAGTTACTGGTTGAAAAGATGGCGTTTAGGGGCAGGAGGAAGGTGCTGCCACCTCACAGAGGGTGGGTCCTGGGTTTTTATTCCGGTCTGGAAACTGTCGGGGTGGAGTTTGCATGTTGCTCTGGTCTCAGCCCGGTGTCTGGTGTGTGGCCTGTTGTGGGCGGCAGTAGTGGGGACCGGCGCTGTCCGGCTGTCTCTCCTGCGTTACGGACTGCTTCGGTTTCGTTTTTTTTTCAGAATAGGTGCACTAACGTCGTGCTCTGCAGGTGTCCTGTAGTCCAGTGGCTCTTCTCAAACTCTTCATCATGACTGCAGGTATAATCAGGGGCAGGATTAGACTGACGCTGCTTCTCCTTCTCTGAATGCACGAGCTGGGGGGTATCGGCTGAGCAGTCTCGCTGTCCTTAAGGGTTTCAAGCCCGAGTCCCGGCGCCCTGCTCCCTGTTTCCGGAGCGGATTAGCACGGAGGAGCTGCTCCTCGGGAAAGGCTCCTTATTAGAAGACCAGATGGTCGTGTGTTTGCAAGGGACACGTCTCCTAGCAACAGGGTTCTGAGTCATCAGCAGGGAGGCAGACCGCTGATCTTCCCAAATAGAGAGCAGGAGAGCGAGACTCCAGTCTGTTGCGTGTGGTCCAGAGACGGGCCCTGAGCCCGGCCTTCCCATTTCACAAAGGCACCCGAGCGAAACCAGACCAGGCTGGGATCCCATTTTCAGTACAGCCCTCTGAAAGGTTGTTCATGGTAACAGCACAGTAACGTGTAGGAAAGCAACAGGAAATCTGGGGAAAAGCATGAAAGAACTTAAGAAGTTCTGGTGCCTCACGAGAGAAACATTAGGATCGTTGAGATCCATCCCCAAGAGAAGGAAAAGCAGCAACAGGAGCAGGATGCTGCAGGCCAGATGATAGTTGTTCCTCTGTGTGGTGATGTACACGCAGGGGTCAAGGGTCACCGAGCAGAATGGCTTTGGTGACTCTCCTGCGGTTAAACTGATGAGGTGCTGTACGCGAACCCGCTGGCCCACCGCTGTCTCTCTGCCCATGCTGGGGCTGCCACTTCTGAGTTGAGCACTGGGCTGTATCTGCATGAGTAGCTGCAAATCCAGTAACAGCCTGCAGTTGGTGCCTCTGATGGCCCGCAGGCTTGTGTCCTGGTGTCGGCACTGCCAGACGCTCAGCTCCAGGCACTGAAGATGGTGTGACCCCCCCCTTGGGGGGACCCTGGGCCGGGGGGGGCGCTGTGCACTGGGCACAAGGGGTGTCTGTGTTCAGGGAACTGTCTGCATGGTAATCGGACTCGTCCTGGATCCGCCAGGATCCCTCTCTCTGTTCACACCTGACCCTAGAGCCAATCCCTGCTCTGGGGGGGCAGAGAATCTGCAGAGGGCCTGTAGGTATGAGGGGCTCCTGCGAGGGGATTCGCACCTACAGCCCCATTCGTCTCATTATACCGCCCCTCCATTCTCCAGCTGTTCATCCAGGGCCTCCGCAGGAGCATGCTGGCCGGGACACCAGCCCACCCAGGTCCGGGATTGAACCCAGGACACCAGCACTGTGAGGGAGCAGTGCATCACCATGCCCCCCCACTTCCACACCTCTAAACTGAAATCGACACGAGAAACAAGCGGTTTGCTGATGTCATGTTTCTTTCAAGCGATGAACAAAATATTATGTGTGATTTTTTTTACATTTAATCTTTTGCGTTTCCAACAGACATTTACGACGCAATGAAATGCCTCTTGAACATCAGTCTGCCGAACGCTTGTTATTTGGGCAGAACGCATTACAGCAGGTGGTGAAGCAGCACTGATTGGACTACAAGGTGCCAGTAGGTGGATGAGGAGGTGACAAATTCCAAATTTAACAGGAAGTTATAAGTAGCATTCACATGCAAACACTAAAATGAAAAAAAAATGGAAAGAGGGAAAGATGTTCAGTATCAGGGCAAAAACTGTTGACTGAAATCCAAGATGATTACAGTCCTCAAATCTAAATTGGTGTTTTAGATCTTTTTTGTAGTAATACCTTTATGACATTACAACTTACTGATCTTGACCTGATTTCAAACACACATCCCCAGCGAGCTAGGGGTGAGTTTTAATGAAGACGCTGGGTGTCTGGTGAGGACTCTGCGGCAGGGGCCGAGGGCAGCAGAGAGCTGCGCTGAGCCTGCAGGCGAGAGCTGACGAGGAGCTGGGGGTCTATCTTTAGCTCTGCGGCGAGTGTATAATTTCAGCTCCTGCATTTTGTGTGTGTGTGTGTGTGTGTGTGTGTGTGTGTGTGTGTGTGTGTGTGTGTGTGTGCTCTGCAGCACAACAATGCGGGAGAATTCTCTCCATCCACCTGCCTCCTCGAGGGCTGATTCGAACAAGGCCTGCCTCCTGCTCGTGATGACAACACCAGCACCTGCACCCAAGAGCTGTCTGAGTCACCCTTTGTTGCGATTCGTAGGAAATTGCAGTTTGATGCCTCTCTCGTAGTTACACACTGACAGTCTCAGCTCACAAGCTTTTAAATATCTTTGAATTCATTTTTCTTTCCAACTGAGAGTCAATTTACATACCCATATGCCCCCGGAAGGGTAGACCCTCCCCCCCCCACCCTAAGGCTCTCAGGCCTGGGGACCCCAGGTCCCGTTTGTGGAAGGAGGGGAGGGTGGATGTGAGACACGAGCCTCTCTGCAGCACAGGCCGCCATCTCCCCAGGAGAGCCACGCAGACGGCCTGTGTGGGCTGAGGTTTCCTTCCTGCCAACCCCAGACCCATCATGCTGGAGAGGGGTCATTAAAAACCACAGGGCGGCCTGCTTCGTGCGGCTATAATGACCTCCAAGGGCTCTGGTGGGCAGCCGCTGGGTGATTGAAGTGGCCACTTCTGCCGATTGCTTTGGGAGTCTCACGAGGCTGGTGACGGGGGAGGCCTGACTCAGCACTCGGCCCTCGCTCACAGACTGGGCGCTGCTCTTGTTCCAGTGACAAGGAGGAAGCATCACATCTTTTTTCTCTTTTTAAGATTTAGCTGGTTCAGTTACGCGTGTTAACCCACGCCCGCTGGAATGGCCAGCTGTGTGTTTCACGCCTCGGCTCATGGCTGCGAACCCTGCTGCCGCTCACAGGGGAGAGTGAGGCAGCGAGGTCAGACTCTCCCCCCCGCCCTTGGAGATGCCTGGCTCTTACCACGCTGGCTGGGTGAGGACGCCCTCCTGGGCAACAAGCCTGCAAGGGCCTGGAAGGCCCACAGGGGGCACCGTGTCGGCGAGAGCTGAGCGCGCCTTGGCCCCCTATTCCCATCCTCAGCCTGCTGCGCCCGTTGACTCGTGGCATGACCCAGTCTCGAACCCGCAACCTCAGAGTTCTGCCTGTGAATCACTTCTTCCACCCTTCAGCTCTCGGTCTGGCCTCTCCTGTCTGCAGCTCTTTAAGAACACAGGACTGGTAGAAACAAGGGGGTCTCTCGTAAAATCAAAATGGGGAAAAGCCACACAGGGGAAAAGTAACAGCTATCGTCTCTAGAACTGCCAACAGCCAGTCCTAATGTACACAGAATTCAAATAACCCCTGTATCTGACAACTGCATTGACACAGAGAGGAGCGCTGTGCTGGCAATGCACCTCCACTCTCAGTCACTTCCTTCTGAACTTAATTAACAACGTCTGCTAAATTAAAACCAGACGAGTCATTTTCATCGCCCACAAGATTCTGCCAATCCTACTTACATGTCCAATTGCTGAATAAAGAAGAAAAAAAGCTTTAAATTGGAAAATAATTCAGTTAAAAGTATTATAAATAAAAAATTATCCAAGAGCTCTGTAGGATGAGAGCAGAAAACTCCAGTCTCCTTTAGCTCAAAAAGGGGAATAAATCTTCCCTTATTGGGGATGTTTTGCCCTCTGTAAGAATCCCTGGGACCTCTGATGTGATGCAAGAGTGACACCTAGTGGTTGGTGCAGCCTCACTGGAACAGTTACACACCAGATGAGGCCGGTACTGTAGGTCCATGTAAAAATAATAATTCTCTACACTTCTATAGCTCTTTTCTGGACACTCCACTTTACAGGTAATGGAGATCCCCTCCACCACCACCAGTGTGCAGCCCCACCTGGATGATGCGCCAGTCCGCTCACACACAGCAGCTCTCAGTGGGGAGAAGAAAAGAGCGATGAAGCCAGTTCAGAGATTGGGGATTATTAGGAGGCCATGATGGGAAAGGGCCTCTTTCTGAATTTCACTGGCCGCATCAGCAATTGTTCTCATTTTTCTGTCATCTGCAAACCTGCCCAGTTCGCTCACTGCACTGACACCACTACCAGCACTGCCCCCAGCCGGTCCACAGACACTGGAACCCCACAAGTTCTCCGGCTCACTTTACAGCTCAAACTCCAGCTATTCTGGGTCAAAAACAAAGCACCCTTCAGTTGCAGGTAAATTTCTGTCATTTATTGCAGATTTAATCACCAGACCACATTTAGAGAATAACAAAAACAGCTTCACTCTTGTGCATGTTTTATATATTTAATTAAAAACAAAAAACACACTTCTAGTATATTGTACAAAGAAGCAGTTTTTATATATATTTTCTGTTGTTGAATTTAATAAAGTTGTATTTTTCCATCGTGAAGCAAAAGAGAGGCAGTTGAAAGGCTGGCTGGGCTTGGTAGGACCAACGATAGAAACCAGAAACTCTATTAATCTAACATATCATCTGAATAATAAAATCTGAAAAATAATAAAATACCCAGTGTTATCACTTTTCCAAGACAAACTAAAGCAGTGCTGTAAGTACAGGATGAACTTGGAGAAGCTGGATCACACCCACACACACCACATAAATAGACCCGCACACACAGGTGCCCACGGCACGCAGACTGACCCACTCACTCGCTCCACACGCCCACCCACACTGTGCTCCAATTCATTAAATCAGCGCTGGTCTGCCAGGACAAACACTTCATGGCTAAGGCTGTGATGATCTACCGGTTTGGGTTATTCTACATTTCTCACACCTAAGAAAAACTGCAATCACAGATCTGTTACACACCTGTATTTCCCTTTATTAACCCCATCTGGAAACACAACTGTTACCTCGCTCAGCTCACTGCAGGGCTGGGGTGGGGAGGGCGTGCCTGCGCCTTCTGGGCTGTGCAGGAGGGTCACCCAGCTCCTCTCGCACCACAGAGCCCTTGGAAGCTGCGCAGCTCTTGCAGATAATACTGCACCAGGCTCCTGGGACCCTGACCGCCGCCCGTGTGGGGGTGCCAGGCAGGGGTCTCTGGACTACAGGCCCCAGGGTGCAGCACCAGCACACCCGCAGGACCACTCCGCCCCCTCTCCTCACCCTGCGGAGCACTCGAACACAGAACAGTGACCATTTACATGGTACTGGGAAGTTGCGACATGTAGTTACGGTAACTGCTACAGATTACAAAATAAAAAAAAAAAAGAACAGCACCTTGAAAACAGAATCGACGGTCTCTCGCTCTCACCCAGTCCAAGCCGCACTGGAAGCACCTCCCTGGGCCTCTCCTCGCCGCTCTGCTGCAGCCAGGTGCTGGTTGGGCGCCTCAGGCCCGAGAGGGACGAGTGCAGCAGGAAGCGCATGGCGCTTGCCTCCGGATCGCAGGGCCTCAACAGGCTCTTTTACAAACGCTCAGCTTTTACGCTGGCAGGCTGTGCACCTCACCTGACACAACACCCCCTTTAAAGCAAAATGCACCAAAATGGAAACTCCATTTTAAAGTCCTCTTCCTTCCACTTCTCAAAAACGTTCCACATTTCAGAGTGGAAGCACACCGTCTCCCCTCCCTCCAAAGGCACTGACATCCTTTTCACCTGATTTTTAAATATACATATGTACACAAACTTCACAAGTGACCTCGTAGTCAACAATCACCCCGACGACACACCTGACCGCAGCTCTGGTTTCAAAGCGCCCTGGAGTCGCAGGGCTCGCCGGGCTGGGCAGACTGCTGCGATGGGAACCCGATCGCCAGCGGAGGGACAATGTGACCAGCGCAGCATGGGAAGAGATCTCGGATACGTGCTGTCAAGGGCACCAAGGCTGTCTTTACAATCGCTCATCTTGTTTGCAAAGCAGCCTGCGATTGGTTAACACAAGACTTTGTTAATCAAAAGAGATGTCTTTGACTTAAGGCTATTTACTGTCACCTAACTGAAATGTAGACTATAGGAGGCAGCATTTCTCCACTGCTGTCCAAACAGGACTCGGTCCCTGCTGCTTCTATAGAGCCAGTGAAACCATTAATGAACAGGTCAGGCTGCGCCTGAGGCCTCTGCTTACAGAACACTGAGATTCAGTTAAAGCTGCTGCAGAACACAGCAGATGAAACATTTAGTTTGATTTCAAAAACTGAATTAAAGAACAATGTTTCAAGGAAAAACTATTCAATGTTTTTCCCCCATCGTCCACATTTTCTAAGTCAATATTATCTAATGTCTTGCAAGAGCATTCACTTGCTGCAAATGTCTGCACATTTTATTGCTGTCTGAGCCTGCAGTCACAACACTTTCAGACAGGACTTCATGTTTCATATATTTACTCCAAACTAATAGTTAAAAATGCCGACAGGCAGCAGATATTAGATTTTCAAAGAAATTTAGTAGATTATCGGGTGCATAAGTATTCAACCTCTTTTTTAAGGTAACCTGAAATCGGTTAAGATGCAAAAAATTGTTTGAAAGATCCCAGTGTTATAGGCACAGTCTGTGTGTAATCTAAGTGGACTAACGTGGCATCAAAGTAAATACACCGGCATATGCTAAAGGTTCCCTCAGATTGAAATTAGATTTCAAACATCTTTCACAGTGATACAAGAAATCGACCTTGTAGACCAAGGAAGTTTTGGTACAGGTCAAGAATAAAGTAGTAGTGAGGCACAGATCAGGAGAAGGTTCCCCTGAGAACAGTGAAGTGCATCATTAAGTGGAATGTACATCATACCACCCAGATGCTATCTAGATCAGGCAGCCCTTCCAAACAACAACCAGGCAGAGGAAATTATTTTGCACGACGCTGAGGCCAGCAGTGACTTGTGAATATCTGCAGAGCTCTGTTTAAGAAAGGAGTCACTATTAATACACTGACAATGCTGTGGTCCCTACACAAAGCTGGCCAGTATGGGCAACGGGCAAGAAAACTTCTTAACTGAAAAAGACTCATATTGTAGTTGAGAAATAACGAAAATGTGAGACAGAAATCTACTGTTAGATGTAACAAAAATGTAATCTTTTGGTCTAATTGCATTCTGGCAAAAAATGAAAAATGAGGGAACACGAACTGAGGAAAAATCAATGGTGCCCAAGTTCAGGCAAATCCTAGAGGAAAAAGTCCTCGTCACCCCAGAATTGAAAACTGGGCTGAAAACTCACATTTCAGCAGGACAATGGCTTGAAGCACAGCCAGAGCGATGGTCTTTGAGTGACCCAGTGATTGAAACAGAGGAAACTTACAAATCACAACAGAATAATCCATCACCAACTTGTCAGAGCTGGAGTTCTGGAGTTCGCTGGGAGGAATAGGTGAAATTACACCACCTCACTGTGCACAGCTGGTAGAGACTGATACAAAGATACTGACAGCAGTAACTGTTGTCAAAGGTACTGCCACCAAGCACCGACTTAGACAGCTGAATACTTATGCAACAAACAGACTTTGTATGTTTGGAGATTTTGTTTGCATTCAACCTCCTCATATCAGTGTACAGTTTGATAAAAAATGCTGTAGATTTCTTAGAATTCTTCAACATACAGGAAGCGAATACTTCTGCAAGGCACAGTATGTGCACGGGGTACAAAACACTGCTACCCCAGCTGATTCTGCCACAGAATGCCACTGAGCACAAACCATGAAGTACAAGCCCCCCTTCCGTTCTGTAAAGAGATCAATCCCTTATTACTGCTGTAAAATCACTAATGGAGTCAAGAACAGTCTAATCACTGTCAAGCACAGAGAGCTACAATCTACAACCCAAGTGTGAGGTTTCTCATTGATCACGGAAAACTCTAGGAAGAGAGAACAGTCATCTTCTCGGCAACACCAGCCCCTGCCACTGCTCAGGCCCCTGCAAGAACCTCCTGCACCCGAGTCATTAAATAGATTAAATAGAGAACTGTGCATGAACGCAAGCCTGAGTTAGTGTGCAAAATGGCCAATGCCAGACAAACAGGAGACAGAGAAGGAAAAAAAATGGGAAACACTTCAAAAATAAGCATGGAGTGCTTTTTTTGCCTTCCTGCATGCACCTTAGTGGAAGAGGGGTCCCAGTAGCACAGTGGAATAGTCTGAACAATACTGTCCAAGAAAGATGTCCTCTTCTGCACGAGTGTGCCAGGCTGTCTGACCAGGGTCTGGACCAAGGCCACCAGAGCAGCGATGCGAGATCCCAACTCTGGGACCCGGGACGACCCAGTCTGGCCAGCTTCTCCTCTCTTTACAAGCCCCCCACAGACACGTGGAGAACTCTGCAGCAGCTGTCTGGAAGTTATTCATCGAGCACCTGGGAATTTAAAATAAGAGCAACACAGACGTGTGCTGCCACCTCCCATTGCCCCCCACCACCAGTGGGAAGTTTAAAATCTCTTTCTGCGGGACCGGTGTCAACAGCGAGAGGGCCAGGACACCCCGTGGGCTGACCCATTCAGCTCCAGCCTACTTCAAACCTGTGTGGAGACCCTCATCCCTGAGCTCTGTGACGCGTCCTGGCCCGCGAGGACGCCCCTGCAGCATGGGCATCGCCCTCCGGCTGCTGAGGACGTCCAGCACTCAAATTCTGACCCTCAGCTGTCGGAGAGGCGTTTTCTCGCAAAAGGGTCCTTAATTTTAAAACTGTTTTTATAAAAGAGTTCTCATTGGCTGCAGAGTGTAAAAGTGTCCTCTTGTCAACTTGAGAGTCTGAAGACAGAAAAGGTATCCGTCCAACAGCTGCAGGCTTGTAGTTCTCCAGCACTCCAGGGGGTGGCACCAGGACCAGGCAGGCGGCCAGTATCCCCCCCACAGACCTTCTGTCCCAAGCGTGCACAAGTCTCGCCTCTTGCCCCTGTTCAGGGTGTCTCGCTCTAGATCAGGGAAGTTTCACAGTCTTCGGGCTGCAGGAGGAATAGATGGCTGAGGAAAAGCACCTTTTATTTTGGCTTGGAATAAAAATCAAACTAAAAAGGGAGAGAATGGAAGAGTAGAAAAGGTTCGATGAGAGGGAGGGGCAGGAGGGAGCAGCCCAGTCTGCGCCGTGGAAACGGGGGCGGGGCCTGGGCCTCAGCTAGTCCCTGCAATGAAAACAGCAGCACTTACACTGGAGCCACGGGCCAGCATGCAACACACAGCGCATCTGCACAGCACGCCCAACTATTACCTAACTAACCTTCTAATGATGCCTGGTCACACATATTAAACAACAGTATCAATTTCCTTCTTGATTCCCACATGAACTGCTTTCAACTTGGGGGAAACTCGACTCTGGGTGTTCTGGAGTTAGGCTTGTACAGAAACACTCCGACTCAGTGAAACAAAAACTCTGCCCTGCTAGTTGCCGAGTTGGTAGACTAGGAGCTGCAATTCCTTGCTCTGGGGCAGAAAAAACAGCAGACTCCTCAGTAGGGCGGCGGGGGGACCCTGAACACGGCCGGGTTCGAGTCGGTGTCCTCACCCTCCTCCTCGCCCCAGCCCTCCGCCACGCCCGCCAGCATGTAGTGCTTCTTCCGCAGCTCGCCCAGCCGCTCCCGCTCCTTCTGTAGGTGCATCTCCAGCTCCAGCACCCGCACCTGGCGAGAGGGACGGGTCAGCGCTGGCCACGCCCCCTGACAACCACACTCCCCAAAGCATCTGTACCTCCCCTACAGCACCCGTACCTGGCGAGAGGGACGGGTCAGCGCTGGCCACGCCCCCTGACAACCACACTCCCCAAAGCATCTGTACCTCCCCTACATTACCCGCACCTGGCGAGAGGGACGGGTCAGCGCTGGCCACGCCCCCTGACAACCACACTCCCCAAAGCATCTGTACCTCCCCTACAGCACCCGCAACTGGCGAGAGGGACGGGTCAGCGCTGGCCACGCCCATCCCCTGCCACGCCCCGCCCTACCATGGCCCTGCCACACCCCCAAACGATCACATTCTCCTGCATCTCGCAGGTCACACACGGCTACTGGAACGGGCCAAAGTTACTGTGCTCCAGGGCAAGAACAGGACTACACTCACTGCAGCTCACTTTTAGGCGGTGAGATGTTACAGTAAGTGGATGCTTCTCAAGTCACTCGAGTCACAGGTACTCTATCGAATGCTTTACAGAATCAATGAGGAGCATGGTGCTGGACACTGATATTGAAGCCCCTCAGAAAGGGCTCTTGGTTTTCTTACCTGTGAGTCCATCTCCTGCCTCTTGATCTGGGTGAGCGTCATGCTGGAGAAATCCATGGTGTCTGAAACAGCACAGGGCGAGTCAGGACAAGAAAGACTCCACTTACAAGCGCTTCCGCACAGCCTCTGAGAGGAGCCTCTGATCCGCTGTCTGCAGTGCTGGCAAACGCACCGGGCGTATAAAAGTGCATTTAAAACCACAGCAGTGAGGTCATGAGAAAGGGTTGCACACTGCCATGTGCTGCTACAGCTGTTCAGATAACAAACATGTAACTTATCTCTTCACTGCTCACTGCCAAGATTTTCAATTAAGAAATCTAAACCGTCACCTCGCATTTGGCATCAGCTGGTGGCGAGCATGAAGCCTGCAACGCACGAAATGCAAAGCGGCTGCCTTGTGGTTCAGCTCTAAAAAGGAAATGCCACACCACTGCTCAGGATTCCTGCATTATGAGGCCATTCCTGACTTTCACATTGAGTTCCTGCACCGACATTCCAGAGCAGTGCCTATTTTTGGTGGATTAAACAATTACTGTGTATCATTTGGGACAGTCTGGCTGAGCTCCTCTGAGCTGTTTCCCCTACATGAGTCTGGACAGAAATGATTGGACACTCAGCCTCCTCTCTGTTTGGGGTAGCTGTTCCCAAGCGAACAAGCAGCCCTACTGTGTCACCAGCAGCAGTGACAGCTCTGAACTCGCAAGTAATGAAAAACTCCACGAGAGGGACATAATTCTCTCCAAACAGGACAGCTCAGGTTTTCACAACCCTTAGCTGAGCCAATGCTGTTGTGTCTTTTGAGACACACACTTTTTCGGATGACCTTAACGCACAACGCACACAGGAACATCCTGGGAACGAACCCGCCAGAGGAGAGAGCAGCTGTGCTGGGGCTGGGCAAGGACTCACCTGTCTCTTCGATCTGCGACTTGCCCGACTTGGTGGAGGCCACGAGGCCAGCGGTGGCCTGGGTGACTCTGCGGGACGCCTGCTGCAGCCTGCCCAGGTTGGTACTGTCCTTATCAGCCTTCACCTGCGGGCCACAGCAGACAGGGCGCATTTGCTCGTTAACGGATCTAGAATTACCGGGTCTGTGTTCGTATAAACGATGGCTCAGCTCAAACCCGCCCCCGGCAGCCGGAGAATGAGGAAGTGCAGGCGGACTCTTCAAGACAATCTCTAACGGGTCTCTAACGGGTCAAAGGCACCACAGCCCACTGGAGCAGGGGCTCGTCACAGACAGCACCGCATGGCGACAATTGCCCAGGAGGCCACATGGGGTCACTGTTGCTGAAACCTAACCCACCTCTCCCACAGTGGTACTCAGCCCATTGTGCGCCCCCACCTGAAGAATCTCGGTCACAGTGGGCTAGAGGCATGATTCAGGCTCCGACCTGCAACAGTAGATCTCTGACTGTGCCGAGACTTTTACTGGTTGAGATTAACACAAGGCATCAAACCTGCAATCTCTTAATCACAACTGGCTACCTGGGGAATCACAATTTACAGGTTAGTGACAAAGAAAACTCGAACCTGTGATCGAAGAGCTAAGCCTGTGCTCAGGTGAGCGCCTTTATTGGTGAGAGAGAATTAAAAATGTTTTACCCTAGAACGGAGAAGAGTACAAGGCCAGCTGATTCAAGTATTCAAATTCCTCAAAGGCATTGACAGTCAACCACTGGACTTCAGAACAAAGCGTGAAATAATTGAACACTGTGTGCATTTACAATTGGGAAGAGGAAGAGGTACTATTTTACACCAAGAGACTGCAGGAGTCTAGAAGAAGGTGCACAGCCACGCTGCTGAAACCGACACTCTGGCTTCTTCCAGGAAATGACACTGATGCACCTTGGAGGTCTTGTAATTTAAGTTTTCTTGAAGAGAAATCTCTCGTTTGCTGGAAACGTCTGGTTTCTTACAGCTCAGAATCTCTTACAGTACAGTTTTTCCAGAAGGATCTCCGAGAGCAAGCAGCAACATGACCAGACCCCCATGACTCTCAGGGTACTTATAAGGGTGCAGCCACAGAGCCCACTCCCACTCGGCCCTATGCCAGAGGTGACCCCTGTCCACGGTGCTGGGGTACCAAAGGTGCGGTCATGGGCGGGTTACCTTTGAGGCGGCCACCAGCTGCGCGGTGCTGGCTGCGATCTCGTGGGAGCACACCATCAGCTCTTCGAACTTCCCCTGGCCCTGCACCACCAGGTCAGCCGCATCCCTGCCGGCACACACACACACACACAGGCTCCATCACCACGTTTCTGTCCCTCAGGATGACCTCCCACGCACTTGCCTTTGGTTTACTACAGTAGGAGATTTTAGAAGTAACAATAACTTCAAGTAAGGATCTGAGGACATGCCGAACACGCAGGGCAGAGAGCAGGAGCCTCCTGGGGCCGTAGGAGTTTGAAGCCTGCTCTTTAACCAAGCTGCTGGACACCTGAAGGATCGGGTTGATGGTGCTCTTGGATTACAGAGCAACAAGCAACCAGATGAAGATGGACCATGTGGCTTCCTCTCAGTTGTAAATGTGGGAGGAGGGAGACTTGCTGTGGTTACTGGAAGATACTGTAACGATACTGCAGCTCTGGGGGAAGACAGGCACAGCTGTACAGGAGCAGAGGACTTACACCATCACTGTCGCCCCCCAGCCCACTGCCTTGGAGGCGGAGATCAGTCCCTCCGTCCAGCGGGAATTCTTGGCATAGAACTCCTTGGTTGACGCTGCCCCCTGCAGGCAAAGGAGAGAGAGGCAGTCGTTCCTTAGAGACACGGCGCTCATGCGACCCCTCACGGCATGGACTCCGCACCTCCGAGTGATCGGTACAACAGAGAGCGGAGGGATCTTCATGCCTGTTTCTCAGTAACAGGGAAGCCTTGCAGGTGTTAAAGATCTAACATTAACAAATGCTTCCAGCAGTCCGGGAAACACCGAACACAGAGATTAACTTGATATACCAGCAGTGCTCTCAGCTTCTCTCGTGCTCTGCTTGACATTAGGCGAGCGAAGCCGAGACCACTTCTCCGATAGGCGTAAGCAAACACTTTCTGCTCTCTGCAAGTGCAACAGCTGATCAGCATGTTATCTCCAGGAGTGTCGCTGGCTTGTTGTAAGATTTCTTCTACAATTTTTTTCTGCTCCCAGACCCTCCCTTTCCCGATGTAAATGCCCCAAGCTCCCGGCTCGCCCGGGACACTCACCCTCCCGCTCTCCACGATGTCGCGCTGCAGGTCTTTGGAGGACAGCACCAGCACCTTGATGGCCTGCATCAGCTCTGTGCAGGAGGCCAGGATCCTGCAAGAGCCCCATGGGAAGGGGAAGAGGAGTGAGTCCGAGCAGGAGATGCACCCCCTGCCGCTACAACGAGGTCACAGTCATGTCCACTGCAGATGTTCGCACATGGCCAGTGCACTCCAGTGTTTTCACACATCTATGACTAAGTTGACCACAGGAGAATAATCCAGCAGAGGCCACTGCTGCGGCTCTGGAATCCACGTGAAGCAAAGTGGAACCGGACAGGTGTTCTAAAGACCAAGCGCTTGCAGTGAAACATGGGACAGTTTCACACGGGGAGAAGAACCTAAATCACAGAAGGCGCTTCCTGAGCTGCAAATCAAGTAGTCTGTGACTGTCCAATGGGCTAGATGGGCCTGATGACCTTCTCCTGTATCACTTATGTTCCGATATTCTAGTTCCCTTCTAATTCACAGATGCAGAAAATAAACTGGGCAATCTGATTCTAAAAAAAATTCAGTGAGATAAATAACATTAGGGAAAAAATGCTTATTGAAAGGGTTTTCCAGTGTGACAACTTGGCGATATTCTACTTGCAAAATTAAAAACAAAGTGACCAGATATAGTGACCGCAGTGGACAGGAAGAATGCCACACTTTACTTTAGAAGCATTAGGTAAGGAATCTTCACTACCACTCAGTGGGATGGAGTGCTGAAATAACTTCATTATCAAGTTCATTTTAACAAACTATTCCACTAATAACGATCAATGAATTTCACTGGGGGGAGAAGACGGATCAGCAGAACTACACTGAATGATTGAGTATGAAATTGACATGATGTAGCCAAATAAATAGAAATGTTAGGGTCTGTGATCTGGGGGAAGGGGTTAACTATCCTGTTATTATATAAAAAAAGTCAAAACCCGGGAGAGGAAAACCCAAGAGCTGACTGACCTTTCGTTGACCTCCATTTTAACTCCTGAATCAGCAGCTCTGGACTTGTTCAACATTTCCTGGAGAGAGAAAGAGGAAGGAATGTCGGTCCTGAAGGAGAAAGAGGGGCTCTGCTCCAGAGCTGTATGAAAAGGGGGCTCACTTCTGACCCTGAGAGGGCAACTTATACCGTACTCCCCATCTCTGGTTCGGCGGAGCCCCTAGCCTGGACTTATTATAGATCGGCCTAAACTGCCTGTTTCTAAACTGTTGACATCTGTAAGTCATTGATCAATTAAGCAAGTCATTTATTTAACTAAGGAAACTCGGGTTGTCGCATGCCAAAGCACGTTCAGATTTTTTGCTCCAGGTGACTCCTGCACTTCCTTAATGAATCACCTCCTTAACAGAGTGGCTTTAGATCTGGGTGATGCCATGGCTGCCTTTACAGAGTGCTGGACGGGAGACCCTGCAGAACCAGGCGGACTCAGGACAGCACAGGCAGGCAGGAGTAGGCAAATCCAGCTTCATGAGCACAAACCGCAAGGGAGACTGGAGCCTGTAATCTGTCTAACTGCAGTGCAACAGGCTCGTCATTCCCGAGGCGATAACAAAGGGCTGCTGTCTGACCCCAGCGAGGGGGCCCGGGGGGTTCAGGGGGGTACCTCGATTCTGGCGGCGGCCGTTTCTACGGCGATGGAGGTGGCTGCCATCTCCTGCTCCACCAAGTCTCCCAGCTCCCCCTGCTGCAGCTCCAGCCCCCGAGGACGCAGACTCTGCAGAGAGGGGAGAGACGGCGTGACCTCCGGGGCCTCCACAGCGGCAGCGCTCGGGCAGGAGCTCACTCGCCCCGGGAGCTCGAGAGCAACACGCAGCGGCGCGCTCACCTCGGCGAGGGCCTGCACCCGGGCCAGGCCGGCCCTCAGCTGGGCGCTGTCCGCGCTGCCCAGCGTCCCCTGCTCCTTCAGCTGGCACAGCAACGCCAAGGCTTCCGCGCCACACGCCTTCACGGCCTCCGCGAGCGCTGCCAAGCACACGAGAGGCAGGGCACCATCAGACAACCAGCCTGCAGGAGCCCTGCACTAGGGCCTCCCTGAGACACGACCAAGATCACACGCTTGTGGTGTTCTCTTGAACAGAGCGTTCAACCTTTTTAATGTGGCATAATCACTGATGCGACATCTAGTACATCATAAAGCAACAATGGTGTAGATACAGCACAGGCAACCACAGCAGATGAGGGTCAGGATGGCAATACCGCAAGCCTGCAGGACAACACAGCAGGAGCTGGTAATGACCTCATCTCCTGCAGTGCGGCACAGCGGTGACAAGCCATGTGCTGCTCAATGGGCTTTTCCTGAACACGAGTGGCGCTGAACGTCGGTACTCACAGTCCGCCTGCTCCAGGGGAACCATGTGGGACGTCGCGCTGCCCTGCACTATCGTATCGCCAACCAGGTGGGCAAACTGGGCCACCGACCGCAGCAGCTCCGACACATCTGGAGGAGGGAGAAGAGCTGCTGAGCACACAAGTCACTATGTTTCTTTTTGTTTTCCGTCCTGGGCTCAGGACTCGACTGTTACGTGGTGTCAGACTCACCTGTGTCGTCAGTCAGATACTTGTCCCTGGCGGCCTGCAGTCTGTCCACACTGTCCAGCGCAGCCTGGCTCCGCGACACCAGGTAGTCTGCCGAGTAACAGTACAGAGGTCAGACCCTGCGCTGAAGAACAGTGTGCTGGCTGAGCTATCCTGAGCAGTGTGGTGATCACACAGTATTGACTGGGTTAACTGAATTAGATCCAATTTAAAAAAAATCAATCTGTGTCTTTCTCTTGATCTTGTGGAAACAAGAAGGTGGGGAAAGGAGCTCACCGGCGGAGCTGGTGCAGCTGATGTGCGCAGGGTCTTCAATCCGCGCCATTGAGTCCTGTATGATCCTATGAGCCTCGTCGAGCGCTCCCTGCAGGGCGGCCCAGCGGGAGCCCACCAGCTGGCTCTCTAGCGCCTGTTCCCGGGTCTCCTGCACAAAACCATTTGATCGATTACATCACGAAAACTGATTATTGGGATCGTATTTTCTAGGAAGAGCTCTGGTTGCTGGGGAATGGAATATTGAGACAATTAAACCAGCACTGAAAAAATGAAAGACCTAACTGATCTAAATTTTGTGACTGAAAATAAATTCATTAAAAAATCATTTTTTATGGGCCTTTTTTTAAACTCCCACCAAACACAAACTGAACACTCCCATTCCGTGACTTACTAACATAAGCTGTTCCTCAAAAACTGTTCGTAAGGTGAATATTTGGAAAATGAAATTCGCATTCATTCACATATTAAGCCTTCTGATTTGTTCCTGGATTACCAAAAATCACCTAGTATTACTTTTTACCCTAACAGACCCTGAATTGTCACATTAAGAACGCTGCTGCCTACTCATGAAGATCACCCTATTTACACAGTACAGCCAGCAGCAAAACGGGTAAAAATTATTCGAACGCAGAGGCGTCGATGGACTGTGTTATGGGACATCAGGGTGGCATTTCCTGTTTGCTTACAAAGGACACGCCTTTCTTGTGGAGAAAATGTTTTCAAAACTGCAAACCAGCAGTATGAAAATCCACGCTTTGTCACAGCAGAAATGTACAGACCGGGGGCCTGGAAGCTGCAGCTCTCAGCCTCCCGGCCTGCTGGCCGTGCTCACCTTCTCGTTGAGCTGGTTCTGCAGCGCCTCGGACGCCTTCACCCCGCTCTCCCGCTCGCTGGCCAGGCTCTTCTGCACGCGCTCCAGCTCCGCCCCCAGGCCCACCAGCTCCGCCTCCTTCTGGGCCACGCCCTCCGCCAGGGCCGCCTTCTCCGCCTCCAGGGCCGCCAGCCGGGAGCTCAGCTCTGCACTCGACTGCGAGGGGCAAGAGGAGCCGGGGGACCCCAGACAGAAGTAAAGAACTCAGAAACCGCAGTTAATGCACCATGCATACTGACTTCTTATATTTAGGAACTTGGCTTGGCTAGAAATGTCACGGTTTCTGTGTCTTTGGACTTGTGATCTGAGCTCAGACAATGAGAACGGCTGACCTGCTGTGAGGAGGCCATGGTCCCTCTCAGTCGCTCCAGCTCTGCTCTGCTGGTGCACAGCTCTGTCTGGAAGGCCTGCAGCTGCTCTGCCTGCTCCTTCTCCTGTGGACACATCCCAGACCTGATCAGACCCGCTGCCCCTACGACACCACTTGCAGCACCAGTGATCCCAGTACAACACACACATGAGCTGCTCCATGTGTCCCTGGCGCACATAGCATGCGCCCCTAAATACCTGCACTGTTAGGAATCCGTGCGCAGCTGGAGGTTGAGACTACAAACAACCTATTTGCACTGCCAGCACAGAGGTAGCTTTCACATGCACTGTACGGTAGAGAATTTAAAGGACACTTGCACCCCTTTCCTTAAGAACCTGGAACTTCAAACACGCAACCTGCCCCTTGCCTAAAGGAGAAGGTGGAATCGTACAAGGGAGAACACCAGTCATGCCAATGGTGAAGCCAGCTTGAAAGGAATGGGGGAAATGTGTTCAAGTCTAGTTTGAAACTGTGACTGTAACGACACAAAAAGAGGAATAAATCTCAACTCCAGGCTATCGGAAGTGTTTCAACAGTGACTCAACTGATTGTAAGCCCATTTTCTCCACCACACAAATAAAAATAGGAAAAACCAGCTTGGATTGACTCATTTTATGGGCTGCTGGAGAACTGATGTCATCACACACAGTACAGGAGGAAGGGTTGGGAGACACTGTGCGATACGAAGTCTGAAGGAGACAGAAACGCAGCAGGGAAAAGAGGCGAGATGAACCAGCCCCTCACCTGGTGCTCGGCCTCCTCCCTGGCCGCCCGCACTTTCTCCTGCATCTCCCGGCGCACGCTCTCCACCTCATCCTGCGCGGCCCGCGCCACCGTCATCTGCTTGGTCACCTCCGCGTTCTGAAACGGACACACAGCTCTTCTGAGCAACTCCGCAGGCGCGCTGCCACCAACCCCAGGGAGCTACTGGGAAACTGAGCGGGGCCACTACAGTGCACATGGGAGCTGACTGATACAAGGATCCAGGCTCTCGGCTTCAACAACATGGCTGGGTGGCCTGTTCCCTTCTCCCACAACTCTGCGAGTAAAGAAGTGCCTTCCCTTCCCAGATGATGATTTAGTTCCGTTTAGAGGCAGTGTCCAAGTGCTCCTAATGCCTCTTTTCATTTGCACTTTGGTGTCATTTGCACACTTAATTGCGAGATTTCATTTAAAATAATCCATTAAAAAAACTACACGCTTAATGAATGTGAACGGAACAGAATCATAGGGAAGAAAAGAATCCACCCATCTCTACTGGACAGGAATGTTTTGTTTACACTGTACCTTCCTCAGGAGGTCCGCGTGGCTCTGCACCAGCTCTGTGTACTTCTCCTTCAGCTTGGTGTACCTCTGCTCGTTGGCCTGGGCTTTCCCTGGAACACAAGGATGCAGTGTTACCCCCTCTACGTGCAAATCTGTGAGCTCATACTTGGACACATTATATTCCGGAGGGTTCCTCTAACACAGAGCCGTACTATAGATGAATTAACCCATACCATTATAGATCCCTTCTTTTGCCTGTTTTTTAAATATACCTTTATTGTATAGTATTTTGTCGTATTTCTATTAACTAGAAGACTCTACACAAACGTGTAGTCCTACCAGTGTGGATCACTTTGCACTTAGTGGTGCTGAATGTCATTTACCAAGGCTCAGCCCAACCCACAATCTTGTTTTGGTTATTCCCTTGCCACTGGCTCTGCGTTGGCCACTTCAGAGACTTGGACTGTGTTGATAACTGTAATAGGATCTAGTTGTTGAATCGGATCAGGAAGAGCTACAGGCCTAAAACAAATCCCTGTGGAACATGACCACTCACATCTGCAGTGTTATTTAATGCTGTTTCCTGTCTGTTTCTCAGCTCTCGCTCCATGTACTGACGTTACCGGGGAATCCTGGTTTTTAAATCGGTGACTCAATGTTTTATGAGGGTCCTTATCAAACTGTTTCTGGAAAACTGAACTTTCTTGTTATATGCTTTAGTATCTAATGACCTTGTTTCTTGCAAGAATCCTTGCAAGTTAATCAGACTTTCACCTTCTAAATCCATCTTGGCTAAAAATGTCCATGTTTTCTACACACTGTACTAACTTAGCTCTGTCATATTCCATCACATCTATTCCCAGAACTATATCCTGGTTGTTTGAAAAGTCAATAAGAGCATCTGGCCTAAACCACTTCTACAAATAAGAAATCATTAACCATTTCAACCACTTCAGTTTCAGCTGTTGCATTCTAGGTACAGTCTCCCTGCTTGTGTGGAACATTTAGATCCAGCCGACTCGCTCAGGGAGCTCTGCAACCTGGGCGCCAGGCCGGCAGCACACCCACGAGACTCCCCATCAGCCTTCAGTCATGCCCTCTAATGACCGAGTTCCCCACTACCACTATACCTGCTACTACACCTGTGAGCACAACAACTAACAACTAGAGATACAGGCATTTTCATTTTGGAGCAAATTTCTCATGTTTTAAAAAAAGAAACGTATATATCTCTGGTTGTTAGAATGAATGTGTTTTTCTGGGAGGCAGTTGGAAAGATACTCTCTTAAATCCCTTGAATTGCATCCCACGATCCTTGAGGCCTGGGTGACGGAAGAGGAAACTGACTGGATTCAGCCGATGGGGCACCGAGACTCAATTTAGCAAATTAGATTCATGGCAATTCTCTTCATCGCCACTTGATAACAGGATAATGTGCTTGTATGAGCTGCCGGGGGCTCAGGCGGGAGCTCAAGAGTTTGTAATAATGACTCTCCATTTCCATTTAATACCCGTGCGCGGCTCAGCGATCTGCTGTGGGCAGAATGATGCCAGTGGCACGCTGGTACACCATGTGCAGCTACAGACAGGACAGAGGCTGAAGTGAAAGCTGGACTAAAGCATCTTCTTACCAGAAGTGAGTACAAGAAACAGAATCTAGACACACAGAGTCAACGGCCATTAACACTCTGCAGCACAACAGCTGCTGACAGACGTGCAGCCCAAGTGACGTAGTGGATGACTCTGAGGAGCAAGAGTTGAGAGAGAGTTGAGAGAGAGAGAGAGCCAGACCAGTCATGTGAAAAAGAGTTAAAGTGTAAGCCCTGTGGAGTGAATTCTAAGAGCACTCTGTGCATGGATTAACAGGAAAGAGAGAGTCAAAAGAGAAGTGAACGGCTTCTGGAGATTGGCAGAAAACAGTCCCTACAGGAGAGAACACCATGAAAGAGCGAACTGCGAAAAGTTGCGAGAGCTGGAGAGGAGAAAACAGGGAGAGAAACATCTGGAGAAGAACGGAACCAGTTCGGCCTTCCCCAGAAGGGGACTAGCAGGGGGAGTCAGGAGAAACTCAGACTGCAGGCACAACAGCAGCCAGCGGAGAGCTAGCCTTGCCTGGGGGTGGTGTGTGTCTGTGGGACGTGGGGAACCAAGGAAGGGGGGTCTCTTACTCTCGATCTCCGTCAGGCTGCGCTGCTCCTTCTCGGTGTCTTCCTTTACTCTGCGCAGGTCCTCCAGCTCTGCGCGGAGGAACTCGCTCTCGCCCAGGGCCTGCTGCTTCAGGTGCGTCTGCTCTGCCAGCTCTGCCTCCAGCTCGCTCACCCGCCCGCGCAGGGCCTGGCAGAGCCGGGCACTCTGGAGGACACAGAGGGTCAGGCGGGTCACTCTCCGCACACACACCTCCCGGAGCGCTGCCTCGTTAGCAAAACATCAACTGCCCCCCATTCGCTCTCTTTATTTTCAGGAGGTAGTGCAGTCCAGCCCAGGAGAAGAGTATAGCCACCCTTCTTAAACACAAAGCCATTTACATTAATCAATTATTCAGTAAAATAGACCATTAATCAATTAGTTGACTAATTAATCAAGTACCTTTCTGCACAATTTACTGAATATGAACCTAGAAAGAACAAAATCACATTCTCAATTCAAAACATTATAATTGATCTAACTTTTTCAAACCTTCAGCTCTATGAGGCTCGAACTCTTAATTCACATCATCATATCAAATCCAGTTCAGGGTCAAAGAGCCAATCCTGGGAAGCACTGCGCACAAGGCAGGATATACCCTGGAAAGGGTGGTGGACGCAGGAATCACAGAGACACACACACTCGTGCCAGGGCTACTTTTCCCAGAAGCCAATTAACCTGCCAGCACGTCTTTGGACTGTGGATGGAAACCGGAGCAGCTAGAGGAAACCCACGTGAACACTGGGAGACCATGCAAATTCCACACAGACAGCACCCCAGGAATTGAATGCAGGACTCCAGTGCTGCAAGACAGCAATGGTGAGCACTGCGCCACAATGATCTGTGCTGATGGTCAAACTCTGAACAGCCAAAATGTTTCAGCCTAAAATGTCTGAAATTCCTGCCTCACTGAACTTGGGGGCTAGGCTGCCTGAGACAACAGCTCTTGCTGCTGCTGGGTTCTCCTGCCTCCTACGCCAGCTGAATCCTCACCTCCAGCCGGAAGGACTCCAGCTCCTCTTTCAGAGCTCTGACTTCCCGGGACAGCTTCGCGATGAGCCGGTCTCTGGGGAGAGAGAGGCAGAGCAAGCACGTTTCGCTAATCGACAAATTCATCCTCCTTTTCAGGTGCAAATTCAAAACCTTGTCACGGCTGCCGGGGTAACTAAAAGTAAAGCTGTAAATGAAATAACATCTATACTGTACATGCAAATAAGATATTAAGGTATACTTCATGACTGAAGGAAAAATAAGCACTATTCCTTTCGCTACTAGGAATTTAAGGGGTATAAAATACTTGAGGCTTTGCAGCCCAGGTAATCACACTGCCATCTCTGACTTTCAGCTTGGCCCCTGCCAGCAGCCTTTCGCCCTGTCCTTCATGCCCAGGGGAACTGCTCTGTCTTCACCCTTCAAGGGCCAGAGTTTTAGACACGGCCACCTCAGCCCTGGCCCGTTCCTTACAGAAACTGCGGGTTGATGCCTTTGAAATGCTCACACCTCAGGGCTAGAAGTGTAAGGAATGTAACGCAGGAACCGGCATTTACAGGGAACTAGGATATCGCAGGAGTAACTGAAACGTGGCTCAGGGCAGAGCAAAGGAACCTTTAAGCTAGAACTGCGGCACGAGTGTCCAGCCTGTAGAGAATCTAGATGAACTGAAGTGGGAAACAGAAATTCAAGGGATCTGACGTAATTAACAGACCATCTAAGACAGACATGCGTGACCAGCTCAACTCGGCGACAGCACCCAAGTGCCGCCCTCTCGTTTGCAGGGCTTGATTAGCTCCTCGACCAGAAAAAAGAGCAGGAAAGGTTGTGAGCGGCTGTCAGGGACGTAAAAGCCGGCAGGATGTGGCGAGCGAGAGTCTTACTTCTCGTCCTTGTGCGCGCCGTTCTGGCTGTTGAAGTTGAAGGGGTCGGAGGCCGAGGATGTGCCGAAGATGTCATCAAACTTGTTCTCTGAACTCTGCTCAAAAGAGGGAGAATAAGCAGTTAGGAAAAGCTCCCAGGGGCAGCTGCTCCACCCCCTACCCCCATCCCAGCATCGACAAACCTGTCATTCAGACAGGCCACGAGCAGAGTACCGGCAAGGAAGCAGGTCACAGTTTCAAGGCAGCTTTTCTACCACAGCCCAAACACAAACCACAGAACGCTACTTAAAGTAGGAGATATTAGCTGCAGGTTGATCAGCACTCGGCGGGAAAGGAGCAGAGTATCAAACAACACAGCATCACACATCTCCACGTGCTGCTTCAACTGTCTAACTCTTCGGAGGGCGAGCTGCAGGCGCTGCACCAGCGCTCTCCCTGGTGTGCCGGCGGGCAGAGGTACCGGCTGGGCCAGGGCGTCGGTGTCCACCAGCTCCTCCGTCTCCACCACGGGCTCGCTTTCGGGGGACGAGGCCTCTGCGGGGATCACCACCACGGGGCTGATGTGCTCCGACAGCGCCGACGCCCGCAGGAAGTTGGGGGGGTTCTTGGAGGGAGAGGAGTGGGGAGGGCGGTCAGAGCTCAGACAAACACCTCCCACCCCTAGACAAAGCCCAGCGTGACCCCCCACCCAATGGCCCATTTTATTTTTCCAAGCGATGTATGAGCATTCCTCAACAGTCCTCAATTTCAGCCTCCTGTACTTCCGTCTCTTTGGTCCCTCTGCTCCAACTCCCTTACCCATTCTCACTGTCTTTGCCTCAGCTGCTCTTACGTAGGAGACACCCACAACTCTCTGTAAACACATCTCCTATCATCCTTCAGTAATGAAGAGCAGTGGCCTAAATGGATCCTTGTGATGTTAAGGTAACTCCAGTGGTGGAGGACCTCGGTCCGACAGGTCTCTTTACCTTTCCACTTGAAGAAGGAGGCAAAAGGAGCTACACTCACCCAGCTCAGGCCAATATTAAAATGAACTGTTAGTTAAGCACTGGGGTAGAATGAAGAGATGGAGACAGGCTGTGCACTCCTTATTAACTTATTAAAACAAACACATTCCACAATGCATTAATAGTTACAAAGGAATTCTTTTCAAAAAATGCAATAACCTCTCTCAATTCCCAATGTGACTAAAATAAATCATGTGGAGCAGACTAATTCACACGTACAGAGACTGAACCGTGAATGAATCAACTTGTCACTTTAAAACGAGAATCTCCTGCTTAGCCCAGGAAAACAATCAGCAGGTGTCAAAGATGGATTCAACAATAATTCGTTTTAAAGCATGAGTGTGAGCCATGTTGTAGTAGTTTCCTGTTTATCAAAAATACTGTCAAAAAGGAGCAGGTGCACTTGTACATTAAGGCAAAGTTTAAATATTAAAGATTAATTTTTTGTCATTTTAGGCTCAACCTTTTCATATCGTATCAGAGCTCGAGACCTCCGATCACAGACCTCAACCTGCGCTCAGCGCAAACGCCCAGACGCACCGAGACCCTCCAGCTCCCAGGAGCTCATGCCGTGGAGTGCGAACCCAGTGTGGGTCCTCCCGCAGACTCACCTCTGGCAGCTGTGGGATCTGGATGAGCCTCTTGAAGTACTGCAGGTTACTGGAGCGGTAGAACAGACTCTTCAGCCTGATGCAGGGAAACAGCACAAACACACTGGACACTGGGCTTCAGGATTCAGCCTTGGTATTTACTCGAAACATTAAAGATCAGCTGTGCGTTTCTGTAAGTACGATGCTGGCATCCTTGTGTTCAAATGCTGAGGCAACCATTTTAGAACAACAACCACTATTCACCCTTTGTTTCACCTCAGCCTACCTTTATTTTAGGCAGATTAAAATAAAAATTTGTTGCACTTCCACTTGTTGTTGCAGATGTTCAAAACACTTTCCATATCTAACGTCCAATCTGCCACGGCCTGCTCAGGTGACCGAGTCCCCCAGGGCTCCCACCACACCATGAGGTCGCCTCACAACCACACAGCCCACTGCAGAGCAAAGTCTTGTTTAAAAGTCAACCTGGTACCTACTTCTTGAACTGTTCCTGGAATCGGTCTCGGTGGCCCTGGAGAGTGTCCGCAGGGAGGCCTGTGGGTCAGCCAGCATGCAGAGTTTAGGACACAGGAAGAAAAACAAAACATGAGGATCTTGAATACGATGAATATCCTTCTCCAGTAATTCATCACGCACCCATTAAGCATAAATTCATGTAAATATACATGAATGTTACTCTGTATTGGAAGGCACGTGTAGACCATTTGTAATAAAGTACAACAGCTAATCTATTTTCTTTGCAGGTTATGGGTTCTTGGTGCCACCAGTCAGGCTCTTTCCAGGTTTTCCAGTTCTGTGGTACAAACTGTTATGCAGTATGTAATAACCGTCTGGTAAAATAGGCTTTCTGTCCAACAAAAAGCTAAGATGTCCAGACACTTAAGGATGTGTTCATTGATAGTTGGGCAGCCACTTGAGCAGAGCTTTCAAACTGCTTACATTAAGACTGTGCATCTCCTCTGATGTTCCCACATGCTCTGCATGAAAAACACCAACCGATGCCTTCCAACATGTGTTAGCATCAATGTAGACTTAACCAAATGAGGCATTTCTTTATCCCATAATGACTGCTCAATCAATAAAATAACTTTAAAATAATTGAATAATGATTTATCGACAAGTGCAAAGTGTACATTGTTGTTCATCGCTCTGCGCTAGTTTGACCAGAGGACTTGCAGGAAATAGCGGGAATCCTCTGGCTGGCAATGCAGACACAAGGGGCCAGACCTTCAAGGCTACATGAAAGCAGCTTATGTACAAAACAACCAGAACTAAATAAGGATCTCTTAAGTAGGTAATTGACCAAAGAGTGTCAAGCTGCTGTGCGTGACACCCTTCAGCTTCAGGACGGCGAAAGGGCGCAGAGCAGAATAAACCGCAGCACATCTCCCAGCAGGAGGGCTGCTCGTGAGGCTGGGGACTCACAAGAGTGCAGCTTGAAGAGCAGTTTGACGGTGTAGTCGTACAGGTGGCTGCAGTCCAGGATGACCTGAATGAGGGGGGCCAGTCGGCACTGTCCGGCTGCGGTCACCGACACGGAGCGCGACATGTCCAGGGAGCTGAAAACTGTGGAGCAGACGCACACACACCACTGCCGTAAGAGAGAGCTCACAGACGACCACGCACAGCCATGACATCAGCCGTCTTGGACAAAACTGATCAATTAGCGCTTGTTAATGCCGATTTGTGTGTGTGGAAGTGGCAGAACTCTTCTTTCATTCCACTAAAGCTAATTATCTTGGATGAAATCTGTTTAAGTCAGAGAGTGAGAGAGAAAATTGGGCAGAGGAAGAGATTAGCAGAAAGAAAGAGATAGGAAAGTACAGAGAGAGAGAAACAGGGAGAGACAATATCGCCCAGAGAAGAGGGCACCAACCACACAGAACAGCACTAGTCTGTCTATTTCTTTTGCTATGTTTGCTGATCTTAAAATAATCAGAAGAGTCAATATGCATGAATCATCAGTCATTGGCAGGGCAAAAGCAGCTTGCTTCCTTTTTACAAAAAAAGAATATGCTGTGTCAAAACTGCGCTAAAGATCTTCGCACAGCCAGTCCACAGCGAGAGGGACCAGGGCGTGCTCTGCCTCAGGAAGCGAGGCGGAGAGGCTGGGACACTGAGCGCTCTGTCTGTTGCTGGCTCCCCAGGGAGAGTTATTTTTCTCTCCAAACAGAGGTGTGGCCTCCACAGCCCCAGGCTGCCCCCACCTCCTCCATCCCCACACAGGCGCCTCTCTTCAGCGCCTGACATCATCTGTTTCTCATTCGCGGGCGGAATCAGATGGGCGGCGGCTTCACATGCGGCCAGCATCCCAGCATCAGCGAAGCACAGACAGGCGGGGAGGCAGCAGACTGCTCTGACCAGGCTGGCTTCACTCACAGCGGACACCTGGGTCCCCTGATCCAGGACCGCTCTCTCCGAGTCCGCTTTTAATCCAACAATGTTTAACAGACACGAAAGACAAGCAAGGTCTGCAAAATCACTCCCTCACATAATCCTAATGAAATAGCTACTGGAAGGAGCTGCCGATTACAGTGGCTCTTCAGCAGCTCATGCAGCAGAGGTTTCAATGCAGAAGATTTTGAGCACCTACAAGTCCAGAAAACATTGGACATTGGCGCTAACCAGGACAGCTGCCTGAGAGCAGCTCAGAATTAGCTGACTTTGCCCGCTTTGTTTTCAACAGCTGGCAGGGGCGCTTGTGAGGATTCGCAACATAGGATGACGACCAACATGTGAGCTTTGCTGTGGGCCTGACAATGTGAAGAAGGTGGGCACATCACGCAGTTCTCAGAGGACACGCAGTCTTCACGTGTCTCTCCAGCGGCTGGAGCCAAGAGCTGAGAGCCGAGCCGATAAGAAATGGGCGATATCAAAAGTCCTGGGGTAAAAACAATGTTGTTTTAAAAAGGACCAGTGGGAGGAGGCAGTGAAACCAGTGCCCCACAGGAGACACGGGGAAAACGAGATCAGCTGGCTGCCCCCCCACCCCGTGAAGGTTCACAACTCACCGGCGAGGAAGAGATTCAGCTCGCACTCCAGGTAGTCAAACATCTCTACAGTCATCTGGAAGCTGGGGAGGAGAGAGCAGTCACTGAGAGCATTCGGCACTTTGGACAGAGGACGGTAATCATCTCATCTGCTAATCTCATCTAGCACTATCCCGCCAGCAGGCTCACAGCAGGGGCTCATGCGGTCTCACATGATTTAGCTGTGCTGTCTTGCGAAGGAGTGGACGCTGCAGCCGGGGGGCAGGGGGTAAGCAGGGACCGGACCTCTACATGCACCTTGTCTTTCCGTCAACAGGGAGGGAGACTCACAAGTTATTGACGTCATTCTCTCCTGCCTCGTCCAGCTGTCTGTCCGTCATCTGGAGGTTGCCAGGGAAATGGGGATTCTGAAAGAGGGAGAGAGAAGTGTTGGCGACCAGGCTCAGTGATGCTGGGAAGTCTGTCCTATAGCCAGACTAGTTAATGAAGGGGTTCAGTAGGGGTCATTTGCAGTTTATAAAACACTAAATACTGCATTCCAAATCTGCTTTTCTGCCCCTCAAAAGTAAATCATAAGTCAGATTAACCAACGAATGAATTTAATGTTTTAAAACATCAGAAAAATGCGAATGACAGGATGAGCTCTGAACAGCTACAGCCGGTTTGCACTGAGATCTCAGAGGGGGAAGTGGTGAACCATCCAGGCCTCCGTGGACAGTAAACACACAGCTCACAGAACCCTTCTAGGCGGTCTGTGATGAAACTGTGCATGGGGAGCATTCACGTCACAGTTCCTGCAGTCCGCTGGCTAGCAGCACAGCTTGCACACATTGCTGCAGGCTCAGGGAACGCTAGCGCAGAGCTTGGCTTGCTGTGATGGCATTAACCACATTCCTTCACCCCCATAGGGGTTCTGCAGGTTCTCCCCAGATCAGCAGCACAAGCCCACCAGTGGGGGTCTGTCAGCAGGGGCACAGGCTCTGTGATTCAGTTTGTAAACCGGGGTACCATTTGAAGCTACAAATCTACCGGAGCAGGAGAGATGAGGGTATGGAAACATGCACAGACACGCCAGGCAGCTCTTTTTCACTCTCTCAATTCCCTAGCAGCTCTCAATGCGAACGCTGGAGAGGAACCCCTAGCGCGCTGCTGATTCAGACGTGATCTCTGAAGACCCTAGACACTCACATTCACGAATCGCAAGACAATATTCTAGTGACTGTACGGAGTTTTCATCTGATGAAAACCTTCATTTTCTGAGCCCTTCATTTTTATCGTCCAGCAAAACGTACAGATACTATTCTGCTATCTCAGGAATCATGGTTTAGTCTTATAATTAATCATTTCTGCTCACCACGAGAGATTTTTCTTTCCATAAATGCTGACAATTTTAATGCTTCCCCCAGAATATTAAAAACAGGAAAGCATTACAGTACCTGCGATACGCTGTGGACTATTTCACATCATGGTTAAGAACAGCCTAGAGCAGAAATACAGTTGCACTCCAAGTGTTAAAAGTCACAATCTTACAACAGTCACAAGGAAATCAAATATTCACAGATAAATCCTGAGACCGGAATTCAACCCTTCACGACTGATTATGTTTTATTTAAAAAGAGATTACAATGGAAAAGGGTGAAACAGTCTTCCTCGTGCAGGGGTGGCTGACCTTGATGTGGAACTCCATCTTGGTGATGAGCAGTTTGAGGTAGATGCTGCACAGTCTGCCGTACCCCTCGCTGAGGTGACCCTGGGGAAACAGACGGGCAGAGCGATGAGCGCTGGAATGAGCTTGCTGCGGACGGGATTGTGTGGTTAACAATATACAGCTGATCAGATGCTACCAGCTTCATGCCTACTTGTTCACAACGTGTTAGGTGATCCTGAAAAAGTCACAGATGTGGTCTGCAGTCGCTGAAGAGCCAGAGGACACAGCTGGAAACTCAGGGGCACTAAGAACAGGAGGCATTTGATCTGCAGGTCAATTAGCTACCAGCAAGCACATGATCCAACCTCTTTTGTGACGTTTGTAATGTCAAGTTTCTTGCTTTCTATGACAGAAACTATGACAGCAAATTAACACAAACCTGCTGATGGGAGACCAAAGAAGGGGGGCTTTGCTAAAAGTTTCCGCCACCTGTACTGCACTTCCCAGAACGGGTGGAAACTCTCCGCCCTAAACACCCCAGCCCCGGGCAGCACATCAGGACGGACAGGCGGCTTTTCTTTGGCTGGAGCTCAGGCCCAGCCGGTGTGGGGAGGGGGGGGTCAGCCTGCTCCCAGCTGAACACGAGCCACATCGGAGACAAAGCTGCGCTTGTTTGCGCTTCTCGCGCACAAGAGCTGCTGCGGCTGAAAAGCCGTGATCCGCTGTAGCATTTAAAAACATAACCGAGGACGAGGCTGAATAGAGGGAAAAAAAAAAACTAATCGAGGAAAGATATAGTCAAGAAAAAAAACCCAAGAGGCAAACAGCTGGGAGGGCAGCAGGGCGTCCTAACAGAAATACTTAAGCAGCCATCTGTATGGACGGCACAGGGCCCACGCAGTACAGCACATTCAATTCTGCACTTTCTAATCCTTTTATTCCGCTCCCAGAATTCCCACAGGCAACCGGGAGCCCCTTCCCGCGCCTGACAACACGGGGACAGACAGGTTATTATCTCGCCAGCCAGCAGGGCCACAGAGAGCCCTTTCTTCCTCCCCTTCCTTCCTCTGCTGCCGCCTCGTCCTGCAGCCCCCCGCCGCTCTGGGCCACAGTCGCCACCCCTGCGCTCCGGCACGCCTGATCCGGCAATCCGGACCTCAGGAACGGGGCAGGCCCGATCACCTTCTCATGGGGTTCCGCAGAATTTAAGGACTTTTTCACCTCTAATAAAACGCACACTGGCTGTCCACTATGTAAGAAAAAGCAGCTAAATCTAGAATGTTTTAAAACCAAACTTAAATTGCAGACAACTGCTTCGGACACTAACCAGAACTTTCAAGGGCTGGAGTCCTGCAGGATGTACAGGTACCATTCCATCAGTAACCTAAAAAATACATGCTCTAACCTCTTGCTCAATTAAATAATGAGGTCCACAGGTGGAATGAGTATTCAAGAACTCTCCATCCCTCAAAAATGGGGATACCCTTTCCAGGCTTGCCAGCACCCTAGCTATCAATCGCTCCAGCTATGACTGACCAGAACTAGACGATGTTAAGACATTCTATGTACGGACACAGGTTTGGTGAGCTAGTCACGCACACCGAGTCCTGGCTGCTGCAGGCTAGCTTGCCTTATGGAGCTGTTCCCGGCAGTCACCTGACTCTTTTTACTAGTTCACGCAATCAAAACGGAATCAGGAAATGATCGTGGTAGATGTAAGCTTTTGGAACTGGCTGAAACTGTAGAGGATGCAATAAGTCACAGTGCAGTCCAGTGAAGGTTTGTAGTGAGTTTTAATTTGTTATAAACAAGCTTTTTTCTGGAGAACACCCAAGAAGATGCACACAGATTGCATTCTCCTATGGTGCTCTGAACCACTCTCTGATGCTGCTACCAACAGAAGTGATCATTGCATATGCATGAAAACCTATACATATATTTCAACACATGGCTATCTTTGATATGTTTATCCCTGCCTTTTAGTTATTCCTGCTACATCACATATAATAGGCGTGTCTCTCCGACAAGAGGGAATTTAAGGATGAACCCAGGTCAGGTTCTGCAAGACGCTCCGGTGAGATGGGAGCCGGGAAGGCTCCGCTCTCGCCTTCACTGGGAGCTCTGCGGCTGCAGCAGCTGGGTGGCACAGGGAATTGTCTCCATGGCAACCAGCACCCTTACAAAAAAACCCACCACTGTTCACAGCTTCCCCACGTGATGCCGTAGCTGTTGAGAGCAACGTGGCTGAGATGGTTTCTGGTCGCTGAGCACATAAGGTTTGAAACCCCCAGGGCTGACGTGCACAGCGGCCCGTCTCCAAGTCCTCCTTCGGGAAGGGGGCTGTTGCCATGTAGCAGTCAGCTCTCAGGCCTGGCAGAGCTGCATGTGCATCCCTGCCTATTGCCTTTATTTTGACTTCTTTGACATAGAGACAGCGTCACCGTTAACACAAGCGACATGCCACGAGATCCACTGCTCTCAGATTTAGCAACAAAAATGCTTGTTTCCGAATGCAGCCCTTGTGACATAAGCAGAGGAAAAAACAACACGAGAATCTGTGCGGAGGGCAGCCAGACCTCTGTAATGTACCTCCTTGTGAGTAAGAGCACCTGCCATGAATAAAACAGTACAGCTGCATTGTCCTCCGAGGGCTTAGATAAGCAACAGCTTAGATTTTAAAATCTAGATTTTACAATATGTTATACATTTCCTGTATAACTACTGCAAATTATTTTGTAAATTAATCTGCCATGATCATACCGGCACATACTCTAAAACATACATACAAAATTGAAAATAGAATAATAAATGAAAATGCCACTATAAGCAAAATCCTTGAATTTATTAATTTGCATTCACACAATTCTTTGTTTCAACCATGGTTCTAGTTTGCATGCGAGACCTTTAAATTTATAAGTGCCTTTAACACCCTACAGTAAAGAATTCCAGAAAGATCCGTCGTTAAGTTAAAAGGCAGTTTTGCGCTTGATCTTGCCAGCATGCAGTTGCTTCTAAGTGTTGCTCAGGAACTACTATTACAGTAATCTGAGCAGAGGTGTTTACATTCCCTTAAGGGTGGAGGGGTAAGATCATGCGAAGACTTAATCACATCCATACTGCTACCTTCTCGCCATAACAACTCCAAGGCCTTGGCAACACACCTTCCTGTGCCGCGAAGTGTTAAGGCTGCTGGCTCGCTCGTCCGCATGCTCTGAGCGTCTGAGAACTCTACCGTGTCTAAAAACAGGAGTGATCACCCCTACGCATACATCAGCCGACCCACACGTTTCCACGGGGATTTCTGTGAAGTCAGGCCTTGTGATAGTAGGAACGTGGCTCCACCCAGCAAAGTCAAATATAAGATGGCAAAGTGTAAGTTTCTAAAATGTTCCAGCGGTCCTCCCAGAAGACTGCTTAACCAGCCGGGGGGCTCGCCCAAGCACAGGCTGAGCTCTACGATCACGGGTTCGAGTCTAGTCGACCCAGGATTCTCCAGTTAGGTCTCAGTGTGCTGAGCACTGTTGCAGGGAGGGTAGGCAAACAGCACTGAAGGTGAGAGACACTCCTCTCCTCTGAATTGCAGTGTGGCCAGCGAGGCAGCTGGAAGACGGGCAGGCGAGGAGAGTCTGCTGACACTTCCTCACTCTTCACCGCGTGTGGACACAGGGTGTTTAGCCGAGAACGGTGTTGAAAACGCACAGCTGGTGATTCCAGGATCAGGTGGGCATATCAGATTACAGCTGCACAGAACAGCAATCACTCTCCGACATGACCACGTGCTCAACGGACGTGACCCAGTGTGGAGGGCGCAAGGCCACAGGAAAAGCTCATGGTCCTTACCCACATTCGGCTCATATCGCTGAGGTCAGCCTTGTTCCTCATGGAGTCCTTCAGGACCTGGGCGAGAGAGACGGGACAGCTGGATTACAACATGCTCACACCCGGACAACATATACCACCACTGGGACAGACATCCCCAACAAATGAACACAAAGGACACAATGAAAAAACAGAACATATTTCTGTGGCAAACTGTGAATGAGCTGTGCACATTAATACCTGTTTTAGTAAACAGCGCAGGTCCACGTGGACCTGGTCTGGTGGCACTACCATCTGTTAGGCTGTCCCATTTTCTGGTTCCAGCTCTGACCTTACTGACTTGCCTATCAACCTACGACGAACAGTACTTCAACAGCTTTAATACTGATGAACAACCTCATCGCTTCCATGGCGAGAACTATGATCCCTGCCGGAGAGACATCAGCTCCCTCAGATGGTGGCAGTTCTGCTCCCACGCTGCCGGCGGGTGTCAGCCGTAACTTCCACACGGCTCCTGCTCACAGAGCGAGCGAGCCAGGGCACACGAGCCCCTCCGGCTCTCCTGACACCCGCCAGCAACGTGGCCGGCAGCAGTTCTCCACAGAGGTGGTAGCACATTGGTGACTGTTAAATGGGAATGTGGATGGGAAAGTGAACTTCCGTCAAAACTGGGACTGGGAAATAAAATCGAAGCTGATGCAGGTATGACATTTTTACTTTTTTGTCCGTTGCAGTCTTTTAATGTGTCTAGACTAACTGTTTTTTTTAATTTTGAAGGTTTTTGTTACGTGCCACCCAGTTTGCAACAGCTGGTTGTCGCGAGACTCCTGTGCCACGCGCTGGGCCCTCGCAGCCTGACGGGAGAACCGGTGCCAACTGACGGACCTCGCTCAGGCGCCGCTGGTGAACCCCGAGATAAGCGCTGGGAATTCGGAAGAGGGTGAGGGGGCAGGAGGTGCGCGGAGATGCCCCCTAGAGGGGGGCGCAGGGACGAGTGACTCACGTTGGGATGCCCGTCGCGCAGGAGCTTGTGGAACACGTGGCAGAACTTCCAGCACAGCACGGCGTTGCTGGACAGCGGGAGGCGGTTAATGGCCGCCCAGAAGGTGTGGGCTCCCTTCTCGTGGTGGGTTCCCAGGATGCAGGGTGAGGAGCTGCGGTCAAGGAAAGGGAGGAGCAGACAAGCCGGACAGCCACCACGCACAGCACAGCCACCACTGCGTCACCCCTTTCGCTCCCAAACCTCCGAGTCTGACAAAATCAACCAATTATTTCTTCTTTCATACACCCATACAGCTCACTATGGTGTTCTACTTTTTCACATAGGAGCAGACACACGCGAAAGGCAACAGCATGAACACACAAACGGCAACACAATCGAAAATTTCAGGATCTCAAGTTCCTTCAACAGCGCCTCTCTCTCCCCCACACACCGGCTCCACGAAAGGATATTTCTCGCATGCTTCTCCTTGACTGCAACCTCTTGTGTGTTGATGGCCTTGTTGATGCTCACAGCCTATAAAGGAGACAGATAGTCCAGAGGATAATCAGAGATACTGTGTTCTTCCATACGCAGGCGGCCCAAGGCCAAACAGCAATAGTATGCAGTAAGGATATTTGGAAAGGTTCCCTATCCCGCTTTATAATACCATGATCATGGCATAAGATATACAAACCTATCAAAATAGAATCAACTACTACTCTGGGCCCTATCAAAGAACAAGAATTCACCACACACCCCCTTCAATTCCTAACCTTCTCCATGACCATCGACATCAGAGGCAAGATCACAATCAATTCATGATGAAGAAACGCTTGACTGTGCATTTTTTGAATTTCAAAATTGCAGGTTTCTTAAAAACTTTTGTTGAGTGCTGTTGTGGCGTATGCATTCGAACCCTGGGCCAGACTGGCAATGCTGGTCACGGATGGAAATGGCTCCAGCAGGCAAGGTAGCCCCCTACAGCACAAGGTGGGGGGCGGGGGAGGATGACCTACAGGCCAAGAAAGCGCTACAGAGGGGGGTCGTAGCAGTGCATGCAGGCTCAGCCCAGCCCCCACATGACCCAACACACACACAGTACTCTTCATTCAAGCAGTTCGATAGCCTGAGTACAGGTCTGGCCACCCTCTGCTGTTACAATGAAAGGGTGTTTAGTTATGACCGTTGCAAATGCATTAGAACTACTGAAAATACTTGGCACAATGGCTATTTCTGAGAACGCTATCCCCACCTATTTCTGAAAGGTCGCATACAACAGGAGTCAGTTTAACATGCTCTCCGGCCAGGCCAGGTCAGATTCCACACCCAGCCCCATCCCTGTGTGGCTCCGTCTGCGTGTCCACAGGAGGCCCGCTGCTGCTAAAACACGGCTCACGCCGTCAAGGGCTGAGCATATAAAAAATTCAGCCTGCAGGATTCCTCTCATTAAACATTGACAGCCCAGGGAGGGGGAGAGGAAGGAGGAGGTTGCCGAGAAACCTAATGCTGCAGGCATCCCAGCTGCCGTTACTGACAGGGATCGGGCCTGGTGGGATTGAAATGGAAAACCAGCCTTCCTGGGTGAAACACTCCAGCTCCCTCACCGGCAGACGTCCACAGACACGAACACGCCGCACAAGCCCAGCAGACGCGCTCCGTGCCACGATGCTCACGCGCAACAGCCTGCGCCTGCTCCTAACCTCCACTGGCAGCGGTGAGGGGCAGTGGGCTGGGATGCAATCTGTCCCAAGACCCCGGCTTGCGGACTGCTGGTCTCGCAGGGGGAGCTCAGCGCACTGGTGCGGCAGCAGGGGTCTGCTGGAGGGACCTCCTTTCCCTGTGAGGAAGGCAGCTCGTGTCCCTGCCGCTGCCCCCTCCACCCCTGGTCATGAAGGGCATCGGGAAGACGGGGGTCTTCCGCTCCACCACTCCCGAACGCAACGTAGCTTACGCAGCTCAGCAGCTGTTCGGTCCGTTTCCACAAAGCTACCATGATCAGAAACTCACCAAACAATATTTGCTGATTCTGGAAAAATTTTCAAACCGTTTATGTATATATTAAAAATACAGGTAAAACCAGTTTAGAAATTCACTCTTAAAACATAATAGCGGGGCCAGATTATTCAAAGTGTTTCCTCAGAATTCAGGATAATAGTTTAATTACTCCTGTTACAGTGACTTTTCAAAACCGTTAAAAATATTTCAAGTCTATTGGTCCTGCTTGTGCTCCACACTGCTTCACCAATACAATCATGCATGAAGCTCGGTAGTCTGTAAAACACGGAGTAGATTAGTATGCTAAGCACTGGGAGACGCTGGATTCCCTGCGTGGGCCACCATGAAGCATCAGCGAATCCGACATACGTGCTGTGATGGAAATGAATACCGTAGCCGGCAGTCCAATATTCAGGGCAATCTCTACTGCTGGCATTATTAATGGCAAGTTACGCTGTTTCTAGTGGGGGTGGGTGGTGTGAAGTGAGCTTCTGATGAATAGGAAAGCAAAAAGCCTGCCTAGTGACGACATGCAAGCCGCCAGACACCCAGGCACAGCAGTCAGCAGCCCTACAGTCTTTCACACACCCACACGGTGGCAAAGCTGCACTGAGCGCCGACAAAACACCAGCGCCTCTACTCTATAAGATACCGATTAAAGAGAAAGCAACAGGAGTCTGCGGAGGCACTGCTATATACTGTTGAGCTCATCCATTTGTACACTTAACTGCCGCCTCACAACAAAGAAAAGGTCACAATTGAGAGGAGCTCATTAAGAACATCTTGCTTGCTTTTTTCAACAACCCCTGCTGCTCCTCGTAAACCCCACCCGATTTTAACAGCTTGTCCTGGAGACACGCTACCCTTTGTGTAAGGATGCGTTTCCTGCTAGAATGCATGAGTGCTCAGCAAACAGAAAAGGTTGTGGTGGTGAAAGTGGACAAGCAGCAGTGCTCACAGGCCCTCGGCGTGTCGCAACACACTTCCTGCGTGCCGAGCACACGTCCACCGCACAGCCAACAGACTCTCAGACCGCCTCTTCCTCGGACTTCCTGAGGAACAGCTGGGCACGAGCCGCGGGTCGAGGAGTTCAGGAACAGATCCTGTTTCACTCCGAGCAAGCACTGGGTGGGGATGAGGTCAAGCTGTTCCATTTAAAATTTCCACTGAATGTTTTGATGTCCAAATATCTCTTTTTTTTTTTAAGTTTTAAATCAAGCAGTGAACTACGTACTGCAATGTTAACCAAAAAACTATCATAGTACATTTCTAGTAAAGCATACATGACATTTATGAACAGCAAAACATAATGAGAGGCATTTAAATTGCAAGAAATGATTATTGTCCAGTAGCATGTTATCTTTTAATGCCTCTCAGTTTCTTAAACGTATAGCTGACGCAAGAGTTTGATGAAGTAGTAATGAAACCCAGAGCTACCAACAACACAACACGCACACCTCACGAGCACACAGGCGGCTCACGAAGGTAGATGTGGGCAGGTGTGAAAATGCCATCTGGAACCAAGATGAAAAGAACTGAATGGCATTCAGCCTGGTGCTTAACAGCAGGAATGTAAATACAGACACAAATGTACATAGTAGCAGTAGGAGTGTGTGTGTGTGCGTCAGTGGTAACTATAGGGGGGATGTGTGTGTCAGTGGTAGCTGTAGGGGGGATGTGTGTGTCAGTGGTGATAATAGCTGATTTGTGTGGTGAGCGTTCTGGCGCACTATGGCTGCTGTCACATCATCGGGGCTGCACGTCGGTGGGGGTGAAGGGGATCCCCATTACCTGTAAAGTGCTTTGAGTGGAGTGTCCAATAGTAATTAATAGTAGTAGTAGCAGGGGGGGTGTGTGTGCTGAAACTGCTTTGTGCCAGTACTGGCGATCCTAACCAAGTCTCTCTCTCCACTCCCTCTGTCACCAGCTGGCTCAATCGCATCTCCTTGCTCAGGGAGGGCTGAGCACAAAGCAGCCAGCGGGAAAGCAAAGCGGAAAAAGGCATGCAGAATTCCTGAGAGCGAGCAGGAACAGAGAATGGGAAAGGCATGAAAACAACAGGAAAGATGGGGTGATCAGAAGGGGAGTCGAGCAGCGGGGGAAGACGTGCTCAGAGGGTGAGCGAGCAGAGCGCTCTGCTCCACTTCCTGCTCTTGCGCAGTGCTGAGAACCCCACCCAGGCCACTTCCTCTCTGGGCTGGAGCCAGGCAGGGGGCATCAGGGCCAGCACTGACTGACCCCCTGCAGGGCCCAGGGCCCAGGGCACCCCCCACGGCTGGGGACACAGCCTTCCTCTGCAGAGCTCCACTGGTGTTTATAAGTACAACTATAAACACAAAAACACTGGGGAGACACAGTTCCATTTTAATTAACTTCTGCAGAAAGTCAAGCTAATGACAAGAACCACCCACATCACAAAATTTATTTTCATTTGATGAAATTCCACGGATGGTTTCATTAAACCCTTTCAGCCCTAACCCCAAACCTCGGTAGCCCAAGATCAGTGCTGATCGGGCCCCACAGTGCTCAGTTACGGTACCACCTGGGTGAAAGTATAAAACCTTTGCTTTGTAAATGTCTATACTGTAACCTGTGAGGGAGGGTCTGGAACAAGCTGCCCAGCCTTGTTGTCATCCTGGCTTCCTTCATGGAACTTCTGGATGAGACTGTCAGATTATTAAACTACTGGCAACCACTGGCAGAGTTGACTGTCTGGTGACTTCACATCACTGTCCTTCAGCTGCACTGGAGCAGGATGAACATCCACTGCACTGCAGGGAACTGCCTAATAATGTGAACACTGTGCTTTAAAACATTGAGTTTTTTTGTTGGTAGTTTAAAAAAAAGGACTTTCCTCCAATGCTTTGGGCTAGATGAAGTACCGGACTTCCTTGATTATATTATCTTTTACAGACAAAAACATTTACTTGAGAAAAAGGCAGATATCAGCTACTCTGGTGCACAGTCTGGAGAGGACAAGGGTGTTAAGTGTGCTGCACCACTCCCACCATGCAGACAAGGGATTCATTCAGGATGCTTCTGCTCCAGGGAGCTTCAGCAAACTGCGGCCAACTCTTGTGCAAAAGCTGTGAAAATGTAAACATGGTGTCTGCATGACACCACACGCCCCCTGCCTCACTCCACTCCCCTGGCCAGGTTCTGACATAACTAAAAATATCTGGCCACTTCCTGCCGAGCTCTTCACAGCACCGCCCGAAGCGCTTGCACACAGACGCACGGAAACAAAGGTGAAAGGTGCAAAACTGACAGCCGGGGCCTCTTGAGCTGCCTGGAACCCAGCAGCAAGGCCAGGCCGTCACCAACACTGAGCAGGAAAGCGGACCAGTGCGCTTTCAAATCAGAACTTCAACTGCACGGCCCAGGATGACCAGCCAAGGGCCCCGCTGACTCATTGTCCTCAGCCTCTCCTCCACCCTGACTGAAACGTCTCGCAGGTAAAGCAAGTAAAGAAGAAGCTGCTCTGAGATTTTCCCGAAGGACTTTTTTTACTCATTTATAACGCATGTAGTTTCAAAGGTCCCCTCCCTGCGATCCCTTTATTCTCTCCAACAGCAAAAATCAGCAATCAGCAGGACTGGGGGGGGTGGCAGTCAAACAGGTAGAGGAAACACACTAAAACGTTATCCAGGAACTCACAAGTAACCCTGTTGATACGGCTGAACAGCACAGCAGCAGCTGTCCTTAATGAGGCCTGTTCTGCCTTTCGAATGAGATGTTAAGCCAAGGCACCAACTCCTTGGTCACTAAAGAGCTCATCTCACAGTTTGTAAAAACTGGGGCGCTGAACCTGATGCTCTGGCTAAATCCCACTCTGGTTCTGCACAGTCTGGCCTCCCTGAATCCCCTTAACTCAACCATGAGGCAGTTTCTCTCTTCTCCCCCTGATCTGCTGTGCACTGAGACTATACTTCAGTGGGCGAGAAGTGGGTCTCCTGTTTGAAATGCATTTTGGGATCATAGTCCTGTTTGTTGAGTGTCACTCACCTACCATCTTAAACTACATAGCTTCTCCAACCACAAGCAGAAAATGTGGTTTTAAATGCTTCAGGTGTCCCAATGTTTAGTAAAATGACTGCACTGGCAGTGATCTTCCTGGAAAAGAGTAGAAGACAGGATGTAGAGGATGGTCTTCAACTGCTCAGCTTAGTGTAAAAAAGGTTATTTTAACAACAAGGAAGCAAGCAGATAAAAGAGAACCAGGAAGTGGCACTTGGCCTGATGAGCTGGACCACACGGAGGCCCATTCTGCTACACAGCAGACAGCCCCTCTTGCTAGATAAGGGATGCAGGGAGATAAAGGGCTCTCTCGTTTCAGAGCATCAGTCTGAACACGATGCGTTGTCCTGTTAAAGCTGTGCACAAATAATAAGTACTGGAAAAAATGCAGAATCTGGTGGCTTGATGGAACAGGAAACATCAAGAAGGCTGAATAATATAGCCTGAAGCACAGGGGATCTAGACCGGGCTACAGCCGCTATACCAGCCTCACTGCTCAGTGCACAGCGCCCTGCTGCAACAGGCCTGTAACAGCAGAGCACAGAGGAGGCCCCTGGGCCCTAAAAAGCACGTTGCAAGGCTCCGAAAGAGTGGTCTTGCCCCACATGGCACCCCTAAACGGTGAACCGCTACACACCGCCATCTCGGTTTGGGCCTGGTGGCTGGAGCTCGCATTCGCTTAGCGCCCCGACGAGATGTGCGCCTGGCGCCCTCGCGGTTGAGCGGCAGGCTGGCTCTCGGTACGCCAGGGCTGCGTCCGAGGCAGGGAGGGGACGCCAAGCGCAGACGGCTCAGGGGCTGGGGCAAGGGCAACGCGAGGCGAGGCGCTCCGAGCGGAAATCAGAACACGCGCCCTCTGACCTGTTCGCACTGTCTACAGGCCTGGGAGCCCACAGCACTGCTGCACTGTACAGCGCAGAGGACAGAGCTGTGGGCAGGCAGGGCTGCCACACGAGGAACCCAACAGGGCAGAGGCACAAAGCTGCCCTTAACTGCAACTGTGGAAAATATTCAACTGGATGGACCTTCACCAAACTCGAGGGTGGAGATTACCCGGTGTCCACGTGAGGGCCGTGTTTCTGGGAGTTCGAAAAAGTTACCAGTTTAATATTGCACGCGGTTCCTGATCAATCAGCAACACTTACCAGCTGTTCAGCCATCTCGCCATCAATTAGGCTGACTGATCAATGCTACTCCCTACATTTGGGGACGTTCAGTACAAATTACATCATTAACGTACATCAGGAGTTAAACAGCAAAACTACTGATAAGTATTAAACACTTTAAAATTCAATTAGATGTTTTTTATCATCATGTTGCCCGAAAGGACTCGATCTGTAGCACCTGCTTGGGAAGGGCAATGCTTCAGCTGGCGAGAACATTTAAAACCAGAGCCCAGGAAACGTCCCAGTGTATCCCAGCCTCCCACCCAGAGGCACAGAAACCACCGGACTCCCAGGGACCCCCTTAAGGACAGGACCGCCGGGGACAACCTGCTCGCTCGCTCACCGGCTGTCTGCCTCCTGCAATAACCGAGCACCGGCAGAGCCGAGCCGAAAGGTGAGCATGTTCATCTCGCGCTAGAGAAACCCCGAGCGGGAAGGCAGAGGCTAGGGAACAGCTGCCCGCCGACAGACAGGACCTGCGCGGAATTAGTCTGCCATAATCCAGCTCGCCCCGCTGCCGCTGCGGAGAGGAGAACTGGGAAGTGGCGGCAGCAGGAAAAGCGAACGGCTGCGGTCTGCAAATAAATTAGCAACTGTACCCCCCCCCTCCACGCACCGATCTGTTGCGCCCTTGAAGCGAGCGCCGAGACACAAACAAACAAGCGCTTACCATCTTGCTCAGGTCCATTGTTTCACAGGGAACAATAGGTCGACCAGCAGGGACGGAAAGCAAGCCAAGCAAAATAAAACAAAAAACAGAGGCGACAGTGAGGGTTGTGCTTCCTTAGAAAACAAAAAGAAAAGGAATCAATCTGCCTCCGGGGGGAATCCTTCAGCTCAACATGTGTCCCCAACTGCCATCGGTCCTCTCCCTTCCTGCCCCCTCTCTCCCAGCTCAGCAGCCTCCGGAACCAGGACCAGCGGAGACGAGACCCGTCTGGAAGTGGTCGGCCAGCCGAGGGAGCAGGGGAAATCCCATAGAGCTCCGTGTGCGCGGGAGAGCGCGTCTGTGCCGGAGCACTAGCAGAGCAGAGGCTGCAGACGATCTAATCCGCGGGAGCCTCTCGCGCGCTCGCTCGCGTGCTGCTGTAGGACAGCCTCCAGCCGGATTTCTGAAGGTGGGGGAGAGCAACACACAAAAAAGAAATCCAAGCCTCCGGCTACTCGCGAGCCGCAGCTCCTCCCCCTCCCCACCCCCCCGTCCACGTGGAGTTCAAAAAGAAGAGGCCTGGAAATCTGAATAACAACAGGGGGGGGGAAAAGGGGGCACAACAGGAGAGGTATTGAGCAGGGCCGCCCCTCTTCCTCCTTTTTCTCCTCCTCCTCCCCCACCAGGGGCTGAGCAAGGCCAGCTGCAGAGCCCCCCGCCGGCCCCCTCCGCATGCCCTTTGACCTGTGGGGGTCACGCCTGATCCCACCCGCCCCCAAGCCACCCCCTGCCAGCAGCAGCGGGGCAGAGGCTAAGGGCAGACAGCACCCAGAGTGCCAGGTAACCTGCCCGTGGGGCCATCGGGGGCCTCCGGGTCCCCCTGCGGCTTCAGAACTCTGGGAATGAAGTTTTCTGCCAGCACCCTGACTGCTCGTTCCATTCTTTTCCAGGAGAAGGCTGGCGTCTGTCTTCCTGTGGGTCCCACACACTGGACAGTGTTCCACAGGGTGTGGGAAGGGGGGCATTCCGCTGCCCAAAGGAGGTGCTCTTTGACCCCTTTCAGGGCTCCTGCAGAGGGCGACTACTGTAGCCCCAACCCCTGGACCCGCGACCGGCCATTGCAGCCCATGACATCACCGAGAACCGTCCGAAGCTCCCTGTGGCTATTTTCAAGTGTTTTTCTGGAAGCGGTTTATGGTCAGGCCGGGGGAGCGGGGGGGCACCACCCCCTTCCTGTAATGAAACCACACTGTGGAAGAGATCACAGCTCTGCTCGGATGTTAACTCTGAAAGACACCCCTGGCGTTCTATTAGACAGCGGTGGCACTTCATGGGGAGAGATCAGGCTGCAAACCGATGTGACATGTCGGAAAACCATCCCTCCTTATTGCAGACTCTGCCAGATAAAACCCCAAAAGTGTAAAACGCAAGAACTGCCACCATCTTTCCTTCTGCCGGCTGTCGCTCGAACGAAGAGCAGACGTCCGGCTCCTCTCTCGCTCGGCAACCTGGAGGTTCTTCCAAGAAACCAAACGCATTCGCTCATGGAGATCCGCCTCCCCGCACCAACACGGAGCATCAGTGTGGCCAGCTGCAGCTGCACAGACACACTCGCTCAGGGCTCCAGAGTGCCTCACGCACAGGGCAGACGATGGCTGGGACATGGAGTGGGGGAGCTGGGACGGGGGGGGGCTCACAGGTCCCAGTGATGACCCAATCCCAGCAGAGATTTCCTAACTGCGAGACACCCCTCCTGGGGGAACCCCAGTGTCCCAGCCGGACTTGGGTTCGAACGCACGGGCAACACTGCTCTAGGAACGTGAGGTCTGACACAGCGTGCGCTTCAATACGAGACCCAGCAGCCAGTCTCAGCCGCTCATGCCCTCTGCCACTGCTGGAGCTCGGGCAAGCCTGAATGGACGGACACAGCTTGCCCGAGTTCCAGCTCGGGGCACGATAAGCTGTGATCCCCTTCATGAAGAGGGGCCAAAAAACTTTCCCAGTGGCAGCTAAACGAAGATGAAACCCCAGGGGACTACAGCCCGGCGCCTGAAGCAGCGAGCACAGGCCTGTCAGGATCGTCGCAGGGTTTCGCAGCGGCTGGGCTGGAGGGCTCTTACAGTGCCCCTCCTGCAACAGGACGGCCCCTTCGCTTGCCACTTCCCTGAATTGTTTTTACCAACACAGACGCTGCTTGTTTCCATCTACAACAAACCCCAGGGCTGCTCACACGGCAGGGCCAGAGGCAGGCAGCAGCAGAAGAAGCCACACACTCCTCAGCAACCGAACCACCGTCTGCTAATCAGCCCACATGCGCCCTTCAGACGCACCGTTTAATCAGGGATCGGTTCATTATTCACCGCCGGTGTCCCCGGACAGCGGACTTACCGGACGGCGGCCTAATCAGAGAGGCCTGACGGTGCAGGGCCCGAGCGTCAGGAGAGCATCTTACCGGCAGCCATGCAACCCCTACCTGGACGACAGGAGAGGCACTGCGAGATGGGAAATTTTAAACGTAAAGGATCACCTTTCAGAGACAGACAGTGTGCAGTAGAGCACAAACCCAGCAGCTCATGGCACAGTATCAGATCCGTGCGAGGTGTAGGGCCTGGCACAGATGCTCACACAGGAAGCTGGTACTTTATACCACATGGGGCAGCGGCACAGTGGCAGTGAAATACAGCCTGAAGCCTCAGCGAACCGCCGTGTGCAGCGGCTGCCCCTGGGCTCTGGGGCACACTCATCAGTCACTGAGGCACAGGCTACACCCTGCTTGTGCGGTTCCCCTGAGCCCGGCAGGCCTGTCCCTCCAGGCGGCATATGGCTGCTGCTGGTCACCTGGAGTCCCGCCCTGAGGGTGCTCATTCCGAGGTCACTCCGGTTTTCTCAAGCTCTTCCTCCAGTCTGCCCTACTCTATCATCCCTCCACCGGGATATACAGCTGGACCTATTCCTTTAAAAGACTCGAAGCAAAGACAATAGAATATGGCCACTTCCTCTAACTGTTGCTGAAATCATTAACCAACTATAATGAACCCCTACGCTGCCCTGGATCACAAGCAGTCACTTAGACCTGCGCTCTATGGATACCGCAAAAACATGGGGCCAACCCCGGTCCCAGTGCTCTTATAGCTCACTCTTGGATTTTTGGGATTTCTAAATACCTGAAGCAATTCCATTACAACTGACTAAGCATGTTATTTGTTCGATTGAGTGGTTTAGAAATTATTTGCATTGCAAATCCCAGTCCGCTGTAGTTCTCTAACTATGTGGCCAGCCCCAGTTTAACTGAAAGTACTTACTAAATGGATTAAACTGATGTGAAGGAGACCCTGAGGACCTGCTGGATTGTGGCTCTCCAGGCCCAGGGATAAGCAGCCCTTTAGTCACGGAACTGAAGCATAATGCTTCGATTAGGGCACCCTCTGGTGGCCCACACGTATACTGCAAGACAACACCCATATGAAAGCACACAACCTGGGTTTGCAGAGCTGGGAGCAGTGGTCCAGCCCCACTCCTGGCAACTCCCAGTGCAGGTCACCCCAAAACTTTTGAGTATTGGAAAACTGCAGACTTGTAAAGTTGCGGAAGCAAGAAAAAGGCAGATATTCTCCCCGAACGAAGCATTTTTCATTCCAAAACCTGTCTCTTACTATATTACTATATAGTTTATTAAAACATTTACAATTTAACTAGTAAAAACGAAACTGCCCCAAATCTTCACCACCAGACACGGGACAGCAACGTCCTCCAAGAGTCTTGTAAGTAGACCATATTAAAAACGCAATCCACACCATGAGAAAACTGTTCAAGAGGAAGAAGCTAATTTCATGCGATGCTTTTCATCCCAAATAACTGCTTGTTTACCAGTCCGTCTTGAACCACAGTAGATTTGTGTACACACGTGTGTGCACCAAGATCAGGTGAAGAAGAGTTATCAAGCCCAGAGTTTGAGAAATATCTCCAATCAGCACAGGCAACCAGGACCTTGGCTTCAAGTCTTAGCTGTGAGGAATACTAATCAAACTATTAGCATAGACCAGGACAAGCATCAGAACACAGTGCAACCTAGTGGTCAAACCACAGAAGTGCAAGGCTAAATTAAGGCTAAATTTGACAAAAGTCAAAAATAAGCATGTATTTTCAATTTAAGGGCCCCCACATTCACTCTGAATTCAATCACATGGAGAGAGTGCTGTTCCCATCTTCAGAAGCAAGCCCGTCATCTGAAAAGATTCATTGTGCGTCAGCTAATGTTTTCCATTTAGATTCATCCAGGATTGAATTATGTGTAACCCTGCCTCCAAGGATCAATAGCGTGCCCGCTAATGCTCAATAATCAGGCCTGTTCCGAGACATTAGCGAGGATCATGATACACACTGCCATTACAGAGGAATTCGTGCCCTGGTGAATACGATCCCATCCCCTCAACCACGTCCGCTCTCCGTCTCCCCGCCGTCTGCGCCCCCCGTCGGGACGCGCGTGTTGGGGTGTCAGCTCAAACCCCGGTCTGTGGGCGCACCGAGGCGTCAGTGGAGGAGTTTCAGCACGCTGGCGAAAGCAGGCGTTACTTCCAGATGAAAGCGCGCAGGCACAAATAAACCGAGGTCTTGCACAGCCGGCCGCTTCTGCCTCCAGTCAGGCCCTGGTCCCACAAGGCAGCTGCTCCCATGCCTGCTGGACCCCGGCGTCCGGAGACGAGCCAGGCTGCAGATGGAAGGAGGCCATTCCCTGACCGGCGACTGGTCCCGGGATCTCGCCAGTGCCGGATAATCCGCTTCGTTCAGCACGAGAGAGCAGGCTGCCATGCGGTCTTCCCTGCAGGCCTGCGGGCCGCCGGGGAGCACAGAGTCTTCTTCGGTGGGCAGACGTCTGGCCGGCAGAGGTGCAGGGATGGCCGCTGGTCGAAGGCCCAGGGCAGCGTGAGGGCGTGCGAGGGGACTGCCAGGACACAGAACTGGTTACTTCCACTTCAGCTGAAGCGTGAACACTGGACAATTCACAAACCTGGCATTTCAAGTGGGAGATAATTTTCCCTTCTGTATCAATGCCTTTGACGTGCATCTGCACATTGATGTTACAAAATCAATTAGATTATTTTTTTAAAGAAATCTCTGTCCCCTTAGTTCTCTTGGAGAGCAGAAAGGAGGCAGATGCTCTCTTGCTCCTGCATGACTCCCCGTCGACAGTGGGGAATCCTCCTGCAGCGTCGACTTCATGAGGTTCACCGCACTAAAATATTTACCCTGCCTGGCTGAAGACCGTCTGGAGTTGCACTTTATGCTGCTGAGTGTTCCTGCCTTTGAGGTTAAGGGAAGCGGTGATTACCGGACAGTGTCCCTCTGTACGCAGGGATTATCGCTGCACTTTCACCCGGACTGTCCTGGGCTGCACTGATGTCCAGCACTTGAATAGCTTTAATCCCCAGAACTGCACTGAGGGCACCGAGGCAAGGGGCTTTTGCTGTCTCAGTGTTTTCCGCACATACTTTCTCTAGGGGTGAGAAACGAGCAGGCAGGATTACAGCCAGCCTGCCTGGGCCTGTGCTGCTCCGCCTGCTCCCAGGGGAACACAGACCCCCCCTCCCTCTCCAGCTGCATTCCACAGCTGCCTGCACTGCCGGCACAGACAGACCGGGAAACTGCACTGCGTGGGCTCAGGGCTAGAGCTCAGAGAGGCCAGGGACGGCCCTGGGCAGCACTGAGAGACTTGGAGGACTGACAGCCTGCACATGGAGTTCTCTGAAAACAACCGACAGAGAGAGGAGAGAGAGAAAAACACCTTAATGTCCACAGGGCTCAATTAGGGGACGGCAATAAAATATTGGTTACAGCTGAAAAACTGAGCCAAGAACTGAGCCCAGAGAAGAGCCCTCTCAGCCAGCCTGTCCTGAAGCTCACTGATACCAGCCAGCCTCCAGACAGCACAGCCAAAACAACACCAATCGCAGTCAACCAACACCACCTCACCCACACAAACAACAAACACTTGAATGCAAAAGGACCCTGAAAAGACGAGCAGCGCTATCTGAACATCTGATCATGGCGACCCTCATGAAGTACAGACTCAGTGACCACAGCCTGGCCATGGAAACTGGACACAGACAGAACTGTCTGCCCAGAGAGGACAGACTGTGCTCCCACTGCCAGCAGGGAGAAACGGAGACAGAATGCACTTTCTGCTGCACTGTGAGAAATACTCTGGGATCACAGATTTTCTACAAGGAATAATGTTTAATTCCAGATTTCCCACACCTGCCAGAATCAGAACAGCTCCCAGTTCTACTGGGGAAGGAAACTCAATAGAGCTGCAGCCCAGTATGAGATCACCTGAGATCACAGCCTGAGGGACAGACAGCGAGTCTGTCTCATTATAAGGTTTTATGTGACGTATGTAAATGTCCAATAACGTTTTGGTGCTTAAAATGTCCGTAAATGTTGTGTTGAGGATATCTGCATTGGCAGCACTAACTCATCAGTCCTGCCAGTACAGCTTGTTGATTTGGACTTGGGAAGGCTGGGAGAGCGGCCAGGGGGTGGGGGGTTGTGCTCAGAGATGAGTGCTCCTTGTTTAGAACGAAACTAGCTTTACTGTCAGTGCAACTTTGTTCCCCAGGTACAACCAGCAGCCTCCCTTTCACAGAACCATCCACAGGCTTTAGTAATACTAACAGCTCCAGCTGACATTTGAGCTTCCTCCTAACCTTGCCCGAAAACGTGAAGTGCCTGTAGCAACCCCACACAACTCAGCGTCCCCGAGCCAGAGGCCAGACCCCAGCCCTTCCTGAGAGGAGAGGTGCGAACGAGGCTCTGGGCGCCTGCTTCATGCTGCGGGAGGGAACAGCACTGCGGGCAACTTGCGACTCAAACAGGACCCACAGGAGGCTAGCCAGTCCCTGCTGGCACTCTGGGAGAGGCATCACGCCTTCAACAAAAGCAGAAGTGACTGAAATAGCATGAAACGTTATAAATAAAAAAAGCAGGCAGTCACTAACAGCTGGAACCTTTCCGCAGCTTGTGAAGCGACCTCACTTTTAATGGCAAGACGATGACCCACCTAAGTGCCTGAGAAACTAGTAATTTGCCTTCACTGAGCTTCCCCTCCCCTCCCCTCCCCTCCCCCCTGCAGATCCGAGACAGGAAGCCAGGCTCCGCTCTGGTCAATAAGACTGTGTTATTTACACTCCCACACAACAATTATCCAGGCCCCTGCCAAGCTATTTTTATAATTTTGCACAGAAGGTCAGAGGCTCAAGGCTGAAAACACTGCTTCTGCACACCAGCCTTTCCAAAGTCGAACCCAGTGCCCCGAAGGCCATGGCTCAGGGCAGGAGCAGCAACAACCCCCGACGCCCCTTTCAAAACTCCAACTGCACCCCTGAAGCACAGAAAACACATTTCAGCAGGACGCTTGGAAACAAGTAGGATGAGCTGGTCTCCTGCCCAGAATGTACAAGCTTTCCAGTCTCACCGTCTCCTCTCCACAAGGCTGCTATGGGTTTGGTGGCACATATTGCTTACAAATTGTGCACAGTATGAGCAACGTCTGGCTGATCTGGGGAAGCGTCTCATCAGCGGCCCACACTTCATTTTTCCGCTCTCCTTGAGAGGAGGCAAACACTCCAAGAGAAGCTGCTACTTAAAGGAGCTCCTGGGGTGTCCCTGAGCCTTGTATGGGCTTGTCATTGCAAATGCCCGCTGTCAACGAGGCTCAGGGCCCCCACAGCCCCTCCAGAGCCGTCGCCTCTCCCACACAGGAGCAGGGGAGGCACAGAGGCCTCACTAATCTGACCTAGTTTCATCTGCACAGGCTCCATGGAGTCTCTGCCCTCCCCAGACCCCGGCCTGGAACGGGCAGGATCCGGTGCTCTCCCTCAGCCAGCAGCCAGAGCAGACAGACCTGCTTCACCCCCTCATTCACATGCCTGCGACAGCAGCCCTGGGCCCACCCCCTGTCTGTCAGACCCCGGCCAGCTCCTGAGCTGCCCCAGGACTACCCAACGGGTAGCTGCAAGCACAGGAGCGATGCAAAAAGTAGAGCCAGTTTGAGCATTTTTATTTCTCTCCAATACTCATTTATAACACACCTCCTTACATTTTAACACTCTCTGTTTTGTTTGCACTGCCAGACCTCTGCTTCCTTTCCTGCTACGAGTCCAAAGGTTCAATCAAACAGATTCTTACTTTACTTCTAGGATAAATTTAATAATAGTAACAGTAATAACAGCCAGGAAACTCTGAGATCGAGTGCACCAGGACTGCGGAAACCGAGCCACGGTACCGCACTGGAAACCCTCCGTGCGCACCAGTGTTCAGAGCAGGAGGGAATGAAACGGGTCCTGCTGCTCCCACTGGGACACTCCCAGGAGCGGACAGGACTGAGGCCAGTGTGGTTGTGTCTGCTGTCACTGGCAGTTTAGAAATGAATCACTGATTATTTTCCCATGACGTAAGGCCATGAGGTACCGCTAAATATCTCTCACCCAGGCTCATCGCTGGGGCGGCCCGGGCAGAGCCACTCGCCCCTACTTCTCTTCCCAGCGCCAGAGAAGTCGAGGACCACCTCGTCCTTCGAGCCGACAGCCCTGACCTCTGACCTCCTGCTTCTCGCCCCCCCTCAGCCTCGGCGGGCCTGGGTCCTGAGGGGAGCTCCGAGTCCAGACCAGCACTCTTCCACGGCCCTCTGCTGCCTTTAAGCTCTGACAAATGCGCGAGATTACACAGATTAATTCGAGGGTGCTCCCGGCTGCAAGGCCAGACTCTCACGCCCTGGGCCTCCTGGGATTGCACTCCACGTGCCCCAGGCCTCAGCAGCGCCCTCTTCAGGACGAGCGCCTGCTGTCCGAGGGGCAGGAGGGGGGGGGTCAGAGGGCTAGAGCTCCGAAACAGCCCCTCCAGCAGGCCGCGGCTCGCCAGAAAAACGAGGCGCAAAGCGCGTGCACCCCGACCACCGCCTCCGGGGGGCCAGCCAGCAACATCCTGCAGCTGCTGAGGAGGCAGCCTGACCCCCTCTCCCCCAGCTTCACTCGGAGAGATTACTCCCCAGCAAACGGCCTCCAAACCTGACACTTTACAGCACACTGGAGCCCCCGCAGCACAAGAGCAACAGCACAGGTTCAGCAGAGTTACAGAGTACCAGTTTACCTCAACTCCTGCCAAAGCCACAGTTCTGAAGGCAGATAAGGGGATGAGGACACACCTGGTGATATTCCAGCCCTTCTGCTCTCGGCTCAAATTTACGTGCGCAGCTCCAGGGACCCGTCTGGGCCACAGTGCCCCTTCACCCTCTCACACACACAGCTGATCACCCCTGATCACCCCCTCGCCCCCAGACAAGCGCCCACAGACGTTCAGCACCAGTCAGGCAACACCCTTCTGCAATCCCTTCATATCAGGGATGCCAGATAAACGGTTCCCTTTTCTCCTATTAAACCCAAACACAATCATTCAACCACCTGCACTGTGCACACTGTGACTTCTAAAGCCAGCAGCTCACTTATAAAGCCCAGGGATCGTGAATAACTAACTCGCCAACATCCCGGTCCGTGCGCTTACTTGTAAATCAGCCCTTCAAGCCGCTCTGACAGCTAATCGCTACGGCCAGCTGACGGATCTCACAAGAACAGGTTAGAAGTCGTCAGGAACAGATATCGGAACTGACAGCAGTCGAGGAAAGGCGACGGCCCGTTCTCACACGGTCACTTGAGGCGAGTTTCGACAAAATCAAGCCGTATTGGTCCGAACCGAGGGCTCTGCCCAGACGCGCCCGCTCCCCCAGGACCGCTTTCGCGAGTGGCAGGCGGGGTCACCTGAATTTCCACGCCGGTCCGAGGCGCGACAGAGCACGACGCCGGGCCGGAGGGGCCGGGGGGGGCCCCGCTACGTCACTCCCCGGCTCGTGCCCCGCGAGAGCCGCTCGAGACCGGCTCGAGACCCGCTCGCGGACGCCCGCCGCGCCGCCTTTCCCCGGTTGGGACTGGGACGGCTGGGAAATCGCGCTGGGAACCTGCCGGCCCTCGCAGGAGGCTGCCCTGCCTTTTCCTCAGGACCCGTTACACGGAGGACCGCAAGCCCCCCGGGCGCCGCTCCTACCTGGCTGCGCTCGAAGCTCTCCCGCTCCGCGTCCAGGCTGCTGGCGCCCGCCCGGCGGCTCAGCACCTTGGGGATGGGGTTGGGGACCTGCTGTATGGAGCTCTTCACCCGGTCCATCGCGGCGGGCGGCTCCGGCGAGTGCGCAGCGAGGACGGAGTGCTGTTTTAGAATAGCACGACCAGGCAGTGAGGAAAAGTCCAAGCGCCCCGACGAAGTTTCTTCGCCACTCTGTAGTTCACAACTCTCCGCCCCGGGAGCTGCCTTCCAGCCTGCCTGCAGAGGCGCACCCGCCGCAGGCTCCGCCCACAGCGATAACCTGGCGATGTGATTGGCTAGTTTAATACAGTGGCCCACCCATTGCTCGTATTTCCGGCTTCTTCTTGGGCGGTCTCGGCGTCAATCTTAGTTTAGCCCCGCCTCTGGGATGATCGGAATGTCCATCGCTATAGTCCCGCCCAGAACCCCCCTCCCCCTTTTACGACACCCGTTGTTCCTGACGTCCAATTGGTCCATTTCCACATCAATCACCCAGCTACCCCGCCTTTCAGAGCTCAAATCTTTTACCTGATTGGTTGTTGACCCAGTTAGTCACTTGCGTCTGGGGGAAAAAAAACATTGGGGAACCATGTCTCATTTCAGTCTTAGGTTAGTAAGAGCTCTACTCAATAACATCCCCAAATTGTGCAGAATGTTCTATAAGTATTTGAGATAAAATGTGGGATTCTCTGTACGTTTCGGTAGGTTTCCAGTAGGGGAAAACTGCTCCCTAATGGCGTGGCGCGTTGTTGTCACGCCCTTATCCATGACTGTTTACATTGCCAGAGTTTGTGTACCGGCTGTAGATGCGGGCCCGTTACCGAGACCGGAGGCACTGTCAGTCTGACACGCTGGACACGGGCCTGTGTCCCGACACACCCCCTGGCGGCACCAGCACATCACTCAGTTCAATACCCAACACGGCTCTCGGCGGAGTCACCCAAACACGACCCAGTCTTTATTGTACCGAGCATATTCCTGTTCGCTGCGTCATCTTAAGCATCGCTGATCTCGCAACGGTGAGGGTGATCTTTAAATTGAAATGCTATCCGTCCTGATTGCGTTTCCTGGTCGGGCGAGGGAAGGACACTGATGGAGACAGTTAAAAATAGCACGGTATGCTCCGGAACTCATTCCAGAATCCACTTGAGACTTTTTTGCAGGATTCTGTACTGTGTATATAACCATGTTTTATGAATCAGGTCGCTGTCAAACAGTTTTGCATCAGTTGTGAAACTTTCATTTCCGTTCCAAGTTTTTTTTTTTCTACTTGCGCTTGCGGCACTTTTTGCCTTTTTCCCCCTTTTCTATGGTCTGTAAAAGTTTCCTCCTGTATTTGTCTAGAGTGGCCCAGGAAGGCGCTGCTTTCTGGGACTGAACCTGGCGGGTCCTGGACTGGTCCTGGACTGAACTCACCCCGGAGTCCTAGCGGGGAGCGCGGGAGGTGTGTCCGTTGGCCGTCGGCGAGATGGCGAGAGGACGAAGGAGGGGTGGGCAGTGCGAGGTCTCGGGGCAGAGACAGGGCGCGCTCAGGGGAAGCGGCCAGCTGAGGAAGTGAGGTGTCCCCTCAGAATTTCACAGCTGGCTGACAGAGAGCCTCTCACATCCTCCCTCCCTCCCTCCTGGCGGCTGGCCAGGGCCCACAGCCGTCCACACGCCCCCCCACCCAGGAATCCCGGAATCCCAGCACCTGCTCCGACTCCACCCCCATCCCACCCTGTGAGTGTCCACTGCTCTCCTGGTCCTTCAGCCCCCTTCACACTGGGCTTTAGTGTAGCCCTGTGGTGGCCCCCCAGCCTGCATTGCGCTTGACCGTACCTCTGTGCCTCGCACTGTTCACACCGTGCTTCACCGGGCTGTACTACTGTACGGCTTTACTTCTTACAGGTGAACCAAAGTGCGTCTCCTTGCACAATAAAGCAGAGGAAACGTTCTGTTTATCCGTCTTTCACTTTTCCAGAGTGGAGTCATCTTCTACACGTTCAACTGCCCACTCCAGCCTCCAGCGCAAAAAAAGCCTTTTGACAAACAAAACCTTTTTGTCCTCACAAAAGCACATCTAGGGCTCTTCAGTAGCTGGAACCTTTTCCTCCCCTCGGGACAGAACAATCATTTCAGCACCGTCGTTCTGCAGCAGGCCTGTGAAAGGTCCCGCACGAGAGCTGTGGAAATCCTGCGGGATTACAGAACAAAAACCTTCAAACACTGAACCCAGAAGGATTGTTTGCCCATTACAAGCATTCAGGGTATGTACAGGAGTCCCAGAGGATATGGCTCCCCAAGTCCTAAGAGTTTCATTTTTCAGGACTGTCTTGTAGGTGAAGTTATGGGAGTTCCCAGTGCCCACACTCGCACTTCTCTCTAGCACGTTGAAGGAAGAAGGGAACGTTTTATTGTCCCATTAGAGGACAGCTGTCCATGTCACTGAGCCACTATACAACCCAGTTCAATGAGAATGATTTGTCAAAATACAGTGCAGCGTAAGGAAACATGGATACTGTTAAAGTTTGTTTTTGTCTGGAACGCAAATTCTCCTTCTGAATTAAGAAAACGTAAGAGCATTGCAATTAAGGCGAGTTGAACTGCTTAGGATTTCTACAGCAAACGTTTAATTTGGAGTCCCGTGGATGTGAATGTGCTGCTAGTGAATTTGATCCTTTTTGCTCAAAAACACTTCTGCCAGTAATTAATCTCCCATTTCCAGTCATACTCCTGGCTGCGTCCCAGGGCCCGAAGGAGAGAAAGTGAGACAGTGCTATCTGCTGCCTCCCCTCCAGCCATAATAAATCAGTGTCTGTGTTAGATCACAGCCCAGTGAGAGAGCACCGTACTGCAGTATTTCAATGTGTTAAGCTCCTTTAACATAGCTCTCAGGCCATGCTTTGGCCCCATGAGCACTAGTAGGGGGCCTGCTTACTTCAATTAACATGTAATCATCCCAGATTAGTGCTAAATCCTGGTCTGTGAAACTGCAACTCACTGCTCCTTACAGTATAAAGGCAGACTAAAGTCCACATAACAGTTCTCAGGTTTGCTGTGGTCCAGCAAACAGAATAGTTCTGCATCAAACCAGTGTATTATCTGGACCCAGATCTCTCTCAATGAGAAGAAATGCAATTCACATTTTCTGGGGCTGTAAATTTAACTTATCTCAATCGACCGACAGAAATGTGGGATATGCATGATAAAGTTAGGCAGTATCCTGGTAATTCCTGGGGCAAAAAGTTTCCCTTTGGAAGTAAGGTTACATGTTTTTTTTTGTGTTCGTAAACGCTTTTCCTGACACTCCACTTTACAGGTAATGGGGATCCCCTCTACCACCACCAGTGTGCAGCCCCACCTGGATGATGCGCCAGAGCGCTCACCACACACCAGCTCTCAGTGGGGAGGAGAGCACAGTGATGGAGCCAGTTCAGAGAGGGGGGTAATTAGGAGGATTGGTAAGGGCCAATGGGAAATTTGGCCAGGACACTGGGGTAACACCCCTAATCTTTTCGAGAAACGCCCTGGGATTTTTAATGACCACAGTCAGGACCTCGGTTTTACGTCTCAACCGATGGTCGGGGTCTTTTTACACTCGAGTGTCCTCGTCACTGCTGGCATAAAAAATGAGTTTCACCCTGATCACACCTGATTCTCTTGAAAGTTATAATTCTAATCAGGGAAATTGCATCCTACAATCGTGCTGTTGCCACAATGCTTTGTAGTGCATCTGTCATGCGTGGTAGTACTGCTGCACCACGCAGTGAGAACACTGAAAACACTTTCTATGGTGCTGCGGTAAAAGTTCAAGAGGAATCACAATATAAATAACCAACTTGACGGTGAATCGGCCGACGTGCAACCCCGCTTTTGTACCCACTGTAGAACCCGCTTCGTCGGTTTAGGTGACTGTGGACAGAGGTCAGCCCCTGGCCGGGCACAGGCCGGCTCCCGGCGCCTCTCCTGCCCGCCGAGCGAGACCGGCCCCCCCGCGCGCCCCGCGCCCGGCAGGATTATGGGATATTAAAGTCCTCCGGCGGCGCGCTGCCGCCATGTCTCCCAGAGAGAAGCGGCGGATCGCGCTGATCTCTGTGGCGCTCCTGGCTGTCGCGATTTTCTGCTTCGCTCTTTATTACATACCGACTTTCCTTTACGTGTTGTTCATCCTTGGAGTGTGCACTGTCGCCTGCTTCTGCCACGCCGGCGGCCCGTCCCAACACACCAGGCTCGGCCCTCAGCCTCGGCCTGCCCTGGCCATCCCGCCGGCGCTCAGACGCTGGTTGCCGGGCAAGACCGCGAACGGCGTGCCCTCGGCGGGCCGGGTCAGCTCCCGGGGCCACCAGGGCCGCCCCGGCAAAGGCGAGCTTGGGGATTCGGCGGCGCCCAGAGGCGAGCGGCGCTGGGAGGTCCGGGGCGCTTTTCAGAAGGAGGCAGAAGGCGGCGGCAACGGCTCGTTTGTGTTCAGCCCCCGGGACCTGCTGATGGGGAGCTACCTCAGTAAGGCGGACAGCCCCGGAGCCGGCGGGGCGAGCAGGGAGCTCCGGGAGAGGCTGGCTCGGCCCAACCATGCCGTGCACACCCCCAACAGGAGACTGTCATTCGGGTAAGACCCAGCCGGGCGAAGCGGCTCAACCTCTGTGCTTTGCTACTGCGGAGAGTGAGACGGCGCTGTGATTAAAATAAATCGGGTTTGTTCCTAAGTGCTACAGCGCCGGTCTGCTCGCCTCTGTTTAAAGCCAGCGGCGGGGTTTCCCTCCAAGATTTGAAAATGTGGGAGTTGCTGCTTCGCCGCGGTCCGGCCTCTCCGGGGGGGCTCGGCTGTCGGACCGGGCCGGCTTGGTGCAGGAGGGCTGGAGATGAAGTGCCCCGAGATGTTTGGGCAGCTGGAGCCCTAGGGGGGGGGCTCCGCGACCGGACAGGAAGTGGGCTGACCCGGACGGGCCGGACGCAGACGCTGGCGGGAGGTGCGAGCTGCGTGCGGTCCGGTGACGGTCTGTCGCTCTGTGTGCTGCAGGGACAGCCTGGGCGCGGCGGGCCGCTTCAGCATCACCCCCCAGCGGCACTACCCCCTTCAGCAGCCGGGCTGCCCCTCGCTGGGGCCGCTGCCCCCCGTGCAGTGGGACGGCTGCCGCAGGAAGAACGTCCTGACGCCACGCAACTCCCCGGCGGCGCGCAGCCCCGTGACGGTGAAGATCGCCCGGCCGGAACCCAGCCGGACCCGCTCCCCTCTGTGAGTATGGGCCTCTCCGGCGCCAGAGCCACTGCTGCCACGTGCTGTCCTGATCGTGGCCCTCCGTCCATTGTCATCCCATACAGTTCAGAGTTGCAGGGGAGCTGGGGTCTGTCCCTCCCTGTCTATACTCCCCTTCGCCACAGGACACGCTCGCTCTGCCCCCCTCGCACGCACGCTCGCTCTGCCCCCCTCGCACGCACGCACGCACGCTCTGCCCCCCTCGCACGCACGCTCTGCCCCCCTCGCACGCACGCTCTGCCCCCCTCGCACGCACGCTCTGCCCCCCTCGCACGCACGCTCTGCCCCCCTCGCACGCACGCTCTGCCCCCCTCGCACGCACGCTCTGCCCCCCTCGCACGCACGCACGCACGCTCTGCCCCCCTCGCACGCACGCTCTGCCCCCCTCGCACGCACGCTCTGCCCCCCTCGCACGCACGCTCTGCCCCCCTCGCACGCACGCACGCTCTGCCCCCCTCGCACGCACACACGCTCGCTCTGCCCCCCTCGCACGCACGCACGCACGCTCGCTCTGCCCCCCTCGCACGCACGCACGCTCGCTCTGCCCCCCTCGCACGCACGCACGCTCGCTCTGCCCCCCTCGCACGCACGCACGCACGCTCGCTCTGCCCCCCTCGCACGCACGCACGCACGCTCGCTCTGCCCCCCTCGCACGCACGCACGCACGCTCGCTCTGCCCCCCTCGCACGCACGCACGCACGCTCGCTCTGCCCCCCTCGCACGCACGCACGCTCGCTCTGCCCCCCTCGCACGCACGCACGCACGCTCGCTCTGCCCCCCTCGCACGCACGCACGCACGCTCGCTCTGCCCCCCTCGCACGCACGCACGCACGCTCGCTCTGCCCCCCTCGCACGCACGCACGCACGCTCGCTCTGCCCCCCTCGCACACACGCTCGCTCGCTCTGCCCCCCTCGCACGCTCGCTCTGCCCCCCTCGCACGCACGCCAGGGCCATTTTTCCCAGAAGTCAGTTTACCACCAGCAGGAAACCCACATGAAACACAAACTCGCACAAACCAGGTCCAGAAGGGTCTCCCCTTCTCACACTGTTTCTGGACTGGCTGCAGGTTTGACCGGCTGTCCTCTCCGCTGACCGCGCTGGCTCCTGGGCTGGGGGCCTCGGTGGACCCCTGCTCGAAAGAAGCCGTCCTGACCGCGCTGAAGGAGGGGCGCAAGAGAGAGGTGGAGGAGGAGGAGGGAAGGAGCTGCAGTGAGGGACAAGAGAGCAAGAGAAGGTGTGTGCGGTTTTCGTCCACACCCGTGACTGTCTGACAGGACTGCAGCTCTTCATGTTGCTGTTTCTCATTCTTTCATTCCATTGTTAACAGTCTCGGCCATTTTCTCCACCAGTAAACAGTTGTCTTCAAGTCGTGATGCCCTTGTGTGGAGTGCCCGGGAGGTGTTGTGTTTGGCGTTATTGTTGCCTGTCCTGCGCAGTAATGGCGCTCTGCCCTGTGTTTCAGGAGGCACGACAGCAGTGGGAGCGCCCACTCGGCTTTTGAACCACTGCTGGCCAACGGGGTTCCCTCCCAGCTGGTGCCCAAGTAAGCGTCTGCACTGTAGGCCCTCTCGCGCTGCCCGTCCGCCTTGCCGTGATCCGCCGGCCCCGGCTGGTCGCCGCCACGCGCCTGACTTCCTCTTTCCCTCCCTGTCCGTCCCCCCGCAGGCCGGGGACCCTGAAGCGCGGGGCGAACGCCTTGCTCACGGACGAGGCCCTCATGAAGAGATCTCGCACGTCCTCGGTCAGCTCCCTCAGCTCCGGCCTGGCCCCCAGCGGCGTGCTGGGCTCGGCCCGCAACCCCATCCTCAGCTCCTACAGCTCGTCGCGGGGCTGCCTGCAGGTGAGGCGCCCTGCCCGGCGCTTTCGGATGAGAGTTTCGAGTGCAGCGGAACCGCTCATGTAAAGAGTGGCTCCTATAGAGTCCAGAATACCACGAGCATCTGCAAGAAAGTAATGCTGCCCACTAGTTTGTCTTGGGGGCTGCTAAGAGAGGAGCTTCATAGAGCGCAAGGACTTGTTCCAGGCGTTCCCAATAATTATTTTGCTTGCAATTAATTTGAATGTCATTTTCATGTTACAGCAATACAAACCTTAGCAGTCCGCGCCCACGTAATTAACCGAATATCTTTGACTGCCAAACTTGGACAACTCATAGCAACTGAAATCAGCTGGACCCGAGTCCAGTTCCTTTGCTATCTTTACTTGTTTGGAAAGCTCGTCAACACGAGGAGCCGCTGGGGCTCCTGAGGGTCTTAAGCAGTAAAGATGTGCTTTTTCAGAGCAGCTTTTCTTGCTCCGGTACCCAGACATCGCTGGCTGAGCCCTGAGTCTCGTGACGTTTCAGCTGTGGCTGGGATTCTCCACTGCCTTGGCCGTGGACCTCATGAGGTCATAGAGGCCCTCAGGTCATGGGGTTTCACAAAAGGAGGAGGATCTCAGTGACTTGTGTGTGTATTTTCAGCAAAAGAAGACCCCAGCTCTCAGCCTATCCCCCTTGTCCAGCCCTGGCTCCTCACGCTCCCAGACCCCAGAGAGACCAACCAAAAAGCTCAGGTAATAAAAACCACTTTTTGACCATCTCATGCCTAGCTAAGGAGGGATCCAAAACCTAACCTGTAGGAGCTCAGGACACATTATGTGCAACAGCGGCTTAATTTCTTAATCACTAATATTTGTCCGACACTTACTTGCGCAATCTGGGCTGTTTGTACTCTGTTCAAGGGTACAGCAGCAGCGTCTCAGCAGTGTTTGAATTCTCAACCTTAGTCTAGTCATTTGTCCAGGACCCTGAGCACAGCTCCATCTTTCTGCTGCTTTTGCTGACATTGAATGCAGCTCAAAGCAAACAAAGGCCCAAGAAATGGGTCTGTAGCTCTTTGATGAGGTGCTTGTGAGGCCTGTTTGTGGACAGCAGTTGACAACGACCTCACAGGTCTCTGTTCCACATCATTCGCTGAAGAGCTTGTGCTATGAAGGGTAGAGCTGAATGACCGAGCAGGTTTAGAATTGTGCTTTACTGTTGAAGGACAGCTGCCTGTGTTTCATGCTGTCAGTTGAACGTTTGGTCTTGTGTGTGGCATTTCTGTCTTGCGCAGGGAAGAGGAGGCATTCTCGTCCACCTTCTTGTCCGCAGCCAAGTCGGACACGACCCCGAAGAGCCAGGCCAGAGAGACAGGTCAGCCCCATGTAGACACTGGCAGGTTTTCAGCACGTTCTCGCTGATAACCAGTTGTTTTCCGTATTTTTAAGATTCCAAAGGCAACTTAAAAGTTAATGGTGTGTTTGAAACGTATTGAAATTGTAGATACAGTTCTGACACTGCAGTGCTAAGCGTTCTGACGGTAGAATGAATCGAACTTGTGAGTCGCACAATGCAAGAACAGTCTGTACTTTGTGAGGCAGTGTGGACAGCCACAGAAAAGAAGCTGCAAGATGACAGTACGGGTCAGGTCAGCAGGACCAGGAGACCCAGAGCGTGCAGCAGAACAGACACGCTCACCCCCTGTTCCTGTGCCGTCTGCTGCAGAGAAACCCTCACCGGCGCCCACGGTGCCCGTGGCGCCCTCCTCACCGGCCTCGCGGGGCGCGGAAGGCAAGCGCAAGCGCAAGATCCAGCTGGTGTCCAGCCGCAGGGGAGACAGCATTACCCTGGTAAGGTGTCGACAGCGCGCCCCAGCTGCATCTGTGTGGCACCGAACCCCTGAAGCAGAGATGGAAGAGCAGTGTAGACCTTTTCGGTGTTGTGCAGCTGTCCGGCGGAAGATAAAGTTAGTCTTCCCGGTTCCAGTGGTGGGCTGTAGAACTGTATCCAGCTAGTTGCAGCAGAGAGGGTGACAAGTGTCACTGCTGCAAAGAAACTTTAATCTTTTCTCAACTCCCACCTCGTCGGATGTTTGGAAGAAAGCCTCACATGCCTGAAGATGCTCCATAGCCAAAATGCCGTTCTTGTCTTTCTACGTTTCAGTTTGCAATTAACCTCTTCTTGTTCCTTTACTTCTTGCACACTGATGCATCTTGATACGTTGCCCCAGTCGATAAGCTGTACCTCTTTCTAGGTACTGATTTGACGGTTATGCTTTTTACACTGTGCACACTATAAAGTAACTGCGGCTTAGGTCTGCTGTGATTGAAATATGTTGAAACACTAAGCCCTCACACGAACACCGGTCACGTTGTCCGGCCTGTGTTCTTGGCAGCCGCCGCCCCCTGAGCTGGGATACTCGATCACTGTGAGCGACCTGGATTCGGAGAAGAAAGCAGCTCTTCACAGGATCAGAAAAGTCCTGGAGGAACCTGGTGAGTCTGGGACACTGGAGCTGATCCTCTTTCCATACATCACCGGCCCAGTCTTTACACACGTTCGCGTTTTACCGAAAATGCGCAAGAGACGATTTGCGATGTTGCTCGCTTTTTTTTTGGCCACTCAGTATGACACTGAATATTGAAGAATCATTAACTACTAGCTTGTCTGTACAACAAATTGACAAGCTGATCAATACTGCTCTGTTTTTGGCAGTTCATGAGCACATAAGGTTACAAACGTGACAAGGTAATCTAGCCCAATAAATCTCATCCAGTCGCATTTCTTCAACAGGATGGCTGGGTAGATTGTCCCATACTCCAACAACCTCTTCTGCAAAGAAATGCCTCCCGTTTTCATTTTCAAATGCACTTACTCACAGTTCTCAACTGTGTCTAGTTCATGATTTGCTGCTGGTTATGAAGTTCATTGACTTGTCTTATATTTGGGTATTTCAAGTACTTCAATCTAAAAGACTAAAAAGGTTCCTTTAAACTAAGAAGAGTAGGACATTTCTTTAAGCCTTCCTCTTCTCTGGAACAGTCCAGGGTTGCAATATTTTTTTTGTAACATTGCAGCTAAGACTATACTCAGTATTTTTAGACAAAATGTAGACATACTATTGTATTACACAAATGTAATATCATTCCTCTTGAAATTTAACACTTTTAACAATGCTTTCTAACTATGCCCATTTTCAGCTTCCCCAAATTGTCTAAAAGACACACTTGTAAGTCTCTCACAGGTATTATCTTTTAGTCCACTGTTCCCCACTTTGCATCTGTAGCTTATTTCTGTAAACTGCGTGTTACACTCTGTACTTGTCAACATTAAGTACCTCCTGCCAGGTGTTTCTCTGCTCAAGCCTGTTTAAACTCCGGTCCTACATACCTGTGTATGCTCAGCCAACTACGACAAAAGAAAACTCAGATTACTTATGTGGAAAGCAAAAAAGTGAAGGCAGACGTCTCTACTAACCTGGCTAGTTAAAACTGTCAAGTAAGAGTGCACTGATTGTCTCATTTCAGAGCCAGCCAAACCCACGCCAGCCCCTGCTGTACCCCTGTTCTCGCAGGCGGCAGTGTCTGCTTCCTCCCCCTTGGGCACTGCCAGCCTGTTGCTCTACACAAGCACCGCCGGCGCCCCAACACCCCCTTCAGTCAGCATCGCGGCTCCAGCCAGCAACCCAGGCATGGCCAGCATACCCCCCTCTTCCTCCTCCTCCAGTGGTGTCGCTCCAGCCTCCAGCACGGCTGCCAGCCCCCTGCTGGAGTCCCTGCGGAAGATGCAGAACAGCCCTGCACTGAGCACTGCCCCCAACACAGGTCAGCGCCCCCTGCTGTCGGGGTTCCACTTAGCGAATACAAGAGCAAGTGCAAAGCAGTGACGGGCGACTCGAGCCGAGAATCCTTTCTTGCTGATTTTTCCCGTATTCTCTTTTTCCACAGGCTCTCCTGCAGCTGGTGCAGAGACGCCAAAGGCCCCCGTGGTGACGTTCAGCATGAGCAGCCCTCCAGTCCTGGCTTCTTCGATCCTAGTCGCTGCCCCGGTGAAGACGGAGCCTGGCCCCGCCCCGGCCCAGCTGCCCCAGCCTGCAGCCTCTGCCAGCCAGCCCTCGGCTACCCCGGCGGCGCCGCCCGCGGCGAGCTCCGGCAGCCAGACGGGCGCGCTGAGCTTCGGGATGGCGAGTACGGCGCAGCCCATGGCGGCCCTCTCCTTCGCCACCACCACCACCACCTCCGCACCCAACGCCAAGCCCCTCCTTTCCGCCTTCAAGCCTGTTTTTGGGGCACCGGCACCAGCTGTCACCAGCAGCTCGGCGGCGACCACGTTCAAGCCGGTGTTCGGGGGCAGCACGGCGAGCAGTGCTTTCGGGCAGCCAGTCGGGACGACCGGCGGTGCAGCGACGACCTCCTCGGCGACCGCGGCGACCAGCGCAGCCTCCATTTTCACTGGGCTTTCCGCCAGCACGTCCGCCCCTGCGTCTGGCACCCAGACGCCGGCTAAGCCTGCTTTCGGGAGCTGGGGCGCAGCAGCCAGCGGCAGCACAGCCGCCCCGGCCAGCACCGCCGGCGGCGCGTTCCAGTTCGCCGCCGCCGCGACCGCCGTCAGCGCAGCCCCCACCTTCAACTCCTCCGGCTCGGCGTTCCCGTTCGGCAAGCCGGCGGCCAGCACGGCGCCGGCTCAGAGCGCACCGCAGGCCGCCTTCACCTTCGGCCAGGGTTCCAGCGGCCAGACCCCCGCGGCCGGCGCCTTCGGCAGCTTCGGGGCGCCGCCCGCCAGCACTGCCCCGGGCCCCGCGGCGAGCCAGGCCACCTTCGCCTTCGGGAAGCCCTCCTTCGACGGGCCGGCCACGTTCGGCAGCGCGGCGCCAGCGGCGGCAGCCAAGCCCTTCACTTTCGGGGCCAGTGGGGCAGCAGGGGCCACCCCCTTCAGTTTTGGGGGGGCCACCACCACCACGGCTGCCCCCTCCTTCGGGACTCCCAGCCAGCCGGCTTTCGGCAGCGGCTCCACCGGCTTCTCCTTCGGCACCACGACCGCTGCCGCTGCTGCGCCGGCCTTCGGCTCCACCACGCAGACCTCCGCCCCCCTGCCCGTCCCCACCCCCAGCTTCTCCTTCGGAGCTGCAGCCGGCGCTCAGGCCAGCGCGCCCCCCGCCAGCCAGGGCGCCCCCCAGCCCACTGCGGGCTTCAGCTTCGGGGCGGGCCTGTCCAGCGCGCAGTTCGCCGCCCCCGCTGCCCCGTCGCCGGCCTTCAGTTTTGGGGCCAGCAACGCCAAGGACAGCAAACCTGCCTTCGGTGAGTACGCCGAGCGGAGAGCCTCTCGGCCGCAGGTCCAGACTGAAGTGATCCTGCCTGGGGTAACGGTTTTCATTCAGTCAGATCTTGGGGGCGTCGGTTTTTTTATGAAGCTTGTGAAGTGTGCAGTCTGTTACTCCAGAGGACGCTTAAGGGATTGTTGTAGGTTTTCAGGGTTACGATGGTCCTGCTGTGTTTAAGGGCAGCAGTATAACCTGATTTCAGGCAGCGCTGTGTGTAGCTCTCCAGCCCTGTGTCGAGCACATCCAGGTCAGGTGTATTCGTGCTAATATTTGGCATGGGAGGCATGGGATTTCTTTATAAAAGCCAAGCTCTGAGCGTTTGTTTAAAAGGCCTCCGGTTTTCCCCAGGGATCAGCCTTGGGAAAGCGGGCTCTAATTTTGGCGGCGGTCAGTGTGCGGGGGCCCCGTGGGCCGGCTGGCTGCAGGGCTGCGTCCACTCGTTGCACCGGCTGGCATGAACCGCTAGCTGGGTTCACCCGCCACGCTGCTGCTGCAGACCGACCCGGCCCAGGTCACCTGTCTGCGCAGAGGAAACGCGATACTTCGTTTCCGTGCGTTTTAGTTTCCGCGTTCTGCGCGGCTCTTAGGGTGTTGGGAGGAGAGAACTTCCTACCGAGAGCTGACGGTAAGCATGGCTGACCTGGCCTGTAGAGTCTCCGTGAAGGGCGTCGGAGCGGAGGGGCGCTGGCACATTCCTTCAAAACTGACACGGGAGACGCTGTTGGTACCCGAAACATATATTTTTTTTGCTAGTTTGAAAAAGCTCGATCTTCGTTCTGCACATTCGGCCATCCCGTTTCGCTGCGCTCTTGGAAACGGAAAGTGCTGGGGGGCCACTGGTGAGGGTCTAGAGCAAGCCCCCTGCCTCTGCTGCTGTGTGTGGTAGCTCAGGAGGCGGAGAGGCCACGGGGAGCCGTGTTCCAGGCTGATGGAAGATGTGCTGTCTTCCCCCAGGGACTCCGACTCCGGCTTTTGGGCAGAGCTCCTCTGGAGGACCCCTCCCCTTTGGGAGCCCTGGCACTCCAGCCCCAGGCTTCGGCGGCCTAACATCCACACCTTTTGGTAAGTGCAGCCCTAGTGCGTCTTCCTGCAGTTCCCATTGCCTCTCTCCAGCACACTGCGTCCTGTGAGCTCTGCCTGTGGATCTGCAGAGCATCAGGCATCATGCAAGTTCACAATCAGTAGACGTCCCTAACCAGATGAACCGTGTTTCTGGTGCTAGAATTGAGTCTTGAATGTGCGCTTTTGTTGCAGAGGGCATTCCGGTGCTTCATAGGAGTATTGCAGCAGCTGGGAGGGCTCTATTGAGCCCTGGTGTTAAAAGATGAGCGTTTCTAGTGCTTGACGTCCTGTCACCTCTCTCTACGGCAGGCGCCACGCCAGGAGCCTCCTTCTCCATCGGCTCTGGCTCCAAGTCCTCTGCCCGGCAGCGACTGCAGGCTCGGCGCCAGCACCCGAGGAAGAAGTGAGGAAGGAGAGCTGCCAGCGATCTTTTCCGGGCCCTGGCATCAGGACGTCCCAGGCACAGACCCACAGGATGGCTACTTGGCAGAACTGAGCTGCTACCAATGTTGGATTTCCAACTCGACCCCGACGCCCCCACACGCCCTGCGTTGCCTCTTGGGCCTTGCAGAGGTTTCACAGAGGAGCGGGCAGGAGTTTCTGCACCGTCTGTCTCGGCGTCTGGGGTCTTTGGAAAGGGGCCAAGGGGTTGGGGATTTGGCACCGCAAACGATGACACACAGTTTACTTGAACAAAGCGTTTCAAACCCGGACTGGACTCTGTACATGTCTGCCCTGCCTCTCTCACCCTCCACCTTGGTTCTTTCAGAACTGTGCTGTTTTTTTCTTCCGGAGGTGCAGTGAGAGGCCAGTCCCTGTCCTCGTCTCTCCCCTGCTTGGCGAAGGCCTTACCGCAGGGGTGGGGCTCAACCACGGTTCATCCCATCTGCTCAGCTGGAGTGTGAGTTTGTGTTGAAAAGCAAATCCCTGAATAACTGATCTTCAGTGCTGAGAAAGATTGTTTTTCAATTGGATGGATCAGATCCTTGGGACCTGTGAATTGTTTTGTGAAGAGATTAGAGTGGCGTTTCACAGCTGGGCAGATGATTTCTTTCTGAGGTGTACAGGGCATTCGAGATCATGCCCGATTCCTAAGGTGGGCGATTCTGGTGAAAGATTGCAGGAACATTGAGTGCTGCCAATTGTTACAGGACCGTGGTCCAAAACTACCCGTTATTTGTTCAGCAGGGTCCCCAGGCGAGGAGTGCTCTGGGACGAGGACAGGCAGGCAGGACAGCAGTGAGCCTGCGCTCGTACAGTGGTCAGTTTTATTTCAGGGTGCAGGTGAACATACTTGATCCACACATTTACCCACCTAGTGACTTTAGGTTAATCGGTCTTAAAAAGTTGAGTTTTTGAGCTTTTGCTGCTGGGTGTTGAGGAGGTATTGCGTAGCAGTTTGTCACAGATGCAGGCGGGCCCCTGGGAGAATAGGTCCTCTTCCGTATTGTGGTGTCTTTCGGGAAGGGTGATACAGCTTTGGTAAGACTGCACACCAGGCGTTGATTCTTTTCTACAATGTTCAATGCAAAAAAAAAAAAGCCCAATCCGAATTTTCCTCTGCTGGGGGGAAATAAAAGGACTGGATGTCTTTTAAGCGGGCATGGGGCCGAGGCGCAGGCAGTCTGCGGGAGTGCTCCTGCTATAGCCCCTGCTGGTCCAGGCTCGTCCGCGATGATGACGGACGTGGCCATGATGCTTTAGAGGAGCCCGACTTTCTTCTTCACCTGCCCCTGCACTGCTTCGCTGTCTAGACTACCTCTTGTACTTTTGGACAGTTCCTTGCCATCCCCTTGTGCTGGCGTGTGTGTGTGTGATTTAACGGCACAGTGATTTTATTCGGGTGTTTCTTCTTTGGCATCACCGCTGTTCGTACAAACTCCCTGCAGCGCCTTGTTCCTGCGGTCGCTGGCTGGCCTGCCCCCTGCGTGAGGCACTCGCATGTCACATGGGCTCCCCAGCTGGAGCACAGACGCCAGCGAGACTCCACACGGCGCGTGGTGGACCTGCGGGAGGCAAGGCGGGACACGGCCCTGGACCACAGAGCGGATCTCTTGGGTTCTTTGAAACGCCGATTGGCCCAGCTGTCCGTTAGGTCGAGCTGAAGCAGCATCGTGAAGCGTACAGGTACCTGGAGTTGGTCATCTGCCTTTAAAAACACTTTCTCCTCGTAACACTCAGTGGTTTTGTATTTTTTTAATGACTGATCACCGCTGGTGAAGTGTCCTCGGACGCCGGCGGTTTGCTCTCGGTGAGTCGAGTTTGGAGGAAGGTGCAGTGAGTGGCGGCACATTGGTAGTGCCGGACACAGGGTGGGGGCAGGGGGCATGAATCGGGAGAAAATTGGGTGTACTGAAGTGTTTTTATTTTGTATTCATTGTAGCTCAGAGGCTACTTCATTTTTTTTCCTTTTTTAAAAAAACCTCAAGTGTCTGTTTTGCGTGCGTAAGGTATTTAAACGGAATGCTTGATCTCGGCAGCTGTCTCGTCTGTGCCGGAGGCCGGGCTTGTGGGCGGTGCCGGGCTGCACCGGGGGTCAGGGGGTCAGCAGCCCAAGCCAGGGGGATGTCAGTCTTCAATACCGCTGCTATGTGCTTGTCCTGCCAACAGCGCTGCTGCTGGTTCATACTGTGACTCGGCCTTCATCAAGGGCATCGCACTACTGGAACGGGACTGTCGTTCTCGGCAAGTTTTTTCCATAATGGTGTGGAAAACTTGAGTGATCTGTTACAGTAACCTATTGCTAAGAAATTTTGTTTTTGGCTATTTTTTAATCGCTCAGACGGGAAATCTGCTATCTCTCGTTTCTGAATACGCCGCCTCAGCGGGGTTTGGCGCTTTGTGCTGGCGTTTGTGCGAGAAGGCCTTGTTACCCACTGTGGGCTGCCCAGAAGACACTGTTGTGATACGATTCTTCGGCAGAGGGGATGCAGACCTTACAAGGCCTGTGTGCCTTCAGTCAGTGGGGATATTTCTGGGGTCCTCTTCAGCTGGCGGTAACAGCCCAGAGAGCCATGCAGAGCTGAAGCCCCCTGTGCGTTGGGCTGAAACACTGAAGACACGCGTGAGGCCGGCCTGGGGATCAAGCCGGTCGTGGGAGAGGCTCGCTAGTGGTGTCCACAGGCCTCCTGCTGACCCGCGCGGACAGTGGGGCTCAAACGCCCCCCAGGAGCCTGAGACTGGCCCGGCTGGAGGACGAGCAGGCTGCTGGGTTTGTGACAGAGGGGTATGAATGTGTGTGAGGGGTGATTGGCAAAGCTAAATTCAGGCAATGAAAGGTACAAAATGATAAAAACAATAAAAGCTCTATTTTTGTATTAAAGCAGATTGCCTTCTCTAGAGTTCCTTCAAGCTTGGCTCACTGAGGCAAGATGTTTACAAGGGGGTAGGATTTTTTTTTTCTGGTTATTTTTTTTCCTTCAGTAGTTGGGAGGAGAAAACTTTTTTTTTCTTAAAAGGTGTGCGTCTGTAGATGTTCTACTTTCAAATGTGAATGAGCTCTGGTCTGCAGTTGTGAACTACTGGTGTCTGTGTGTTGTCTGAAAGGGTGAGGGCTCGGCTGCGAGGGCACAGGAGAGCAGCTGCTGCCACTGCACAGCCCCGCATGCCGCAGGTCTGGGGCTAAAACACCGACCGTGAGAAGCAGCTGACATGTTAGGGGTACAAGTTTTAGAACTTGCTCTACCGTAATATGTAAACAACACGCAGAGAAATATGCATGTTTGAGCTGCTGCAGTGGATTGTGGTGCAGTGAAGGAGTTGGGCTACTACCAGCTCAGAAGGGCAGGTGCTCCTGGTTTGTCCCAGTCAGAAATGTGGGCAGGTGACCAAATGGGCTCTGCTGCTGCTGCTTCTGAAGAGTCTCTTTTTTTTTCACACCCTTTGAGTGAATAATACAGTGGGACCGGGATCTGTCGACCCATCCTGCCCTCCTCTTATTGTAAGTTAGGATTGACCCTGGAGGTTCACCATCTGGGGCTGGTATCAGATCTGGTTAGTCACCCCTTTTTGTAACACGGGCTGAGTCAGGGCTCTCTAGCTCAATTCCTGCAGGGACTTGTCCATTCTGTGTTTTTTTACAACCTCTGTAGTCAATGAAACCTAATTCTTTCATAAACAGGAATTCTCCTAGAGTTTTACACAGGACGTTTATTTCAGTACAGGTACATTATGAAGCCCTCTAGGGCCAAGTTATGCAGCGAAGTAGATCAACAATAGATCTGAGAATGTGAATAAAAAACAAAACGTTGAAGATGACGAGCTCTGCAGCAATTGAGTTTGAGATCCCTGGTTTAGCGGTTTGGGTTTTGACTTCGTACAGAAGGCATTCCTACACTGGACTCCTGGAGTGGAACTAGACGGGGAAAATGTCAGTTTGATTCTTCAGAAGAATACCATTTTTAGTTTAAGCTTCCATTCCCGGAGATCATTTTATTAGTGTAGCTATGTGCGCTGGTAAAGTTTTCAAAATGTGAGCACAAACAGTTGATTTCCACATGGTAGGCTGTGCTAGTTCACTGCATATATGATTTTCCCTAGACCTGTTTGACCTCTCCCCATCCTGATCCAAAAAACCAGCCCTCCCCTGTGGTTAAGATTAGCTTTGTAAATAAGTAGAAGTGTGGTGCCGATGACTGATGTCTGTCTGCCCAAGGGAGTCTTGCTTTTAATCGAGGTAGCCAAAGTTGAAAGGCTTTCATTTTTATCCCACGTGTTCCAGTGGTCTATTTTTTATTTGCTTAATTGTAGAATAGGACAAATAGGACTGATTCAAATGTCATAGAGGGAAGCTTTCCTTCCTCTCAATCATGCGGCGAGCGGTGCAGCACAGTTCCTATAAAACAAGATGCAAAACACTTCTACATCCGATGCCAGTCCTTGGTCTTACCCATTTAAATGGCACTTCTCACAAGGTTTGAAAGCTGGATTTCCTTGGGACGCGAGCATGAGCCTTTTCTTCCTGTCTGCGCAGATGTACGTATGTTTGTGTGGCTCTGTGCGGTTTTCCTTGGAATTCGTTTTTCTATCATTCCTCTTGGGATTGTGGAAAAGGAGAATGAATGTGCAGACCTGGGCAGTGTAATATATTTTCTCTCTGCTCATTATAATGTCATTAAAAATTAAATGGTTTTAAATAAAACTGGTGTGCTGGTGTGTGTGGTTGGATTCACAGTGGAGGGGTTCATATGTTCACAAAGGTGATTATTTTTCCAGCAGGCTTCAGTTCACTGTATTGCAGTCATTGATACACACTGGGAGACACACTGGTCTATAACCTGTACTGTATTGCAAGTCTCATGGCAGGGCGATTTCGCTGTAGTTTAAGAGCGCTAGGGGAAGTAACTCTGGCAGTCATTACTAACACATAGAAACCCACTTGGGATGGAATATGATCCTTCCTCAACCCCGGTCCAGTGGCAAGCGCTGCTCTGTACATTCCTGTGCTGGGTATTGATTAGTCAAAATCTTTCTTCTACACAGAAATAATATGCCTTTTTTTCTAGTATTAAATTGCTCAAAAATCAGTCATTTAACTTTTTAATTGTCACAGTGTTCGACAGGAGGATAGATGGCATCTTTGTTTTTCCCGACCCCTGAGCCCAGACCAAACCCTTTGCTATTCAGTGAGACCCATGTGCTGTAAAGTACTTAGAGCTGCAAACAACGGTGGTTCCTGGTCCTGGAGCACTGCTGTTGGCTTGTTTTCATTCCAGCTGAGCTCTGAATCTCCCGAGACAATTGATTTGCTTGCTTGTTTAGACTTAAAATTAACCTCTTTCAGTCAGACTAGCGTGTTAAAGATGGACTAGTTCATGTTTGAACTACCAACAGTTTCAGCACACAGAACCATACACAGTCTCTGCTAAAGTTCCTTGCTGTTATTTCAGACAAAACATGTATTAATTGATCAGCTGATGAGGGACAGTGGGTCAGACACGTCCACCGGGTAATTTTCCTGCTGTGACACTTCAGGCAACTCGTCCCAATGAGGGCAGTTCTGAAGCCCAGAAATCAGTACAGGATTGATGCCAATTTCAAATCCCCATTGACCTTTTAAGAGCCGAAAGCAAGTTTACACATGGAAAGTGATTAGGCTGTGATTTAAGATCTTAGCAGGAGAAAGGTGGGAGATTGTTCCTCCAGGACCTGGGCTGGGGGAACCGCTGCAGTGCCTGGCTGCAGCTGTCAGTCTGTCTCACTGGGCCTCCAGCCCCGATGCTGAGGAGCTGCTTCCTTGAGCGCCAACGTCATCACAGACTGGACACCTCTCTCAGCCAAGGGCTCAGTCACCCTGTGCTGCAGGTCTCCTCTTCTTCTTCCTCTTCCTCCTGGTCTTCGCGCCCACTGTCTGTGTCTCGGCGGCGGCGGCGGCATGCTTCTGGGGCTCCGCTGACGACGTCACAGAGGCAGCAGGGCTGGAAGACAAAAATGTGCAGAAGCTCTTTGTCCCAGGAATCTGAACCCCCACTGTGTTCAGGCTCATTATGTCTTACTGTCTTTCCTACTGGCAGTCACAATACCAGTGCTAAGGTGGTTTCTACTACCGCCTGAGAATTCATAGTGGACTTGGTTCTGTTCTGCATGTACGAAGCCCTGGACTAGTTACAGATTACTGCACGAGCCGAGCTATCAATCCGAGATCCCAGTCCTGGTCGTGTCGTTCCTAGCTGCATAACCTCCGTAGCCAGTTAATAGAAACACCGTCTTCCTTCATGTTCAAAGTTGAATATTCCCATAAGTGTTTTAAACACTATATATTTTGGGTTCAAAGTCCATGGAATCGAAGGTTCCCTCAGTGTAGTCTTGCCTTTCTACCAGCACAGGAACTGGCCTGGCTCTGGGGCTCTTTCCTGCTTTCTTCTCCCCCTCCCCCCTCCAGGCTCCAGCCTGCTCTTTAAAGGTCTCAGCTGGGCCCAATAATTATTAATGCACTTCAGGTGCAACTCGAATGACCCGATTACCCTCCTCAATTAACTGCAATATCTTACTGATACCTGGAACACAATTTGTGGAGGATAATTCAACCAGTTCACCACTGTTTGCAGTGGCTGGAGTCACAGCCAGCAGGAAACAGGTGGGGGTCCAGGGGGTACTCACAGAGAGCAGCGGCCCTGCTCCTCCTGCTCCTCCCCGGGGCCCCGGCGCTCCAGCATAGCCACGAAGAAGCCGTGGGTGAGCGTCTCGCTGGGGCTGGCGCGCAGGCACTGGCTCAGGGGGGCGTGGCCACGCTCCTGCCAGCTGGGCAGCAGCGGCACCAGCCTGCGGGCACAGAGGCGATTCAGACAGCAGCCCTAAACCTCCTCAAACAGGCAAGCGTCTCCCTGCCACTGATACTGTTTACTGGAGATGCTAGACGAGAACTGTGTTACATCAAAGAGAAAATTAACAATTTTGTGCTGATATTGCATATAAATTAAATATTTGATGCTCCAAATGTGTGATCAGTTATTTTTCCTCGGGGCAGAAAACATCCGAGGGTCACTTTCTGTCCCCGTCTTGCTCGGCGAGAGCCCCAGGAAGGAGAGGGGACCCCGACTCGCCTGTAGCTGGCGCCGTGCTCCTGCAGGCAGGCCTGGACGACCTCCTCGTTCTCCTGGGCGTGCGTGGAGCAGGTGGAGTAGACGAGGCGCCGCAGGCTGGGGAAGCGGAGGGCGTGGCGCAGGCAGCGCAGCTGGAAGCCCGCCAGGGCCTGCAGTCGGCGCTCCTCCTCCTCCGGGGCCACGCGCTCGCCCCGCCGACCGGCCATCCCTGCGCACACGGAGACGGTCAGCCGCGGGCCAGGGGAGTCTCGCCAGCGCGCCCGCGGTCAGCAGGACGGGCTCTCCTCACCTGACCCGCTGCAGGACGGGTCCAGCAGGAGGTACTCCACCCGGCCGTACTTGGGGTCATCGGGGTCCACCTTCAGGAAGTCCTGAGCGGCCAGCTCCTGACACGTGACCCCCGCCCGCAGCAGCAGGGTGCTCATGGTGGCCAGGCGCTTGGGGTCCAGGTCGAAAGCGAACAGCTTCCTTTCCAAGAAAGGCAGAGAAAACAGTCAACAGCTGCAGTAAAAACTCCCACAATTTTATCTTACTGTGGGATTTACAGTTTGTTCGGGTACCACGTCCTTCATTACTGTACATGCTACACATAAACTCCCATGGTAAAACACGATCTGCACTCGGACTGCGGCAGAGGAAAGCCCCTTTCCGCACCCCTTGTTTCCCAGCAGCGCCGCCAGGTGGCTGGTCTTGTTCCCAGGGGCGGCGCAGGCGTCCAGGACGTGCGCCCCAGGAGGGGGCTGCAGGAGGCAGGCGGGGAGGCAGCTGGCCTGCGGGGACAAGACACAGACGGGCGAGATCAGCCTCCTCAGCCTCCGAGCTGCCTGCCTTCTTCCAGAGCCGAGGGCACAGGTGAACACTAGCAGCTCTGGGAGGTGCAGGCTGGGTGTCTTGCTCATAATCAGAGCAAATTGGCTCGTTAACCCCCCTGCACTACACACAGCAAAACGATCCAGTTGACCGCAGGAAACTTCCAACTCTTACGGTGTAAAATACTTTTTATTTTTACATGACTGCCTATATACTGCAGTTTGTCCTCATGCTGCATTTAGGTGGGTGGCTATAAGTCTGTCCATTTAACAGACAGAACTACTTGAACAAGAAACAATATTCTGTATTAAATACATTTTTTTCAGGTCCATGTATAAGACAGAGAAAAGGTCATCTCACTTGCTTATTACTTTCCTTTGCTGAACTGGACCAAAAGCACACATGTTGGAGACAAACTAGTCATAACAGGTCTACTCTTCTTCCGGATGCCTCTCACCTTGTCCTGCAGGATGATGTGTCCTGCCTGGTACAGGAAGTGGGAGTGGAAGTCGGTTCTGGGAGGAAAGACGAGCAGCTCTGGGAGGTGAAGGTCACCGATGAAATTCTTCCCGGAGAGCCTGCGCAAATCCTCTAGTCTGCAACACAAGTTGCACAAGTGTTGAATGAACTGGTTGAATGAACTGGTAAACTGATCTACTGGTAAGCAAGCCCCCCCCACCGACTTTTTGAATTGTTCCCCGTGACTAGTAACTCCCAAAAATCACTTCCTCTTCAAACTCTGACAGCCATTATTTTCCCTTGCTCATCAGAAGTATGATTACTCTTCATGCATCATGCTGAAGAAGACATAAGCACCAAACTGCACTGAAAACAGGAAGGCGGCTTCGCGGGCGCTGGGGCTCTTAATGCACAGCCTCCCACCTGCTGGCCTGACCCAAGTACGAGAAACCATCTCTCTTCAAGTAGTCAATCACATCCTCCACATTGGTCTTCAGTGTGTTCACACGCACGTAGCGTGGCACCACATCCTCTGCAGAGAAAGCAAACTCATTTTCACAATTCAGCATCACCTGAACACTTTAACTAATGAAACACAGCCACGTTCTCGATCGACGTTATTTCTTCGATCTTGGAGCCAGAAGACTGAGGGGAAGAGCAGTTCAAATTCTGAAAGAGCCTGGAAGTAATCAGCCAGCAGGACTGCGTCACTCCCCAGAGTGAAACGTGGTTATGTGCAGTTAGGACGGAAACCAGGAAACGCGTCTTGGCAGAAAGGCTTGGAGGCTTGTGACTGCTCAGCCGTGCTGCAGAGTGCTCGTGAACACTAAGCCGACGGCCTGGACCAGCCTTCTCCCAGTCTTCTCCGCTCCCCCCAGCCCGGGAGCGTGCCCGCCACACCACCTACCCGCCGCGTCCCGGCCGGCGGCGCAGAGCAGGTCCTCGTTGCGGCAGACCTTCCTCCTGACCTTCAGCCTGGCCAGCGCAGCCTGCAGCCGAGGCTGCTGGCGCAGGAGCAGGACCTTCCAGCTGCCTCCACACTTGAGCCCGCGGCCGAACAGCAGGTCGTACACCAGCACCTAGAGCAGAGAGACAGGCTCACTCAGGCCCAGCGCTGCGAGACGCCTGGGCCTGGAGAAGGAAGCCGCTACGCCAGGGAGAAGCTACAGAAGCCAGCAGGGCTGAGAGGCTGTTACCTTGGCAACGTGCATCTTCAGCTTCTTCTCCTTGAGCAGGCCTGTGCTGCTGATGATCTCCTCGAGCACACCGGAGTACTTCAGCGTCTCGCTGACCAGTGCGAAGAGCTGCTTGATGTTCTGGGAGACAATAAAAAAAAAAACAAGGTGTGACTAAACAGCACTTTGCTTTCTGGAAAGGTCTACCCAGTACTACTTCATACTAAATTAATTGCTTACACTTCTATAGCTCTTTTCTGGACACTCCACTTTACAGGTCATGGGGATCCCCTCCACCACCACCAGTGTGCAGCCCCCCCTGGATGATGCAGTCCTCTCACACACAGCAGCTCTCAGTGGGGAGGAGAGCAGCGTGATGAAGCCAGATCACAGACGGGGATTATTAGAAACACCCTGGGATTTTTAATGACCACAGAGAGTCAGGACCTCGGTTTTACGTCTCATCCGAAGGGCAGCGCCTGTTTCCAGTATAGTGTCCCCATCACTATACTGGGGCATTAGGACCCACATGGACCGCAGGGTGAGCGCCCCCTGCTGGCCCCACTAACACCTCTTCCAGCAGCAAACTTAGTTTTCCCAGGAGGTCTCTATCCAGGTACTGACCAGGCCCACACCTGCTGGGCTTCAGTGGGCTGTGAGCTGTGAGCTGCAGGGTGACATGACTGCTGGCTAGAATACTGCAACAGCGCCTGGAATCCGAAAAGGGTCGCAATGCTGGACAGCCGGAGTCCTGCTCTCGTCACTGCGAGAAGGCTTATTCTAGTTTATAAGGGAGAGCAGCTGTCTGCTGTGGGCATCTGCTCCGAAGCGTTAACAGAGGTAGAAAATAGTATCTTATTCGCCCCACGAATGTGAACCTCATCGGCGGAACAGTTCGAGCGACGGTACCTGGAACTGGCTGTTGTACACCAGGGTCTTCACAGAGCTCTCCTTCCGCTCCGCTTTCTCAAGAACCTCGGCGGCTTTCACGTACAGGGCCATCGCCGTCGGCTTCACGACAAACCTACCTATAATTCTAAATGTTTTATTTTATACTCGAAAGAGCTTCATAGCTGTCGAACACACACATCAATACCCTCCCAAATCCCAAAACGTGTTGCCTTCAGCGACGCCACCACGTTGCTCCCCCGACCTAAACTCGTTGACGGAGGGCTGTAAAACGTAAACTAACGTGCGACGCCTCAGCTCACTTTACAGCAGTTCATGTTAGCCATTACCATGGAGACACGTGCGCGTGCATGCCCACCCTACTTGTGGACGTGCCCGCGCAGGACCTTGGCTTATAGCGTGGACGTGCCCTTACGTGCTCGTTCCTTCCGGAGTTACGCTAACGTGGCAGAACCCGGGTGATTGAAGATGGAGCTGGCTGCGCTGGTCGCCGTCTCCGTGCTGATCGGAGCCCTGGTGCTGCTGGTCGCCGTGGCCCTGGGCAAGCAGCGAGGCGGCCCGAAGGAGGAGGCCGAGCCGAGGGAGGACGCGGCCGGTGAGGCGCCGGGGCGGCCCGGGGGGGTGTCTGTAGTTTGAAAGTTGTCGGTGGAGCGGCGTTGCCGCACGCTGCTCGCTAGGCGGCGCTGTTTCCTACGGGCGGCAGCGCCGCGCTGGACGCCAGAGGCGCCTCGGAGGCGCGGCGAGCTGGAACTGCTGTGCGCCACACGTGTAGCGCCCTCTGTCGGGGAGGAGGACGGGGATACCGGGGCGCACTTGCAGTAACAGAGGGGTCAATGTGCGTTTCGGAAAGCGGGCGTGCAAGAGAGTCTGTCTGGCACAAAGATGCGCAGCTTTTCTTTTTGGTTTCTTTTTTCCCCTTTTATTAATCTAACAACACCTGCCGTGTTTCATCTGCTCTCGCTGTCTCTCAGGGTGTCCGGTACTCGCTGCCATAACTAGAAATAGTTTACTGCTTTTCTAAAACGAGGATTTAAAAGGACAAATAGAAGAAGATGCAAAAATAGATATTTTTTCCGTCACATTAACTGTCATGGGAAAAAGCAGGGCTTCAAGGCTGAGCACAGAGACGCCTCTCTCTGACCCCAGTCTCTGACATTTGCTTAAACTTACTGTCCTAATGCAATCTTAAAAGGCGTAATACAAATCGATGTTAGACAATACGAGTTCATAAGAAATAAGAAGGGAGTTATTTTAGTCGCAAGTTAGAAAACGATCAAAAACACTCTTTGGTTTTATATCTGAGCTGAAGGTCAGAGGTTGTCTTCCTCTCCCAGTCCTGCTGAGGTGACTGACAGAAATATGTTCTAATCAATGTAGAAATAGTGGTGATTTAGTGTCTACCTGTGTGGGGGATTTTCATAACACCTCATTCTTCCAGGTGAAAGTGTTTAGGCACACATCGCCTGCTGAATTCCGTCTACCTGGATCTTGTTCAGTAATGTGCCCGTAGCTCACAGCCTGGTGATGCAGGTGATGATGACATCACGGCTCGGGCCGTTGACCCATGGGGTCCTTCTCAGATTTCTCGAGCTGCAGCTGGCTCATGTACGGACTCGATGCAGAGACACTGCAGAGCAACCGTTGCTGTAAAGCTGTTCAGGTCCTGCTGCAAATTCCAGACAGAGAAGATAACTGATCGTGGGAACTTCACTGTAAAGCCAGAATGACCCCAGCCTGATGCTGTGCTGTTTTAGGAGCCTGCAGCTCTGGAGAGCTGGACGTGATCTCGTTGCGTTGTTGTTGTTGTTCTGATCGCTCCGCAGGGCTGACATCTTTCCTCTCTCTCTCGCCCCCGGTGCTGAACCTTCCAGCAGAGAAAGCGGAGGGAGAGAAGCACTGCGCCTCGAAAAGGCTGAAGCAGCAACCGCGCCCCCGCAAGGAGAGGCCGCAGCAGCACAGTTTCTCGCACCCGCTCCTGGCGTCCTCGCTGAAGGTACCTGTCCCGGCACTGGAGCAGACGGGAACCGGGTCAGGGCCACTGCTTGATCACAGACGGGCTCTCCTGTGTGGCGCCTGGGCCGCTCCGACGGGCAGAGCCACCTGTTCCAGTGAAAGGAGGAGGAATGCTATCGCACCAGTAGATAAGCACCTCCCGAGCACACAAAGATTTCCCACGCACCCCTGCTGTAACAGCAGCCTGCCGGCCGAGCATCTGTGTCAGGCCAAACGTTTGCGCAGCGGTCTTCTCCGTTTTGTGCTCGACCCGTCGTCGCGCTGCAGGGCTTGGTGATGGGGTTGTGTGTCACGGGCTGGAGCAGAGCAGCAGTGAGCCCGGGCGGTGCTGTTGGGGCCGAGCAGGGCCGAGCAGGGCCGAGCCGGGCCGAGCCGGGCCGAGCTGGCTACCTCTGTCTTTCTCCTCCTGCCCAGGGGCACAGTGGGAACGTGACCTGCCTGGACTTCAGCAGCAACGGGAAGTACCTGGCCTCCTGCGCCGACGACCGCACCGTCCGCATCTGGAGCACCAAGGACTTCGCGGACCGGGACCACCGCTGCCTGCGGGCCAACGTGGAGCTGGACCACGCCACGCTGGTCAGCTTCAGCCCGGACTCCCGGTAGGCCACGCGGGGCTATGGGAGTCCAGCACACTGACGAGAGGACTCTGTCAGGCCTGTCTGATAGCTGCTCATCCAGCCCTGTCTGGAAAGAAGCCTGGGAGCCGGCTTCAAACACATGGCTGGAGAACTTGTTCCATACTCCCACAATCCTTGGTGTAAAGAAGTGCCTCCTGTTTTCAGTTTTGACTTCACATAGTTTCCTCTGGTGCCCTGTGTGCCGTGTTTCACAGTTCAGTCTGCAGAAATCCTCTGTGCTGCGTTTGTCAGGGCGTTTACTGAATACTTGTGTCAGGTGCCTTGAGTGTCTGTTCAAGATTGAAAAGGTTTAGTTTCTTCAGTAATGTAGGACGTTACTAAACCCTGGAATATATCTGATAGCTCTGTTCAGGATGGATTCCAGAGCAGCAATATCTTTTCTATAAATGGTGATTGAAATTGTACACAGTATAATAGATGAAGCTGTACTAGTGTATTAGACAGTTTTAGCATAACATCCCTTAAATTAAATTTATGCTTTTAGCTGTATGACCTAACGTTTTACTCCATTCAGCGAGAATACCTCCGTAAGTACGTTAAAAGTTATCTGCCAGGTTTTTGCCCAGCCGTGAGTTTTATCTGCTTCATGTTTGATTTTCATCTCCCTCTTCTGCAGTGTTTGCCAGTCCTTCTTGCTAGACCAGTGTTTCCAATAGCCCGAGCGCAGGCAGATAAGGAGGTGCAGGCAGGAGCACACAGACGCAGGAATGTACACTCATGCTCACGCAGCAGATGCAGATTTTCATATATATAGTGACTCACATGGGGACTCCATCACGTGCTCCGGTCTGGCCACAAAGGCCTGGATATTCAGTCCAACAGTCAATACGCCTGCCGCTCAGCCTGATGGGAAGACTTGTGTTTGTGCAGGGCCTTCATCACCTGGCTGGCGAGCGCAGAAACCATCCGCGTCTTCAAGATGCTGAAAAAGGAGGACGGCTCTATCAGTTTCAGCGCAGCTCCTGAGGACTTCCCTCAGAAGCACAAGGCGCCCGTCATCAACATCGGCATCGCAGAGACGGGTACGAAGTCCTGGGCTCTCCTGTGCACAGCTCTGCCCCGGATCCATACGGCAGACTTGTCCCTCTCTGTCCCTCTCTGTCCCTCAGCTTTCTCACAGTGGCCCAGAGGACCGGGTGTCCTAATGGGATTCAGAGCGATTGATGAATCATTGTCCTTGATTGTCTGTTCTTAGTTACAGCCTCTTTGTTGGTCTATGAGCATGAAACCAAACCTGAATAAGATAAATATTTTTATTTTTTAGTTAATATTTTGGCTTGGTTGTGTAAATAATTACAATGTGAGTGGGTGACATTGACAGGGGAAACTTTTTCATTAGTGTTCTGTTTTAAAGAAAAGAAAATACTGTAATACAAATTGAGAGTCCAAACTGGGTGAAATATCCAGGAGTAAAACTCATCATGGCTGTGATTTCTGCTTTATCCACTCGGCTGACGAGAGTGAGGGCAGGGACTGTGAAGTTGCTGAGCTGGTTTTGTTTGCCTCAACAGTTTGTTTACACTTTATTTTCACTTCTCTTAAACACTTTTGACCCTTAAGGTCTGGAAAGAGAGATGCAATTAAAAAGTAGAAATCATGGAAGAGCAGAACTCAGAGTGGGTGTTGTATTGAGTATTTTTTTTACTTTACAAAATGCTATTTAATGGTTATGGTGTGTGGAGCATCTGTATTAGAGCTTTTACTGAGAACCCAGTGACATCAGTCACACATAAAACAGTGGTGCTGTTGGCAACCCCTTGTTAAAATAACCTCTGTGAGCGGTCTGCTTCTCCAGAACACAGCCCTGACATTGTGAGAGAATTTAACACTGACGTTTGACATGAACCAGGCACGTGCTGTCTGCAGGACTGCCCCCATGAGGGCCTGACATCCCTTCTGTCCCATCGTGTGTTTTCCTGCTCCAGGCAAGTTCATCATGACAGCCTCCAGTGACACCACCATCCTGATCTGGGACCTGAAGGGGGAGGTCCTGGCCACTATCAACACCAACCAGATGACCAACTCTTATGCCACCATCTCTCCCTGTGGCAGGTCAGTACCCCGCTGCCCCACCCCCAGCACCCCAACACACCCACCCCGAGTAACCCCAGCTGTGCCTCTTTCTGTAAACAGCTCCGTCAGTCTCGCGTGACCATTGAAGTTCTGAGTCCAGAACTAAAGGTTTCAAAGTGGTAAGGACACTCGTTGGTTTGTCTGAGGAAGGCTGTAATGAGGAGAAGACTCTGGGTGGCAGATGGGCTGAGACAGGTCTCCGTGGCCGTCTCAGAGCTCCTGCTGACACCTGGTAGAACCGGGCCCGTGCGGTTCAGCCCACACGGTACCGCCCCGGTGCTGCTGTGCTGCGGGGACCTCGTGTTGGCCCAGCGAGTGTGAACCTGTGCTCTCGCTCACGGTTGTGCGGCAGGTTCGTGGCGTCCTGCGGCTTCACCCCGGACGTGAAGGTGTGGGAGGTGTGCTTCGGAAAGATGGGCGACTTCAGGGAAGTGGTCCGAGCCTTCGACCTGAAGGGCCACTCGGCTGGAGTCTATTCCTTCGCCTTCTCCAACGACTCGCGCAGGTAGGGAGTCGGAGAGCAGCGGAGAGCACTTCTGTCAGGGACTGAAATGGTTTCCTGCATGACTGGCCTGACTCTAAAGGTCTTGAGCTGGAGCCCCCAGGTGGTGCAGGCTGGGCTCCCTGATCCTCTCGTGGGGAGTCTGAGCTGCGTCACCCCATCAGCGGGTTGTGACTGGGGGTTCCCCCAGCAGGCACACAGCTGGCAGAGCTGCCCGGGGGCAAGATGAGAACACCGATTCCTGCTGCTCCTGTATTACTGAGCGAGTAGGAACTTAAAAAGACAGTAAAAAGCTCTCGATCTTAAGTGGATGGTATGTTGTACAATTTGTTGTAATTTGATGTTTAAATATTCTTCAGTGATGTATAAGAGGTGGGTATTGTGTGAGGTTCAGGTATCCTGTCCTGCCCCTCAGAGGGCCTTTGGGAGAAGCGCAGTATATCTCCTAGCTTATTAATACTCCTTAGTCATGGTGAGCCACGGCCTTACGGCTTTTCTTTTTTTCTAAAGGTCCTTTATATCCCCAAACATATTACTTATTACCCCATGTGAGAATGTTGAATTCACCACCACCAATAACCTGATAAGACTATTTACAAATAATGGCGGCCTCTAGTGGAGGCCAGCTGCTATGACAGCCCCTTGCAAGACTTGGCTGCCAAGGAGAGGACGTCACTTGTCATCTCCTGATTGGGCGTCTGCCTAAAGAGCACTTCCCTCGGGCACCGGGTCTGCCCTGGGTTTAACCAGGCACAGCAGGGACTGTTAGTGCCCTGCGGTGGTCCGTCCGGACTCGACTGGAGCTTCTGTTGTTGGCCCCACCTGCAGGATGGCCACGGTGTCCAAAGACGGGACGTGGAAGCTGTGGGACACGGACGTGGAGTACAAGAAGCAGCAGGACCCCTACCTGCTGCGGACCGGCCAGTGCCAGGTGGCCGAGCCCTGCCGGATCGCCCTGTCCCCCGACGCCCGCGTGGCCGCCATCTCCAGCGGCTGCAGCGTGGCGCTGTACGGCGCGGCCGCGGGCGAGCTGGAGGAGGAGCTGCAGGGCGTGCACGGCGAGGAGATCGCAGACATGCGCTTCGACATCAACAGCCGCTTCCTGCTCACCTGCGGCGACCGGGCTATCCGGGTCTTCCACAACGCGCCGGGCTACCGGGCCGCCGTGCGCGAGATGCAGGCCATGCTGAAGAACGCCTCCAACGAGGCCATGCGCCAGAGACTGCAGCTGCAGATCCAGGAGGCCCAGGCCGCGCTGGACAGTGTGTGCACCCCCAAGGACTGAGGGGTCCGAGGGGTCCGGCCCCAGCCTGGCTGTCCCCCCTCCCCCCCCCTCAAGAAAGGAACTGCAGTGTCTTTGCCTTGCGTTTGGGCTTGGGGTTGTGTGCATCCTGGTTTTAAAAAAAAGGTTTGTAATAAAATGTGCATGGAGCTCAGTGCTGCTGCTCCAACAGACCTGCTGGCTGGTAATGGTCACTGCTCCTCCTCATGAGCCCTGCAGGACGCAGGTGGTGGGGTCTGACCCCTGTGTCCCGACCCACAGCCTCCGCTCCGGCGCCTTGAGCTTGTAGCGGGCGGCCTGACGGCAGGCGTGTTCGATGATGCCTGTAGGTTTTTTTGCACCGCAGTTCAACTCGCAGGGAGCCACCAGTCAGAAGAAGAATTTCAAGTCTGTTGTAAAAAGCAGTGATGTCCGTTGCTAGATTTAACATTGTTTATAAGTGACTGCTTCTCCACATCAACATGGAAATTATTTAAAAATCAAAGGCACGTCTGGGGTCAGTAGTTGTTTGCTGAACCAGTCAGTTTCTGGGCCCAAGGGAGCATTGTGCGCCCTCTAGTGCCAGAGTATATTGATTGAAATCATGGATTTGGGCTCTTTGGTGTCAAGCGATTAGCGATCATAGGTCTAGGTCTAGATTAGGTCTAGAATGATATGAAGACTGATTTTACACATTAAAGAGCTATTGCCCTTTGTAAAGTTGGCTCATGACAATGAGTCTGTTTACAAGTGCTTGAAAAGGCAACATATTGATCTTACTTCTTTGACATTTCTGAGGCTGTAGTAACGGCCACAGTGGTTTCGGGAGGGAAAAGCTGTTCAGATACAGACAGGGATACGAGCTCATATCTCACAACGTGAAATGAACACGGAAAAGATGTGATCAGTGTCTCACTAAACAGAAATAAAGATAAAAAATAAATAACACATGGAAAAGGCATGCAGTGATTAAAAGCCTGACTGAACAGGTAACTATTTAGATTTCAAAACTGTAAAATAGTTCGCAGCTCTCCTGTTGACGGGGAGTGAGGCCCAGAGCTGTGGCGCAAGGCGGCTGAGACACTTGTACCTGGAAGAAGGGCCTGAAGATGCTTCTCGGAGTAAAGGCCTGCGTGTGCCAGGGGAGTAGGGAGAGGTGCGCTGTGCTGGGGGGATGGGGGGTGTTGGGGTGCTGGTAATGGGGAGCCAGTGAGGACGTGTCAGAATTGGGGCGGTGTGATCACGTAGGCTCCAACAGGCTAGAGAGCGAGCGGCCGAGCTTGTTTAGGAGCTGGTGGGGAGACTCTGGAAAGACTGTTGACATTCATCTGTCCAGCTGAGCTGTGAAGAAGTCTCTGATCAGGGTTTCTGCAGCTGCGTGATCAAGGAAGACCGAGTGCAGACACTGTTTCTGAGCAGAAAGTACAAGACTTCACAGGTGCCTTTAAATGAGCATCCAAAACATTTCATAAGAATTTCATAAAATACCATGTATCTTCCCTGGAATTTATGCACACACATCTCCTCAGTTTTAGTCAAATTTAAATGGGGGGAACTGGGCCCTCTTCGTGTGGGGGGAGAGGCGATGAGGCCAGGCCAGCTGGGTCTCCAGCGCACGCGAGCCAATCCTTCACCCTTTTCTGCCGGCATTATTTTCACAGCAGGGTCACAGGGGAGTCGGAGTCTGTCCCAGCAAGCAACGGGCCCAAGGCAGGGTCCACCCTGGACAGGACACCTGTCCATCACAGGACACACACACACCAGGGGCAGTATTCCCAGAAGCCAATTAACCTACCTGTTTGTATTTAGATATTGGAGGGAAACTGGAGCACCCAGAGGAAACCCACACAAACCCAGGGAGAACATGCAAACTCCACACAGACAGCACCCCAGGGCCCCAGCAGTGCGAGGCAGCAATTCTAACAACTGTGCCACCATACTCCTGTCCTTCCACATGCACTTTGATAACAACAACAATAACACTAACACTGATAATAAGGAACGAGTGAAGGTTTATTCCGTGCTCAGAAGAGAGAAACACAGCGCTGCTCCTCGCGCGCACGCGTCAGGCGGACCACGTGGGGAGCCGGGCGGGTGCGGAGTGGCGCGCGCGCGCGCGCGTGCGGGGGGGCGGGGAGGGGGGGGAGAGAAGTCTCGCGAGGTTAAAAAACCGGACGGCGAGACCCATTCGGTCGGATTGGCGACAAGAGGAAAAATATAAAAACCTGAGCCCCGAAATAAGATGTCAGGCCGCTCGGTTCGGGCCGAGACCCGGAGCCGCGCCAAGGATGACATTAAGAAGGTGATGGCGGCCATAGAGAGGGTCCGGCGATGGTGAGTGTGAGGGAAGAGCGCAGGAAGAAAAGATCGAGCAAACAATCCTGTAAGAGAAACTTCGGGGACGAGGAGCAGGCGGGGCGGCGGCGGTGACTGGCGGGAGAGTGACGGGGCTGCTGGCCTATTGCTGGCCGGGAGAGCCGGTCTCCTTGGAGACGGGGGCGGGGCGGTAGCGGAGGTGGGATGAGTAGCCGAGAGCTGATTGGCAGGCGCGGACGGGTGGGCGGGCGCCGCTGCGGTGACTGACAGCGGCGTGTGCCGAAATTACCGAAGGGTATCGGCAATTCAGCCGAAACGAGGAAATAATGTATTTTCCCGTATCATAGCTCGAACAGGTCTGCGACAGGCCGCGCCGCCGGGAGCCGTGCCTTTAGTCGAGTGCACAGGGAGAAGGAGGGGGAATGTGTGCGGAGTTGGCTGTTAGTTAATACCCCAGGGAACCAGAAGTTTGAGGGTGAATTCTTTCAGACGTTAAAGCTGGGGATGGAACAGGGGTTTGCCTGAAAATAATGCCGAGTTTGCGAAAGGGGCAAGAACGGCGCCAACTGCACGGCGCAGGAAACTGGTGCTGTTCTGTTACAGACCGAGTAACGAAATAAATGAACTGAAAGTTCCTCAGATATTTCCTCCTCCCCCACACGCAGTGATTGATTCCTTGAACGACACGAGTGTGGTCAGTCTGGGCGGTGTGTTGTATATCCCACAATGCGGTGCTCCGGAGGCATGAGCAGGGGTACCGTGTGACACGGACACGGGTGGCTTCGTGCAGCCTGAGGAGCGACTTCCGCTTCCCCCGTGCGTGGAGCTGGCACGGGGCGCGAGGCTTGAGCTCCCTTCCGCGGGCTGCGTGTCCGGTCCTGCGGGGGGTTCACTGTGCGCTGCAGGCCAGCAGTCAGGACCCCGATGTCCACAGAGACTGCAAACAAAGCCGCAGCTCACGGTAGCACCGCAGGAGAGCGTGGACGCCGTGACACCCCACTGCAGCAGAGCTCGGGTGAGGAGCCCAGTTTCTGGGCTCCCCCCTCTAGAGGTCTCGGCGGGGCCATGCCCAGGGGTTATTAAAGGTGATCGGACAGAAGTCCGGCTCTCCAGTCTCTCGTGTGAACTTGCTGCTCCTGGGGCTATGACGCCAGGAGGGTTTTTAAAAAGATGAAGCTGGCCGTCTGGGAAAACTGCGGAGACCTGCTGTATTTGTGTTTTAAGTAGAATCAGAAACTAACCTTGAGAAGTATCCCTTGGAAGAGCTGAGGTGCTGGTGTGGGTTTGAGGAGTCTTGAGTGCTGCCTGCTCCTCCTGTCACAGAGTGTCTTTCCCCCTGATGCGGGGAGCGCTGGCTCTGTTGCAGAGGAGGGATTCGAGTTCTGAAAGGAGAGGTGGTGTCTCCATGGGTGAGAAAACCGCCCGGCAGCGATATGGTGCTCCTTTGGGGGTGTCCAGTTCGCGGCTGGTAACAGCTCTGTCGCCCCTACAGGGAGAAGAAGTGGGTGACTGTAGGCGACACCTCTCTGAGGATATTTAAGTGGGTGCCTGTCGTGGATACCAAGGAGGTAGGGCTCTTCGTGCTACAGTGTCTTTCTCTTTCTGTTTTTTTGCTTTAAAAATGTCTTCAGGTGAAATTTGCACAGAATAATGTCCATGGAAGGTTATGAATGGAGTTTGCTGCTGACGCCAGCCTGTCCCTGTTTGTGATAAACTAGACAACTCGAGTACAAGATGCCACAGGGCTGCTGCTGTGGAACAGGAGGAATGTGGAAGAGAGTAAAATAGAGGTGTTTTAGGAGCTCTGTTACTTAGAACGTTAAGGTCAAGAGCAAAGGGTGTCCTTGTTTGATTGCTAGCAGATAGTCAATCTGAAGATCTTGTCCAGTCTCGTCTCACTGTGAAGACTGTGCTTCTACAAAGGCTGGGGCAGCTTGTTCCCTACACCCACAACCCTTTTTTGTAAAGAAAAGCCTCCTGCATGTTGCCTTAAGCTTCACTAGAACGCGTAAGGACATACATCAGAGGAGACGCGTGAGAGGAGCCGCTTGGCCCATCTAGCCTGTAGTTAGTAGGTAATTGATCCCAGGATCTCATCCAGCTGTTTCTTGACAGAAGCCAGGGTATCGGCTGGACAGCTCTTTGGGAAAGAAGTGCCTCCTGCTGCCAGTTGTATATGCCCTTCCACATAGTCTCTGCTTGTGCCTTCTGTTTTAATTTCACTGTTCGTTTTGAGCAGTAGCTTTAAGATGAAAAAAAATAAAAGCTAAAACATTTCACAATACCGTCTTCTCTCTGGAAATGTCTGTCTCCCTCGTGGTCTTGTTGTATTGGATTGTACTGTTAGCACATTGCCCCCAGTCCACCCTAGTGCTCAGGCCTTATCTAGAGATCCCGCTCCACTTCAAGCACGGCCACTGCTCTCGGTGAGCGTCTGCGGCAGGTCGCTGTACTTCAATGCAAAATAATCTTCTTCCTCTCTTGTAGAAAGAAAAGTGCAAAACCAATGGCAGCGCAGGGAGGGAGCTGAAGGGCTACCCTGCGGACACCGGGGATACGGCTTCAGAGAACAACCGCTCTGTCCTGCTGGACTTCCAGGGTGCGACACTGCCCTTCGCACACGCGCAGCGACTGCCTGTACAGCTCCTCAGCTGCACAGATCTAGGAGCTCAGAGGTTCCTCTGTGTTTACTGGCCCAGGGGCCTCTCGTCTGTAGGACTGTACCTCTCCTTGTTCATCCCAAAGACGTGGTGTCGAAGTTCACTGCGCTAGATCGGGATCTCTAATTCCTGATCCATTGTTCACACCCTCACCAGTTATTAAACGTGTGCTGTTCAAGTGCCCTGCAGTCATTTTCAAAATGCTGACTTCCAAATTCTTGTTTGCCTCATCTGTGGGTGTACCTAAAATCACAAGATCTAAAAAAGCCTGCACTTCCGCAGAAATAGATTGTTGCTTTTAAGATCGTAATTATGTTCTGTGTTTTGTTTGGATAATTATGTAGTTGGAGTCCACATGCCACAGCCTGAGCTTTGTTTTCTCGAGTGCACATTTTATGAGCTGCGGGTCTTGTTGAGCTGATAGAGTACACCATAGTCGAGAGGTTAACCCTCTGCCACGCCCAATATAGTAGAAATCTGGGTGACGAAGACCCCCTGTACCCTGTCTTTTTCCTGGCATTAGCTCCCCAGTTTTTTCCTCCTGGGGGGCGTGTGTGGGAAAGTGGGTGTTCAGCATCTGTGTCCTTATGGCCAGGCTGTTGTTCCCCAAGTCAAGCGATCGATCAGGATCAGGGTCTTTCTCCTGCTCTAAACTGCCCAAAGCTCTTAAAATAACTTACCAATATTACTCATCTGTCCCTGCATATTTACCCCATGACAGTGAAGACATAATATTTAAATTAGCCAGAGGTGTTGTTGGGGCACTTTGGCGCAGTGGTTATCGGTGCTGCCTCTCGGAGCTTGGACCCCCTCTTCATTCCTGGGGTGCTGTCTATGTGGAGTTTATATGTTCCCCCCCATATTTGTGTGGGTTTCCTCTGGGCCCTCAGGTCCCTCCCACTGTCCAAAAACATACTGGTAGCTTAATTTGCTTCTGGGAAGCCTGGCCCTGGTGTGTGTGTGTGTGTGTGTGTGTGTGTGTGTGTCCTGTGATGGACTGGAGTCCTGTCCAGGGTGCACCCTGCTTTGTGCCAGTTGCTTGCCTGGATAGGCTCCAGCCCCCCCGTTATCCTGGATGGGATGAAGTGGGTAGGAAAGGGATGGATGTTGCAGGAGATCCAGTAGCTTATAAGCCCTGGAGTTCCTGAGCAGCCTGAGTCTTGCCCGTGTTGCTTCAGGCCTCAGTCTCCTCCTCATTGCCGCTGTTTGCGGTGCCTTGCAGATGACAACAGTAACCAGAGCTCGCTGTCGGACATGTACCAGCCCAAGGTGGACAGCAGCAGCAACTCCAGCCCCCAGCCCAGCGAGCCGGTCAGCCCGGCCCCCACCTCTGACTTCCGCACCGACGACTCCCAGCCGCCCACCCTGGGGCAGGAGACGCTGGAAGGTACGGCTCCGGACCGGGGGGATGGGCGTGGATTTGCAGGCGGAGAGAAGGGGCTTCTGGCGCAGGATGAAGGGGGTCTGGGAGGGATGAGAGGCTCCATCTGAACATGAAGGATTCATTGTGTTGACCAGTTTTACAGCACTGGCGAGCAGATTGTGTGTGAAGTAAAAGCAGCTAATTTACCCATAATGGGCTCGTCTGCGTGACATGATGCTTCTGCTTCCTAGTCCTGTTTTCACTCCTGTGCAGACAAGAAATTTGTTTGAGGTGTTTTGATCAGAGTGAGATGGAGACTGTGGAGAATAAGCACAAAGACTGGGTGATAAGAAGGTAAGGTTCCCTTTGAATTTCGATTTTAAAATAACGGAAGTCCGTTTTTGAAAAACAACTTCCAGAGTCGTCGCTGCAGACTTGCGAAGTTGCCGATGAGCCGCCCACTCTGACGAAGGAGGATCTGCTGCCTCTGAACGCCCAGGTAAATGGTGCTGCTCTCTGATCTCCGACGGTCTCCCTCTCGCCTGGCTCTCGGCGCCAGCCCTCACTGCCCCCCGGCGCAGCTTTAAATTGAGAGAAAGTAATGTGTTTAACTTCTGCTGATTTGATGTTTTTCTTAAGTGAGTTTATTGCTAATTGCTTTGTGTGTGTGTGCAGTGCAGTAAAGGTGTGTGTCTGCATGCAGGTGGATGAGGAGAGCCCTGAGGCAGGAGCCCCCCCGCTGAAGAGAGTCTGCACGGAGCAAAGCTCAGTCCTCCAGCCCTCGACTCTCAGCTAGCCCACGATGCACCTGGCTAGGTTGGCGGGATGGTGGTGGTGTGTGTGTGTGTGTGGGGTGGGGGGGACGCACTGCTGTCCGTCCAGCTGGGAATGACCGCAGACGTGCCAAGAGCACGTTTATCTCGATCTTCAGAACAGCGCTTACGGCTGTATTCACCTCGAATGAGCAGTTTGTATCCTCTTTGCTTTCCTTTCAGTGTCTTTTGGAGTTGCTGTTAAATGTGTCCTGTGTGATCCCAGGGGCTCCCCCAGCCACTGGGGGGCGCAGTGGGGGCAGCGACCCCTTGTGTCCTTGGTCCTGCACCCTCTCTAGGTGTCATAAGGAGTAACAGTTGTAGAAACTCTAGTATTTGTAAGATGCCAGAAGGAAATGGAACAGATGATATCAACTGGTCAAAAATAACCGCATTGCCTAAAATATGATTTCATCATTTCGCTAGATCTCTTGTGCTCCTCGAAGGGGCCCAATGAGAGACCCAGAGGCTGGGCTTGTTTGGTTCTGGCTCGGTTCTGAGGTGAATACAGATCCTGAGGCGTTCGTGTCGATGGCCCGGCAGTCTCTCGTGCTCTGGAGACGCCGGCTGTGTGTTTGAAGCCCTGCTCTGGCTTGAGCTGGGAACGTGTGCACAGGGAGCCTGACTCTTCCTCGGACCAGCGCTGTCCGCGGTATCCCCGCAGAGAGAGACCAGAAATGGGGACTCTGTGCTTCGCCTTTCCCCGAAGGGGAACGTAGAGGAATCCGGAATAGTTGGCGATCATTCCCTTCTGCGCCACCGCTGCTTTCTTGCTCTGTCCCAGATCCCAGGTGTGAGAGGAAGAGTGGGAATTCAGATTCTTCCACATGCCAGTTTTGGAGTGAAGGAAGCCAAGGCTGATGTGGGAGACGTGAAGAAGCCCCAGAGCACTGACCCGCCTGCTTGTGTTTCAGCAACCACAGCAGCGCTCATGGGCGCCAGACCCGCGGTGGTGTACCGGCCATGTGGGGGCGCTGTCTGCACCCTGAATCTAGGAACTCTCCTGCTCTGACGCTGCTGTGCCAGGACTGTGCTGCTCCCATGGGGAGCCTGGACAGGGTCGGTGAAGACCCTCTGGGGTGCAGACTGCCTCCCCTGGAGCCTCTGCTGGGACAGAATATTCCTGAACCGTTGTGGGACGTTCGTGTCCGTTATCTCGAGGCAAAGATCATGAGCAGGAAGCATCCAAGCATGGAGTAGAAGACAAGATTGGGAAGTGTAAGTGGGCCTGAAAGTAATCTGTCTCTAGAAAAGCCCCACGTGCTGCTGCAGGCATTGGATTTCTTCCGGTACCTGTGGCTGCTCCCTTTCAGATCTTTTTCTCCAGCAGCCGTGAGTCAGGTTGAACAGAAAACATGCCCCCAGGCCAGACCTGCTGCTGCCTGTAATGTGTGAGACTGAGGTGCATTGTCCACATTTTCTAGGGATGCTCAATCACTATTTTAAAGCAAAGAGTCTGCATAGATTCTGATCTCTTTAAAAACTTTGATGAAAGTCTTTCATATACACACCAGCTCGATTGAATACCTGTTTGGCGCAATCGTGTGGCCCTTGACTGTACACAGTCCTGTTAACTCCAGCAGCTGTGGAGCAGTGTGATTCAGTCCAGTCTTGTAACATTGGCAGTCTGCAACAACAATGAGGTAATGTCCTGGAGTGTCCCAACTACTGCTTGCTGTGACAAATGAATGTGCACTTGAAGAGGGTGTCCTTAAGTATCTGGGCCTGATTATTTTTGCCTGTGAGCAAGGGGTTGGCAATCTGATTTGTTTATTGTGGAATGGGCTGTTTGCACACCATTTGCCTAAAGGGAAAATAAATTCCATTATGATCAAAATTTCGGGACTTTGTGCAGAGAAAGCATGTCGGTACATATATCTGTATCTTTCCACATACCCATATATTTAAAATACAAAAAGTTGGGTTTCCTTGTAGCAATGGGGGACCAGATGTGAAAATTTATTTTCACCATTTTAGAAAGGGAAGGCTTTTTTTACCCTTGTGTGTGTGGTGGGGGGGGTCGACGCTTCATGTTTTTAATGAAGAGGAACAACAGCTACACATTTTGTTTTGTCCACTGAGTGAACAGCGAACAAGAGATTTGTTATAAGACACTGATATTTACTCCTGGTCCTGGTAGCTACATAGGTAACTTACAAATCCTCAGTGGTGGAAGACTTATGAAACAGTAGTAATATAGATTAGTAAAGTGAACAGTTAATTTAAGAGTCCAGGGTGGAATGAAAACCAAAACATGGCTCTTCAGGAGCAGGAGTCGATATCCCTGCTTTCGATTAGAAATAAGTGTCCTATTGCATAGTATTTTGATTCATTTCAGTTATTTAAGTCTGCAATCTCTTATATATGGATGTTTATGGATTATTCAGTGTATTTGCATATATCCATTTAGTTAAAATGCAATTAGTGCTTTTTATGCTACAGCTCTTACCAACACTGCAGCTGGTAATTCCTGGAGTGGATCAAAATGCTCTGTTGTGGGAGGTGAGTTCTTTATTTTTTTTTTCCCCCCAGAGACTTTTGCAAGCAGAAAAAGGTTTTGTCACATAGTACGTCAATATTTTGTTAAATGACTGCTCATTTGCTTTTAAATTGGATGCCTTTGCTGGAAGTGTTTTTATTGTGCTGAGCATGTTCATTGTCTGGGCTTGACACTGTGTGAGTGGCGGAAGCAAGTCTTGGCTACTGTTGCTCATGCTTCAGCTTTGTGATGTTCAAGCGTAAATTGTTAAAAATCACGTCAAATCAAATTCCTACAATAACCGGTTTCCAGAGACTTAAAATAAGTAGTGCTGGGATGTATGTTTTTGTTTTTTGTACAGAACTTTGAAAATGTGTTTATTTAACTTTTTTTTTTAATTAAGCAAATTACAGCTTACCTCCATCCTCCAATTTTTTGAAGAGGCTGTAGTGGTGTGTTCTACAGTGCTTCTGTACTGCTGCTACAGCTGTTTCAGTGACACACCTGCGTATTTTAGAGATGTCAAGATCAAACTTCCTCCCACACTCTATAAAGACATGCTGGTGGGGTAATTGGCTTCTGGGAAGATTGTCTGTGCCCTGTGATAAACTGGGGTCCCATCCAGGCTGGGTCTTGCCCTGTGCCTGTTGGTTGGGGGAAGAGGGTGGAGAGTTCAGGGTCATGTTAGTGCCCTGTTGGTATGACCTTTGACCCTCTCCCCAGTACAAATAAAACTAACGTGTTGAGAATGAAGATAGTTATTAAAGCCCACTTTTCCTGAACTGAAAGCAAATCAATTAAGATGTACAATTATTGTGGAACGACTCAAAGTGCACAGCAGAGAGTCGTGAGTGTGCTTAGAGTTCAGCCTTTTTAGTTTTTCCCAACCTGTCAAGATGTTACACATTAGCGCTGTAGAAGCGATAGGTCTGTGAGTGAGACGGCTGAAGCAGCAGAAGAAGAGACTTAGAGCCCTGAGCCTGGCTCTGCCAGATCATGTTCTCACCAGATTGCTGGTGTGCTGGTCCTGTAACAAACACATCAACAGAGAGAGAAGGCTGTCAGTCCCCTATCATGAAACAAAGGCAAAACCTCCTGTTGGTTCTGCAAAGTCTGCTTGAGGTTTCTGATTCATAATTGCGTATTACTACGTTTTATTTTTTTCAAAAAGAAGGAGTTGGAGGGAGAAAAAAGAATTTGTATACAAATTGTATTTTAATGGAAGCTGAAAATGTATTTTTAAAGTACTGGACAACAACTTTTTATAAAGGAGCTGTGGATTTGGATGAACTGTGTGTTTTTTTTCAGATACTTTCTTACCACATTACCTTGTTTAACAATTCGGGGTTCAAGGAGTATCTTCCAAAACAAGATGATTGATTATACATGTAATATCTGTGAATTCAAGCTTACAGGAATATCTGTAAAAGGCCCACATGGAACAATAAAAATCTTGATGTGTAACTCGTCATCTCCATTGAGCATCTGAAAGGATGTCCTGATTAAGAAGAGGGTTTGCATTCTTGTACCTCTGGGTTTGATTGGTGGTTGTGGGGCCTGTCTGTGTGGAGTTTGCGTGTTCTCTCCTGGTGCACGTGTGGTTTTAGCTGTGGTTTCCTCCCAGGAGCTGATGAGGAGCCCCTGCTAGCACACTGAGCGGGAATGGTGGGCTGTGTGTGGAGAGGGGGCTGTAGTCGTAGCCCTGCGGCCCAGCCTTGTCCTCTCGGGATGGGCTGTCCTGCTCCGGCTCTGGCCAGGACTGGCGGCCTTCCGCTCGTCGCCAGGGCCGCTGGGGGGATGATCTTAGGATGTTTCAATATATTTCAGTATAGCGCCTTCTTTTCCTGGCAGTGACGTCACTCTGTGACGCACAAAACGCCAAAGTCATGAGTTTGTGCTGGCTGTAGGGGGGCCAACTTCATGGAGCTCAAGGTAAGCCCTGCATGGTATTATAAATACAATATTTTGGACGTATTTTGAACCTTGCATTTTTGCCTTGTGTTCATTGTGTTTTGCAATAAAATATTGACTTCAGAGTAACTTGTAAAACTACTGAACAATCTAAAAGCAGGCATACGAAATACTTAGAACCGTTACAAGCAACAAGTAAAAATGAGCTCTTGCAGCTTTTCTTTAGCTAAAGACAGAGTCCTCATATGAGAGACCTTTGCAAACTAGCTGTCATTTGAACGGGATTTTGCCGACTCTCTAGACCGTGACGAGTTATCACCATATTCAATTCCAAGCCCCGACGCCTGCGTCTGGTCTAGAAGGCCAAAACCTCACCAGAGGTAGGCACTGATTATTTTTTTTTGCGCATGTGTCCGCCGTGGCTCAGTAGCGTGCAGCAGCCTAGGTAATTGTGTGTGTGAGAGAGAGACCGTGTATATATACAGTATGAGGTTCCGCTAATTCTGCTGTTTGATTATACCGCTCGAGGATGGCATTGTAAATTGAAGGGGTGCCCCTATGCTGGCAGGACGGTCAGTTAGAGCCCGGTCCACCCACTTTTGCACAGGGCCACCCCAAAATCAAGTCCTGGCTCCACCCCCTGCCTCCACCGCCCTGTGTCGGTAAACCGCAGGAAACGAGCCCTGCCGTTACCGTGACAACACACGTCCGCAAAGATGGCGGAGGGCTGGAGTGTGGATACGGGGGAAGGGGTTTATCGCTCCAGGGATCCAGTCGAAAACCTGAAAATAAGGTAACCAGGAAAGACCCGAAAACACAAGAAAGAGTTGAACGTACAAACAGAGCACTTCACAGATTCGTGCTGGTTCTTCTTGCCGGGAGTAACGTGGTATATTCAACGTTGCGAGTTCAGCTCGCCGGTTGAACATAACGATAACGCGTGTAAAGTGCACGTTCAGACAGCATCTAATCTAGTAGCGTTTTTAAAAAGGAGTACAGCATGTATTTCGACGTTTGCTTTTGGAGGTATTTCCGACATTCGCTACTTTATATTTTATATAAACGTAGGGGGTTGTTACATCCAAATGTAACGTTAGAGTTGTTTACAGTTTGTAAAGGAGGATTATGCTCGTACAGCTCCCTTTACTGTCGTATCAAAATTCTGAACACAATTCAGTGCTGTCTCGGTGCTGGAGTGTAGCAGAGTAACCTGTCAGTGTGGTGCAGCGCTGTCTCAGTGTGGCGGTGCTGGTGCTGGAGTGGAGCAGAGTACTGTGTCAGCATGTTGTGTCTCTGTTGCAGGGTGCGTCTCCAGCGCATCACGTCCCCCACGGTGTTCTCCCTACAGCTCCAGCAGCAGGCCTCTGCCCTGCAGGAGAAGGGCCTCATTGAGCTCCTCACCTTCAGTGCTCAAGCCAGCTCAGGTGAGTATGTGTGCAGGGCCCAGGCCCTCTTTAACTGGGACCAGTTTCCTGAGGAGATCCATATCCAAAGGGTGTTAGTAGGACGTCTGAACGCCTTCGTGTCTGGATCTCAGGTCAGGGAGTTAGCGCCAGCACAGAGCTTCCAGCATGGCAGTCGCTGATATGGAGCAAACCAGAGAAAAGTACAACCAGAGAGTATATATTTCCTACTGACGTCAGCTGGTGCTGATACCGTTTCTTGAGTGCTGGCAGTTCTTTAAAGAGATGCATTTCCGCTGCCAGGGTAAGGGTGTCCCGCCACACGCTCGCACACACTGTAGGAACACGGGTTCTGGTTTGTTTGTTGGCAGTGAGGACTGTGGAGGAGCCCAGTGCAAGTGGCGGCCAGTGTCTGCTGGGGGCCGCTCAGTAACGGGCCTGTCTTGTGTTCCAGCAGGCGGTCAGCAGGACGACAAGGAGGACGTGACGGTGGGCTGGCAGGAGAAGCTCTTCAGTCAGGTGGGGGCCTGTTCAGTAATTACAGATAGATGCAGTAATAACATCGGCTGGGCGCTTCCCTGTCCTGATGGCAGTAGGGGTTACTCAGTCTTCAGTGAAAAAGCAGGAGGTACTGTAATGTGCTCAGGCTGCCACACCTGAAGAGTGTGACAGGGCCCTGGTGCTGTGGTGGGGACTGTGTTCCTCGCACTCTGCGCTGGCCGTCCTCGGAGAGAGTTCCCACACTCCCTTCTCTTCACGAGTCCAACCGAGTGAGGCTGCACACAGCACTGTCCAGTCTTAGGAAATCCAGGGAGAGGAGAGATGGATGTTTCTGAAAAGTGTGAAATGAATCCAGGAAGTCGCCTGATGCTGCATTATTATTGGGATTATTTTGCTCTACAATGATTTTGTTCCTGAAGAACCATGTCCATGTTTTTAATAGGGAACCTATTTTTTCATGCCAAGCGCTAGCGTCTGCAGTAGGAGTGTAGTGGGAGCTGGGCTTTGTCTTTTCCCTGAGATGTTTCTCCTGACCTGTGGGGTGTGTGCAGAGTGAGGTGGCCCTGCTGCAGACCGAGGCGGCATGTCGAAGCCCCCTGGAGAGGCAGTACCATGCTGAGATCGCTGCTCTGGAGAGGGCAGGGGGGCGGGCCAGCCGCAGGATCTTCACCTACACCGACTGCGACCTGCTGTCCGGGGAGATGGAGGTGGGTCCGCTCTGCAACTGGCTCGGGCTTTAAAGGGCCAGAGATGCTTTCATGTTTATTGTGTGGCTGCTGCCCTTTCCTTGAATGGCTGTCTGTTGTTGCCTGTAGGATGCAAGGCAGAGTGCATATGAAGATGAGAGCACTAAGTCGCATTTGTGTGTCTCTGCAGCATAGTCTCCCAGTGCTGAACCCGGACTGGGCTGCCCCCACCTTGCTGGCGGAGAGAATGGCGCATGTGAGGCACAGGAGACAGGAGAGGCGCCCAGTGTGAGCAGCAGTCTCTTCTTCCCCCTCTGGCTGTACACATACACACAGCGCTGATAAACATTACTTTGCAAATAAATACAGCATTATGTAAAAGATGTAATAATAATAATAATTGCTTACACTTATATAGCGCTTTTCTGGACACTCCACTCAAAGTGCTTTACAGGTAATGGGGACTCCCCTCCACCACCACCAATGTGCAGCATCCACCTGGATGATGCGACGGCAGCCATAGTGCGCCAGAACGCTCACCACACATCAGCTATGGGGAGGAGAGCAGAGTAATGTAGCCAATTCATAGAGGGGGATTATTAGGAGGCCATGATTAGTAAGGGCCAATTGGAAATCTCTTTTCGAGAAGCGCCCTGGGATTTTTAATGACCACAGAGAGTCAGGACCTCGGTTTTACGTCTCATCCGAAGGACGGCGCCTGTTTACAGTATAGTGTCCCCGTCACTATACTGGGGCATTAGGACCCACATGGACCGCAGGGTGAGCGCCCCCTGCTGGCCCCACTAACACCTCTTCCAGCAGCAACCTTAGTTTTTCCCAGGAGGTCTCCCATCCAGGTACTGACCAGGCTCACACCTGCTTAGCTTCAGTGGGTTGCCAGTTGTGAGTTGCAGGGTGATATGGCTGCTGGTAATCATTCTGTGAGCCCTCAAGAACGGCAGAGAGTAACTAAAAGGTCCCTAAAAAAGGTAACACTCAGCTTGTCTCAGGCCATGAAATGGGCACAGTACAATCCAAAATGATAATACTTCGGCAGATTTCTAATGTAATTTCTAAAATGTAATATTTATTTGTACATTTATATGTTTTTTGCAAGTTTTTGTGAAACATGGCTCTTGGATACAAAACAAATTCGTAAGAAATCTGCCGAAGTATTATCATTTTGGATTGTACTGTGCCCATTTCATGGCCTGAGACAAGCTGAGTGTTACCTTTTTTAGGGACCTTTTAGTTACTCTCTGCCGTTCTTGAGGGCTCACAGAATGATTTGGTGTCCTAAGCTGAAGGAAAACGCCTCAAATGGTGTTGCATGGTGTAAGGAACTGTAACCTCCAAATATCACTTTGCCACCTTCACCTTCTATCCAGGGCCCACTCTGCTTCTCAATACGTTGTGACCTGCATGATGTCAAGCTACTGTTCACAACAGAAAAGAAAATGGTAAAATCTTCAGCCACATCACAATGTGATGTTTAAGACCAGCATGGTGCTGGCTGGATGCAGATCTACTTGTACCGTATGAGCCTGGATCTCTGTCTGACTTTGACTTTCCCACACCTGGCTTCTGCCCTCCAGGGAAGGCAGTGTGCCCAAGTCCCGGACTGTCACCTGGGAGCCCACAGAGGACTTTGTGAAGAACAACCATGTGATCAACACACCGGTGCAGACCATGCACATCATGGCCGACCTGGGACCTTCTGGGGCGTGAGTGATGCTCAGTCTCTTACCCCCTGTGTCCAGGTGTCCAGTTAGTTTCCACCTCACCTTCTGAAGCCCTGCTGCTCTACATTAATTCTGAAGCTTCTGATTTTCACAAATTTGTTCTAGCATTAGAGTACTAACATTAAGCAATACAGATGAATGCTGGCTAGGAGTATTTTAAAACTCTGCTTGCTGAGCCTTAAAATACCCCGATATGTGGAATTAACCCCACAGTGGGTGGGGAGCTAGTGTCTGGGAGTCAAATGATTTAAAAATAATGAGCGTCCCTCACTTAGTCAGTTGTTTTTTACTTCTAGGAATTGGAAGCCATAAAGGGCACAGGCTTTTATGTAACCATGAGGGCTTAATAAGATGGAATGTTGTTGAAGTTGATAACCCTAACCCTAACCACTTGCTTCAGGGCGCAATTAATCTGCCGAATGCAGATATTCAAACCCGTTACTCAATTCAATGTGTGTTTTTTAATTGGTTAGGAGCACTAAGTTTATTGAATCTGCGTTCAGAAGTAAATGATCATACCTGGTTGTGATGGGAGTGAGCGCTGAATGGCGTCAGGCTGTCGTGTGTGTGTGTTACAGGCTGGGCAGGAGGGCGAACGAGCGAGTGCTGTGCACTGTGCGAGTGGACGCCAGTGGAGTCGTCACTGTCAAGCCCGACTTCAACAACAGCAGAGGACCTTACAGGCACGTGGCTCCGTCAGCCTCCGCTCTTCACCTGTCTCTCGCTGTGCTTTCTTTCACCGAGTGGCCTGATGGCTACCCCGCAGAAAGACAAGCCGCAGCCCCTGCTGTGCCCTGTGAGAGGAGGCCACTCTGCCCGCTTCAGCCCCAGCAGCCCTGCTCGGGTTGGCACTGCGGGGTCGGTGCGGGGTCGGTGCGGGGTCGGTGCGGGGTCAGTGCGAGGCCAGTGCAGGGGCCAATGCGAGGCCGGTGCTGTCAGCTCAAGGGGTCTGTGTGCTCTGCCAGGCTGGAGATGGAGGGCCAGCGGCGGGAGCAGTGGCAGTACTCCCTGGAGGACGCGTCTCGGACCATCGGCCCGGAGGAGAGGGAGCGTGAGCAGCGCGTGTTCAGAGATGTGAGTGAGGGGCTCCTGGCCCCCCGGTGAAGAGGGAGAGACACACCCTCTGAAATGTCATTTCCCTTTGTATGCCTGCTTTGCTTTCTGTCTTGTTTTTCCTTCCATCCACTCTCCTGTCTACAGTTTATACGAAGGCTTTGAACTGGATGCGCTGCCTTGTTGGCTCACAGTGAACCCCTCTCTTCCTAGCTCTACACACGCCACAGAGAGTATCTGAACAGCCTGGTCGGCCAGGACTTTGAAATGGTGCGTTGCACGTCAGTGTGCTGCTGCGAAGCAGCTTTTATTATGTCTTAGTCCTTGGTTTCTTATTTGACATACAGTATATAAGCATTGAATATATTGTACTGGATGTAAACAGTCCTCCCTTAAATCTGTAGTTTAAAAGCTAGTTGAGCTACTTTGGGATAAATTACTTCCAGAAATAGCACCTGGAACGTCTTTCCAAGATAACACATTGGACACTTTCTCCATTTTAAGTTGGTTAGTAATACATGAAGGTTTTTCCCTGAAGAAGATCGACAGGGCTCTAATCAGTTCTGTGTCCCCTTTCTAGCCTCCCCCTGGCATTCTGCGCCTGCTGGTGAACGGAGAGATCGGTGAGCCTGGCTCCGGCTCAGACCGGCCTGCGGGCTTGTGCCGCGCTCGTGCCAGAGTGACCACATGCCGACAGCACGTGGCTCTGCATTCTTGGGGAAAAACAGTTGTGAGACAGTTTTGTTTGACAGCTAAAACAACAGGAGACTGACCTGATTTTGAAACGAGCAGGGGCTAAACCAGGAACAGCACAACCTCTCGTTATCTCATCATCATCATCTCAGTTCCTGTTTTTTTGTAGCGTACTCATGTTCTTCAAAGCCTTCTGTTCCAGTGCCAGTCTGCCTGATGCTCACTTTCAGTCTCAGCCCATCAAACCGTTTCTGAAACCTCCTTTGATACAGAAAACAATTGAACATATTAACATATATACTGTTTCTCCGGCTTAATAAGCAGTTCAGCATGTTAGATCCCTCTGCCTCAGTGCACAGCATCACAACACAGCAGTACAATGGCTGCAGCCATGGGCGAGAACTGAAAGAGGTAGCTGACACTGCCGTGTGTTAATTCAGAGAGCCATCGTTTTGACCAGATCTCATTGATAAGAACAGAAAGAAGGTTAAGAGCTAGAAGATGCCGTCCAGCCCACCCAGTGCAGGACTGCACAGTCCTGGGGCTGGAGCCCCACACAGCTGCTGGCTTCCACTCCTGCTGAGCTCCCTTACACAACTGAGACTGAAATAGCAAGCTGCTGGATTGGAATATTTAATTGGAATTATTCAACTCAAATTATTGATTTTTTTTACTTACGAAATGCAATAGTTAAAAGACAACCACCAATATATTTAAGAGCTGAAAACAATCAACCAGTTAAAATTAACCCTCTTATTAAGGGTTGATTGTGTAACTTACAGCTGTTTTTTCACAATTGTGTAACTGAAATTGTTTGGACCTCCAAGTCCAGCTTGTGAACCCCTCATCTAGTGCAGCTTCTTGGAGGAATCCATGGTATCATTTTCAACATAGTGACTGACGGGGTGGCTTGTTCCACACTCCTGCATCCTTTTGTGTAAAGATTTACACCCTGTTCTCAGTATCAAATGTGTTTTCTGGTTTATATTTTGCTTTCAACTAAAGAGGTCTATTAGGTTGAGCTTGTTTGTATTTGTAAGGGGTTTGAATGCTTGAGTCCAGTCCCCTTGTACTGTCCTCTGTACTATATAATATTTTGGCAGGGCCTTTGGGATCTTCTGTCTCTATAATGCAGGCAGATTCTTGACGTAGTGTTCCTCCCAAAGTTTGGCATTAAGAAGGGAACGTTCTTGTCCGAAACCTTACATCTTGTTCTGCTGTCCTAGATTCTGTAATAGTCTGGAAGGGTCAGATTTGCTTCTCTACTGAAGGTTCTGTTTGATTTGTTTGCAGTCTCTGCGAAAGGCTATGAGTACGACAACCTGTATGTCCACTTCTTCTTTGAGCTCCCCAACAGTAAGTCGCCATCCGATGGAGCACTTTCTCGCCAGTGGGGTCGCACTCCGCAGTGGGCCCAGAGAGCACAGCTGTGGGGTTCTGTAGCTCTTCCCTGGGTCTGGACGGATTCTTTCACACGAGTCCCCCTGCCACTCTGGAAGAATACAGTGAAGGGTGGCATTGAAATTAAAATACCCAAGAGACAGAAATAATATTGCATATACACCGTGCCTGTGTAATTTCATGTCCTTAGTGCTGAGCCACCAAATCTGAGGTTTTATTTTTATTTTAGTAATCCCTTAAGCTCCATTTTCAGTTAACTATATGAGGCTTTCTTAGTCCAATTCAGAGCCATATGTTAATTTGCAGCTTAGCAAAGATCCATTTGTGTGTAATCTTTCTAAACAAATTAGCAGTTCTAATACTGTGAATTCCATCCTGCCTCAAGAGCCAGAGCAGTTTAACAGTGAGCTGGTCTGGTGTTTCCAATTCCAGACTGGTCCAGCCTGCCGTCCCAGTCTCTGTCTGGAGTCACTCAGACCTGCCGCACGCGCACGGTGGGCCGGGTAAGATGGGGGGGGGGGGGTCTTGTTTATGTTTCTACTCTGTTATAGTCGATTTTCAGGCAGGTGTAGCAAGTGTGGATCAACCTGGAGTCGTTGTGACTTCCACTGCAGTGTACACAGTGCGCCCCTCAAAGCTTTGTGTCAGACGCAGAGCCTGTTGTTTTCACAACGATCTCCATTGCTTGATGCCCGATGTCCACAACAGGTTCGACTCTGCTGTGTCCCTGGCTGCTGTCCTTAAACTTGCATTCCCCTCCTCCACTCTCTGCCTGACTGGCTGTGTGCTCGACACACAAGAGCACCTCAAGTAGCCGAGAGACCTCTGTTGTACAGCCACTGGAAACGTACCCCACAAAATCACCTTCCAGCTTGCAGCTCCTGCTCTGCTCAAGTATTGATCAGCGGGCTGTCGCATCAAGCTAGACTTATTGCCCTCTGTGGGGAAACATCAAAGTGCCTTGTTTAAAAAGTGTCAGTGTGAACTTGTGTTTCCAGGAGAATGCTGCCTTCTTCTCTTACCCCTTCAACTTTGAGGCTTTCTTCAGGAAAGAAGATGAGACAGAAGGTCAGACTGCAGGACAGTTCTTAATCTTTCTGTACAGTTCCAGCGTTCCAGTGGGATCCCCAGGTCTTAGTGAATTTGAATGAGTGAAAATTGAATTAGCAGCTTACTTGGTCCTACCTAGTATATCTTTTACTCAATATAGTTTTTAAAACATCACGTGATTGACTTTAATGAAGACTAAATCTACTCTAAAGCCACATTGTCAGAGTATTTTGTCCATGTTTCTAAGTGGTCATGCTGTTCTGATTGGTTCTGCTTTACTCCCGCGTGCTTCGCTCTGTGCGGATGACTGTCGGCTCCTGCAGACTCCGTGCCCCAGTGGCCAGTGCTGTACTTTGAGGTTCTTTCCCTGGATTTCTGGCAGCGCTACAGAAATGAGGGTTACGGCTACGTGGTCATGCCGGCGACTCCAGGTAGGCTTTCAGAGGGAATTTCAGAAAACCTTTTTAGAAGCACAGCATGTGTACACTTGTAGAACAGCTATGAATAGGCTCTGCCTGACTCACTTTGCCGGGGATGACCAGGTTTAGATGGTGCTGGCTTCTGCATTTTCTCCTTTGTGTTGTAGCACAGGCAGGTCTTTTTATATGGCAGGTTTCTATATTGTGTAGACACTCAGGGTTCATAATCTCTCTGTTCCTGTTGGTTCACATTGACATAGAAACGATGAGAAGACGCCATTGCATTGGCCATCTCACTGTTTGCTCCCGAGACGGTGAATTTCTGAAGCATTGAAAGGAAAGAATCAAGTTATTCAACATGAGTTGTGTCAGATTTGGACGTGATCCCTTGTTACCCACAGGGCACCACACGGTGACCTGTACCACATGGCGGCCTGTGAGGATGGGAACAGTGGCGGAGCTGCGGCGGTTCTTTATTGGGGGAGCCCCTGAGCTGGAGGACGTCAGCTATGTCCGGGTGCCTGGGACCTTTAAGGTGGGTCATGTGAGCAGTTGGCACTTCCACTGCAAGGAGGTACGACCGTGATCACCCTGCAGGAGATCGAATCACACTGATCCTTCATTATCAGCTTGTGGCAGAGGCATGTGAAAGGCATCAGAGTTTTATGTTAAACCTATTATAGCAATTATAGGTTAGAGTGGGGAGCCACGTCAGCATTGCTGTATAGCCGATAGTGTAAAGAAGGAGGAGTTTACTAGTTAGCCAGTTAAAACGGGGTTGGGGTTGAATTAAGACGAGAGGCAGAGCTGGAATGTAGGTAGGGCGCCGGAGCTAGAACTGCTGCTGTCATGCCCTCGGCCACAAACATCACACGCGTCTTTTAGCACTTCCTGTTGGCCTTAAGGCACCTCCTGCAGCTCGGTGTTTTCTAAAAAGTGCCTCAATATGCATTTGATACGATAGTTGTGATTGTAGAGACGCAGGTATGTTCCTGTTGGCAACGGGACGGGCATGAGAAGCTGAATTCCCTCCTCTGCCTCACCGCTCTCACCCATGACTCTTCCTTCCCCAGGGGGAGCGTCTGAGCCGCTTCGGCTTCTGCAGCCAGACCACTGGCCGTGTGACCTTCGCCCTGCACTGCATTCAGCACTCGAGGTGAGGGGTGAGGGTCCGCTGTGGGCACCGGCTCCTGTGTCACTCGCGACACCGGAGCGTCTGGTGTTTATGAAGAGGATGCACTCATTTAAATCCAAAACAAATCGTTTGGGAGGGGAGCAGAACTTTGAAATTCAGGGTTGTCTGATTTGTGTAAAGTGGGGGAATCAAATAAATGAGTTGACCCCAAGGTCGTGACCTGACATCCAGTCCCCACACCCCCATCTGATGAGTGACTGCATGAACCCCTCTGGGAATCAGGCTGTTCATCCCCAGATTATGCAAAACATATGCAAATATTTACTGTAAAGGAAGATGTTGATGTCCAACTCTGCACATTATAAATGGCTTAAGGAGAACTGCACAAGTAAGAATGTGTCATAAATATAAAGCAAAGGTATCACATAATTATTGTTGGTCTTTATCTTACAAGATGATTTAAGGAGAACTGAAAACCCTGCTGAATTCTGATCAATGATGACTCTCGAGCTAGAAAAAAACATTTTTAAAATAAAAAGGAAAATGTGTTGCAGCAGGGCTTTCTTAATCAGAAATCAAAGTATAGAAGCATTCTTCCTGTTGTTGTCTCTCCACATCACAGGGCTTTTATTGATGCCAGTGCTCTGAGGAAGAGGAGGCAGAGTGTCCTGGACCAGCTGGGAGGGTTCAGCCAGCAGGGCTCCATCTACAATGTGCTGGGTAAGACACTGGCTCAGACTTACACACCCTTGCAGTTCTCTGTACCCTCCTTGCCCACACCTGATGAGAGAATTTCACTCTGAGAACAAAAGTGTTCAACAAAAGAATTAAAATCAAGGGAAGTAAAATTTTAAAATGCACTAAAGAGATGTGGAAGTGCATTCAAAAGCCAAAACCAGAAGGCGCTTCTTTACCCTAAGGCTTGTGGGAATAGGTAACAAGTTACCCAGCCATGCTGTTGGAGCTCCAGGGGTGCTGTACAATGGCTGCGCTCTGACCCCAAGCTTCTCTCCCTTTCTGTGTGTGTCTCATGGAGAGCAAGCTGGGGTATGCGAAAAGACAAATTCCTAATGCAAGAAATTGTTTATGGACAATAAAGTGATCTTTTCTCTCTTATGTCTTCGGACTGTGGAAGGAAACCCACATGAACATTGGGGAGAACATGCAAACTCCACACAGACCGCACCCGTTCAATAATTAAACCCAGGGCCCTAGCACTGCGAGGCAGCAAGGCTAACCACTTCACCGTGCTGTACATAATTAATCTATTCAGTCAATCATGACCTTGAAGTGGAATACAAAGCAATAATACTGATAGCCCACCAGGAACTGAGTATGACACCCCTTCCTTATGATGACAGATTTTTTGCTTTACAGGCAGGTACAGTCTGCTGTTTTTTTAGCAATCTACCTGGGTTTCTTTGTGAAAATGCAAGCTGATAGGGTGAATGATCTTTCCTAACCATAACACGTCCATAGTCCATTATGCTCAGAGGGAGAAACGAGAGGTTGAATTCCAGATTCCTTGGATACCGGCCTGCAAAGTACTAGACTTCAGACACCCCCTTTCTTTGGGGTGGGGCCTGGACTCTTCGACCTGGGTGCTAGTTTCATTAATGACCATTTCAGCTACTGTGATTTCTGTCAGAAAAACCTTGGTGTGCTCCTGAGCAATAAAAGTGACCGGTGTAATTAAGAGTACAATCTTAATCACTTTCTCTGCTCTTCCCAGAGGCGTTTCAGAGGGCCCGGAGACGAATGCAGGAGGCTAGGGAGAGCCTTCCCAGCGACCTCATTAACACCACAGCGCCCCCTGCCTCTGAGTCCACTGCATAGAATCAGCATGGGGAACATGTATGCAGCTCTCACAGAAGGCCCGGGAAACATGCTTTCAGTCCTCCTACAGATCACCTTGAGAGATATGCTCAATTAGTAAATCTACAGAAAAAGGCAAAGAGAGCATTGAAATGCCATGAAATTATTTTTACGAGACACTTTTATATTGAATTTGAAATATTTTATAGTAATTGATATCTAGTCTGTAATTAATCTGTGTATGGTATTATGTACTGGTATTAAATGAATTTGGATTGGAGAGTATTTTTATACTGTTTGTATTGTAATTGTTTTATATGGAAAATTGTAAATAAAGTTTATTTGCTGTTTTATTTAAGCCATATTTTATAAGATTGAAACCAGAGTTCACTTTCTCTTTTTTATATTTTATTGCACTATTTTTCTGAAATGCTCATCACAGCATCAGTGTTACAACTGGTCACATGATATCCTCAGGGATATCTTGAGGATCTGGGTCTGTGTTGAGGCATTGAGTCTCAATGACTTTTTAACTGGTAGGACTTTTTCCCATTGGCCTGTGCAAATCATGGCCTCCTAATAATCCCCATCTATGAATTGACTTCATTACTCTGCTCTCTTCCCTGCTGATTGCTTATGTGTGGTGAGCGTTCTGGTGCACCATGGCTGCCATCACATCATCCAAGTGGGGCTGCACACTGGTGGTGGTGGAGGGGATCCCCATTACCTGTAAAGCGCTTTGAGTGGAGCATCCAGAAAAGCAGTATATAAGTGTAAGCAATTATTATATAAAAATGTGTGAATGTACTGCGAGTGAAACATCACAATGACACCTATTCCAAGAACACTACTTTCACTGGGACAAGGTTCAACAAAAGCAAGGTCCTTGCAGAGAGGCAATATGACGACCTGTAGAACCCGGTGCTCGAGGGGAATTATTTGTGAGCGTTTTACTCTCAGGGTCCAGGTTTCAGCCACATCAGATGCTGAACACTTATCTGACGCTTGGATGGGGTTTTCTTAGACTCCTAGGACTAGGGGAATCTCATTCCAGGGCTATCCATCCAAATCACCACACCCTCGGCACTGAGATAGCACTGGGAAGTCGGGGGTCTGGACTGGAAACGGCAAGGCTGTAGGCTCGGCTCTCAGGCTGCGTAAAAGCTGTACACACGCCATTTGCTTTGGATTAGACTAGTGTCAGTCAAATAATTACTTTTAATAGCCGTCTGCATGGCGCGGGACGATGCATTAAACTTGGAATTAATTCTATCTTTCCACTTTACAATAATAAAATGCAGGCCTATCGTCAAAAAATAAACTGAAAGTAAGTAACCGACTCCGAAGATCCAACAAAGCTGTTACATACGCAGAAACTACTGTTAAAAAGAAGTGTCTCGAATACACAAAACTAACAGTGGTGTTTAATAAACAACAATGGATGATGATAATCGTTTTCTCTCCCTTAGTCCAAATACGCTGCAGCTGCAGGCTGGGATGTGACCATTTCTCTGCCCCCGTCCGTCTCTAAGCGCTCGCAGCGCTGCGCTTTGTTACCGAGCGCCAGCCTGCGGATCCGCGCATAATGGCGCAGCCAGACCTACTTTCGAAACCGCCCGGACACCGTCGCGGAATATTCACGAAAACAACCACCAAAAATCACTCATAACGGAGGGGAGCGAATAGAATTGCCGCTCGGCACAATTAAACAAAACAGAGCGAGGCAATTTATTGATTTATTTATTTTAAGCCACCGCTTGACCTTTAACCCTGCGCTTCAACCTAACACCACATCCTCCTCGGGGACGGGGGAGGGCTGCGGGGGGGCGTGGCTGCGCTTAATGGACAGCAGGAGCGCCAATGGGCCGGCGCGGCCGTGCTCGAGACGGCGTGGGCAGCCAATGAGCAGGAAGGGACACGGGGGCGGGATCAAGCCGAGCCTGCTGCCGGGGTAACGGAGTTTTTTTGGGGTTGCCGGCGGAGTCGGATCTCCCGCCATTTTTCAATAAGGATTTCACCCTGTTGTTTGTTTTCGCACCTGCTTTATTGTCGCTCACCTTCCCCCTGCGCGTCAGGTGAACGGCGAGCCGGGAGCGCCAGAGAGCGGTGTTGTCCTGCGGCGAGAAGCGAGCCGGGAGAAGGCGCGACAGACCCCCGTCTGCGTCCCTGTCTCCGGGAGAGCCCGTCTCCATCCTCAGCCGCACACAGCGGGATCTCCGCGGCCAGGAGGCCAATCACATTTCCCGGCCCGGGCTCCATCGCCGCTCCCCATCCCCGCGCAGACCAGCAGGATGCCGTCGCCGGCTGCCTGAGCCAGCCAGCCAGCCGCAGACGGGCCGGCGAGCCGGCGTGGGAGCCGGTGTGTGACCGTGGCGCCGGGCGAGCCGAGCCTCCTGCATGCCCTACGCGCGGGGTCCCCGGAGCCGCTGTGTGATCCTGCAGTGTGGACTTCATGCGAAGGGCCTCCCCGCTCTCTGTGCGGGATTTCGGACAGCTGCCTGAGCCGAGGAGTTTCTTTCGTCGCCCGTCCGCGCTCCTGTCGCCGGCCCGATGGCACCGCTGCTGGGCCGGAAGCCCTACCCGCTGGTGAAGCCGCTGGCGGAGCCGCCAGGCCCCGAGGAGCTGGTCTACACCATCGAGCACACGAAGGAGGCCTTCAGGAACAAAGAGTATCCTTCCCTTGCCCGCCCCGGGCCTGTCCGCAGCGGCCGGCGCCGGGTGTGCTTGATCCGTGCCCGGGGTCCGGGAGCTCCTCCCCGGCCGGTGAGCCTCTTTGTCCGCCGACAACAACAGGGCTCCCCCGCCGCCTCCGCTCTTCGCGCCGGCTTTTGTTCCGATCGGGGTCTCGCTGGCTGGCCGGGGGTGGGGGGGGGGGTCTGGGTTTTGACTGTGTGGCTCAACATGTGCTCGTTTGCGGCGGGGTTGCACATGTGCGCGTCTCGGCTGAGACAAAGGAAGTTGCCCGGTGAGGCGCGCAGGGCGGCGGGCTGACAGCGCTGACAGGCGCCGCGGCGGGGCCGCCCGGCCGTTTCCTCGGCGCACAGCTGAGGCGTGAAGCTCGGCTGCGGGCGCAGCGGCGTTATTGGCAGATTGGCGGCGTTTTATTCTGGGATCGCAGGCGGTGGCAGAGTCGCTCTGATGCGTCCGGCGATTGCAGTCTCCTCTTGGCACTGACGTGTGCGCCTCGCTGCTGGAGTCGGAAGAGGTTTCACACGGTCGGCTGTCCGGGCAGGTGGGGGAGTCCGGCTCGCAGACTCCTCTGATCACATCTGTGATGGTGTTCACAGGCGGGGGCGGACAGCAGCCAGCCTATCCTCAGCCCCACTCCGTGACACGGTGTTTGGAGTGTTTCACAAAATCCCGACCCCCGGGAGTCATTGATCAGGTCTCGCAGCTCCAGCGATCAGGAGCCACCGGATGGTTTCCCTTTCGTGTCGGTGTGCATGTGCCCCAGTCCCGGGGTGAGCGGCGTGGTGTCACCGGGGGCACTGACTGGCACGCCAGCTGCTCAGTGGCTGTGCTGACCCTGCCCGCTGGCGCTGGGGGAGAGAGGGGTGACCGTGGGCAGGGTGGCGACTCCAGAGCCTGGGTGGGCAGTTGTTCTCCCGGGCTGGAGCTGTGCCCCCTGTTGCGCCTCAGCCTGGTGCCCCGCCGGCTGGGGGGGTGCTGCACCCTGTGTCTCTTGCCGGGGGGAAAGCTGCGCTGTGATGGAGGGGTGCAGAGCTCCGCTGGCCCCAGGCCCGGGGGTACCCTGCAGGTTAGCGGCCGGGTGTCATTGCTGTGCTGGGCCTGGCCCCCTGACCTTGTGCGAAGCGGCTCGTCGGTGGGATCTGCTCTCTGGAGGGTGATCGCGGCCGGAGGAAAAATCTTATTTTCTTAGACATAGAATGTTTCTTTTTAAGGCTTTTAAGCCTGATTACTCAGAAAATTGACCTACTAGTACAGTCACCAGTAAAACACCTCAGGCTTGGTTATATGTGTTGCACTAATGCTGCAAAATAACGGTCTGGACTGTGGAATTGTGATTTCGGGTAAACTCGCTGTAAACTCAGGAACTGAATCTGACACCTACACTTTAGGTTGCACTTCTAATACTGTGCCTTGTAATAGTTTCATTATTCATAGCTGACACCAGTGTTTGATTTCATGAGCTCTAGGTTCTTATGGTAGAAGTTCTACCTATCGGATATAAAATTAATGTACGCTTATTGTTTTGAATTCATTAATCTTTCACTATTGAATATCTGGAATAAGCTTTAAATGCAGCATTCTCTCCTGCTCATGTAGCGCCTGCCGCTGTGAAGTTACGCTGCGCTGTTGTCCTGAGTTGCGTCCACACCCATGTATTGTTCCAGTACTTAAAAGTACTCATTTTCAAACAGGGGAAAAAATCTTTGACGTCTGTCCTTTCTGTTCCTCTTTTCTAAATCATTGAGCCAGATACGTTAATTCTCATTTTCCTAGATGGCCTGGGCAGTTACCTGTCTATGCAGCAGGGTTTTAACTAGAGAAAGAGTGACACCTCTCCTGGGATTTGAACCCGCAACCTCCTGGTCTGGAGTCCACTCCCCCACGCTGCTTGGCCTGTGTTGTCACCCGTCCCTCTGAAACCGTGCACTTCCTCCAGTATGGGGGAGGAGGGTGTAGGATTACTCGAGATTTCTAGCTTTTGCAAATGTTATCCATGGGGTTATGTTTTACAGTTAGAAATGCATAGTGGTAGCAGTTCTGTTTTATATTGTACAGTATACGTTTCTGGGGAGCATCTAAGCACCGGCTGTGATGGACTGGCGTCCAGTCCGAGGTGTGACCTGCCTTGCACCTGTTGCTTGCCGGGTTAGGCTCTGGCTCGCCGTGACCTGAATTGGATAAAGCAGTTAGAAACTGAGCTCGGGGTTTGTGTAAACTTGAGGCTTGAAATCCGTTCTGCTGCGGACATTTCTGCGGTCGAATGTGTCCCACACAATCGCTGCCATGAGGACGGACTCTGGAGTGCAGTGGCTCTGATCTGAAGGTGTCGTGCTCTCCAGCTGTTTTCCTGAGCTCTTGTGCGCACAGGGAGTACGAGGCGCGCCTGCAGAGGTACAGCGAGCGCATCTGGACATGCAAGAGCACTGGCAGCAACCAGCTCACTCACAAGGAGGCCTGGGAGGAGGAGCAGGAGGTGACCGAGCTGTGAGTAACCTTTCCTTCAGCCTCCGCTGCACGGAGCTGTGCTCTCAGGTCACTGTCCCTCAGCACAAAGAAGAGCACTGCGGGCAGAGCTGTGCAGTCTGGCTATAGCCTGGGATCTTGTGTATTAAATCTGTTAAACTGGAAACAGAATGGGTGGTTATAGTAAGAAAGTGGGGTTACTGGATCATATGTAGGGGAACCTCGTGGGGTTTTTAAAGATTAATTTGCTTTACCTAGTGTCTTGGCTATATTATTCTCCAGTAACTTCAACTTAAACAGCATCCTTTTTATACAAGTATCAAATCCAGTCTTGTTTCTTTACATGTTTTATATCAAGAGCACCATATCTGACAGTCTAACGTGGTAGAGACTTAACAGGGCCAGAGGCACTCGTACACATATGGCCTGGTAAAGTTTAGTTCTAAAAGAATAAACAATTGCTTCTATATTTTCTTTCTAAAGAATCCCAGTGCGCTTCATTTTTAGGTGGGGGACCAAAATTATCCAGATTGTCAGCTCCTACCTGGGTAATGTGCAGCAGCCATTATGTAATGACAGCCCCAAAATAAGGCAACTCAAGTAGAGAAGTGAATCTGAAATAAAACATAACCTTTATCAAGTCCCCTTGATGGCTGGTTCCCAGGCAGGCCTGACTCTTGTGTTGCTCTGCTCCTTGTTGGGCTGGAGTCTGCAGCCGGGTGACTTTGCGAGATCCTCTGGCTGGCAGGGAGAGCGTGGCTCTGTGCTGACACCGCTGGCCCTTGGGCGGGGGCAGGGGGTGACACACCTGTCGAGAGCTCAGGTCCCAGCCGGGGTGTGTCTGTGTGTCCAAAGCGTGTTCCAGCCAGACGTTGACTCAGCGTCTTGCCCAGTGGGACCGGGATTAAGGGCAGGGATTTGTCACACCCGAGCCATTTCCTATTTTAAATGTTTCTTCATCACCGACTAGCCATGTTGACTGTTGTGTTTTTAAACATTTCCGAGGGCAGTCAGCTGCCTTCAGGTCAGAGAGGCTCCGACGCTCATCTCTTGCTTTGCTGTCTGTGCTCGGCAGGCTCAAGGAGGAGTACCCCCCCTGGTTTGAGAAACCGGTTCTGGAGATGGTCCATCACAACACCATCTCTCTGGACAAGCTGGTTGACCAGGCATGGGTGGAAATCCTCACCAAGTACGCAGTGGACGAGGAGTGCGACTTCCTGGTAAGCTTGAGTCTGACCACCAAGCTGGCAGCAGGTGTCCCAGTGATCCCCTCTCGTTCTGGGAGGCAAAGTCCTTAGTGAAGCGAGAAGATCCACCCCTTTTGCCACGTGTGTCCCTGTAACGCTCAGCCGGCTGGGTGTTTGATGCCTCGCGGTCTCTGTGCCCCCAGGTGGGGAAGGACAGGAGCCTGCGGGTGAAGGTGGTGAAGGTGCACCCTCTGGAGAAGCCGGAGGAGGACTCCGCGGAGAAGAAGCTGGAGGGTGCCTGCGACTCGCCCTCTAGTGACAAGGAGAACTCCAGCCAGGAGAACCAGACGAAGGAGCCGCCAGGCAAGGAGGAGGAGAACAGGAGAGAGAGCCTCTGTACGTGTTCCAAAGGAACATAAGTTTCAAAAGAGGTCTTCCGGACCATTTTGTGATTAGTTGCTTGTTGATCTAAGGTTTTCATCCAAGCATTTCTTGAAAGAAGCAGGGTATCGTGTCAGCTCGAGTGTTGTGTGTCCTCTGTCCCCGTTAGGTGACCGGGCCCGTCGCTCTCCCAGAAAGCTTCCCACCAGCCTGAAGGAGGAGAAGAAGAAGTGGGTCATGCCAAAGTTCCTGCCACACAAGTACGATGTCAGGCTGATCACTGAAGACAAGGTGAGGGATGAGGCTGGCTGGCTGGGGCGGACCACCATAGTCGTGATAGTCTTCGCCTGTAGAATTGAAACTAAACTGTAAGACAGGTTTAATTATTCAGGCATAGAACAGTGCTGTGCTTGTCAGTGCAATACATTTTACCACTCTTTACCAGTGCAGCTCCATTTTTACAGATTCTCATGTGTGGACGTGTCCAACAGTGGGGTATTTTTCTAGGTATGGCAAATTATTGCTTGAGACCACAACAGCACCGTCTTGCCTGTTGTTTTGTGAGTCTCTGATCCACCTGGTGCTTAGCTGTTTTTATAACAATATCTGGTAAGTAGATGAAAGTAAACAAATCAGAGGTATCAAATTCAGTTGCAGTAGTTTTGCAGGCTGATTTCCTACAAAAAACAAAGGATGTAAGAAGTGCCAAAGCTGTCCTGTCCTTGTGACGCTCCGTGATACTTTCGCCCCTGCATGTGAAGACCTTTCAAGGCTCTTCTGGAGACCCGTGATCTTGAGATCCTTGTCGTTCTGCAGGTCATCAGCAATGTCCCTGCTGACAGCCTTTTCCGCACGGAGCGACCCCCCAACAAGGAGATCATGCGATACTTCATCCGACACAACGCCCTGCGCCTGGGCACAGGGGAGAGCGCCCCCTGGGTGGTGGAGGACGAGCTGGTGAAGAAATACTCTCTGCCCAGCAAGTTCAGCGACTTCCTGCTGGATCCATACAAGGTGTTTACCCACGCTAAATGACTGTACCGCGGGTTTACGGAGCACAGTACCGTCGGTCACAAGCAGTGTTTGTGTTTTGGAAAATGCCAGATTCATTGACCCTTGTCTGTTCTGCAACGTCCTTGACTTTGTCTTCCTTTTTCCCCTGGCAGTATATGACCCACAATCCCTCAACCAAGCGTAAGAGTTTGAGCTCCCCAGACAGGAAGCCCTCCAAGAAGCTCAAAACAGCCGAGTCAGGAGGAGACTCGGACGTGCTGAAGGAGAAAGGAGACAAAGAGAAGAAGAAGAGGAAAAAAAACCCACTCGCTCCCCCCCTAAGCCCCACACTGTGGAGTCATGTGCAGGTGAGGCTGACTGTTCCTCCGGCTTCTGTCGAGAGGCGGAGTGTGAAAACATCAACAAACAATTACTTAAATTTGAATGCCCTTGTTTAATGGCCGCTCTGCAGTGGTTTTATAGGTCACCTCTTCAGCTGATTAAGAACTACTGTTTAAGTAAGTCCAGGCGTGGAATTAATTTTATTGAAAACTAAAATGTAGTTCTTGTTACAAGTAACATGAGTCCATGGCCATATAGCCATTCCTCTACAGTATATAGACAGAATAGACTTCACCTTGAGACTGAATTACAAGAGCTTGTGTTTGTTTCTTGCTCTTTCTCCCCTGCCTCCAGATGAAGAAGGTGAATGGCTCTCCTCTGAAGGTGAAGAACTCGGGGACCCCCAAGAAACCGAGCTCGGATGGGGAGGAGGAGAACCTGGACGAGGTGATCATCGTGAACAAGTTGGGCTCCAGCTTGAGCATGGGTGGCAAGAAAGGCTCCAAGACGAACAAGAAGCCCCGAGAGAAGAAGCCGAAGGATGGCAAGCAGGCGAAGAGCAAGAAGAGTGGAGCCAAGGTCCTTAATGGCCAGAAGGCATCCAAGAAAGAAGGGAAGGGAGCCAAGAAGCCCAAGATGAAGCAGATGACCCTTCTGGACATGACCAAGAGCAGTCCGTCGCGCAGCCCGCAGAAAAGGCCCAAAAGCTCTGCAGGGGGGACGCCCAAGCTGGGGAAGCCCCTGCCGCCTATGGCCCTCCACCTCCTGCGGTACTACAAGGAAAACAAGGGCAAGGAGGACAAGAAGAGCGCGCTGTCCAGCCTCATCTCCAAGGCAGCCAAAGTCCTGTCCCCCGAGGACCGCGGCCGGCTGCCCGAGGAGCTGAGGGACCTCGTCCAGAAGCGCTGGGAGCTCCTGGAGCACAAGAGGCGCTGGGCCGCCATGAGCGAGGAGGAGAAGCAGGACGTGCTGCGCAAGAAGCGGGAGGAGATCAAGGAGAAGCTGCGGGAAAGGGCCAAGGAGCGGCGCGAGAAGGAGATGCTGGAGCGGAGGGAGAAGCTGCGGCGCTACGAGGACCAGGAGCTCACCGGGAAAAGCCTCCCCAACTTCAAGCTGGTGGACATGCCTGAGGGCCTGCCCAACGCCCTCTTCGGAGACGTGGCCATGGTGGCCGACTTCCTCAGCTGCTACTCCGGCCTGCTGATGCCCGACGATCAGTACCCCATTACCGCCATGGCCCTCATGGAGGCCCTGGTAGCAGACAAAGGAGGCTTCCTATACCTGAACCGCGTGCTGGTGATCCTGCTGCAGACGCTGCTGCAGGACGAGCTGGCTGAGGGCTACAGCGAGCTGGACATGGTCCTCTCGGAGATCCCCCTCACCCTGCACTCCGTGTCCGAGCTGGTCCGCCTCTGCCTGCGCCCCTGGGACGCCCAAGAAGAAAGCGCTCAGGGCTCGGAGGAGTGGGCCCTGGGGGGCTTCGACGACGTGGTGAGCAATGAGTTCCTGGAGAAGCTGGAGACGGCGGAGGTCTTCGAGCTGACGTCCCAGGAGAAGGTCAGCCTGCTGGTGGCGCTGTGCCACCGCATCCTCATGACCTACTCGGTGGAGGACCACATGGAGGCCATGCAGCAGCACTCGGCGGAGCTGTGGAAGGAGCGGCTGGCGACGCTCAAGGAGGTGAACGACCGCAAGAGGGCCGAGAAGCAGCGGCGCAAGGAACAGATGGAGGCCAAGGGGGCGGCCGAGGGCTGGGTGAAGGTCGAGGGCGGAGGCAGCGCCACCCCGGTCTCCTCCGCGGCGAAGCCGGAGAAGAAGAAAAGCCAGACCTCCGAAAAGAAAGAGGCTGGCAAAGGGAAAGCCGAGCCTCCGCCTGCCGAGCCTGAGCCGGAGGACATGATCAGCACGGTGAAGAGCCGGCGGCTGATGGCCATCCAGGCTAAAAAGGAGAAGGAGGAGCAGGAGAGGCAGAACCGGGGTAAGGAGACGGGCTCTGGGGGGAGGGGTGCAGGGCTGCATGGAGAGTCCTGCTGAGCTTCGCTGGCTTGTGTACAGGGGGATCTGACCTGTGTGGTGTCCAGCAGTTAACAAAGAGCCTGAGCCCGCACTGGCTAGTTTGTGTTTTGTAGTCCACTTGTTTGAGATCAAGAGCAGGCTGTGGACAGGCAGGGCTCTGCAGTCCCTGTTCCAGGCTGACAGGAGGATGTCTGGGCTCTAGGGGTTCATGAGAGCAAGCAGGCGCTCGGCTGACTGCCTTGTCTACACAGAGAGAATGGAGAAGGAGGCCGAGGAGGAGAGGATCCGAAAGCAGAAGGCCGCAGCGGAGAGAGCCTTCCAGGAGGGCATTACCAAAGCCAAGCTTGTGATGCGGCGCCTCCCGCTGGGCACTGACCGCAACCACAACAGGTCAGTGGGCCCCTCCACCTCTGTCTTGTGCTTCTGTCACTGCTCATCTCTGCTTGAAGCTGGAGTGCTGTTCACTATTGCCAAGTGTGCGCAGTACTTTTACAACTAATACCTGTCCAGTTGCAGCTCTGAATGTTGTTAAAACGTATCTTGATGACAACAGGCAGTTCTGCTCATCAGAGCTTGTCAAATTGAAAAAGCTCTGGTAATTGTTTTTAAATGGGGAAATAAAACACCTGGGATCAGTGCGCTACATTTGCAATTTCTGAAATTAAACATCTGTCTTAAGCTAAATTAAGCTACTGTTAAGGCCTTTGTATTTTTTAAACTCATTCAAAATCTGCTTTCCCTCATTTGAAAGTTTTCAAATGCAGCAGGTAGCGCTGAGATCAGGAGCGAGTGCTCAGCTGTGGCCTTAGTGCGTCTGGCAGGGAGCGAGGATGTCAGGTGTGTTGGACCCCGTCTCTCGAGCGCTGCGGTATACACAATGCTTGTGTTCTGCTGTGCGGCAGGTATTGGCTGTTCTCCGATGTGGTGCCAGGTCTGTACATCGAGAAGGGCTGGGTGCACGACAGCATTGAGTACAGCTTCACACTTCCCCCCGAGGAGGTGAAGAAGGAGGAGCTGGACACCGAGGGCGAGGGTGAGCGATGATCCTCATGCGCAGCGTTCTAACTGCCACTTATATAGAAGGGCCAATCTTCCTCTAAATGAGTTCTGTGTCTGGCTCCTGCTGTGGTCTTCACATTAAACCCCAGCTCACCTTGCAGGCCAGTATTCTTTTGTTTCATGCAGTTTTGAATTCTGAGCTTTCAAGATGCTGTCAGACCTACTCAGAGGAACAGCTCAAAACGGAACTTGATTTCAGCCTCTGGACCGCCATGTGAGTTTAACCTGCTTTGTTAATCGTTGCAGTTGAAAAAGAGGAGGAAGACGGCACGGAGAGCACCTTGAGCGAAGCTGGCCAGCAGGGGGCGCTGGCGAATCCTGAAACCTGCATAGAGACGACCGTTCCCAAGCAGGGGCAGAACCTCTGGTACGGCGCTTACCATTTGAGTTGCTCAGACAACAAGATGGCCTAGCTTTCCTTTCCTGGTTTCAGCTAGTGTTGAAGGAAAGCACACACTGGGAAAGGAACATACAGGGAGGATCCTCTTACAGTTTACACCTTCTTGAGTTTACCAGATTTACCACCTACTCGATGTGTTACAAAGTTCTCCTGCTGTAGTTGAAGGCATTATCAGGGCAATATTATAAATGCCTTTAAGTATATGAAATGCTAAAAATGTAAAAACTATTATCCATTTTCAGCTCTCTAGAGATTCTTATTTTTATACCTGTAATGAAAAAACAGAAAAAATTAAGTATAAAGAAATGTGACACATTCAGAAAGTCCGATCTCATGGTTAACGTTGCTCCTTTAAGAGCACTTAGCGCTTCGGGGAGTTGCTTGTCGAGAACGAATTTCCTTGACGGTCTGCTTGAGGTTGCTAGGTGACGAGGTGCCATAAGAGGAGTCCATCTCCTCTGTGACAGCTGGCATGCTGGGGGTGATGAAAATAAATGCCATGCCTCGGTACTCGTTAATTTGTTTGGAAGTCAAGATTTTCCTGTTGTTTTCAGCATTTGGCTAGGCCAGGGACCATGCAGGAGAGAAGCATGACTGGCAATGAATTTCCTAGATTCCAGATGTGGTCAAACCAGGAATGAGCTAGAATGTCCTCAAGCCATGTCCCTGTTCTGTACTGCCCGAGTGCCGGTGGGCGTTGTGCCCGTGTGGGCAGTGTTGAGATGGTCTCCCTCTCTCCCAGGTTCCTGTGCGACACGCAGCGGGAGCTGGACGAGTTAATCGACAGCCTGCATCCTCAGGGCGTGAGGGAGAGTGAGCTCAAGAGCCAGCTGCAGGCCAGGTGAGTCCCGCAGGTGTGCCCGGGCGGCGGTCTCTTTCCCCGACAGGATAGATTGTCGTGCTGCCGGTTCTGGGCTGGCTCGCTAGGGATGTGCAGTTCTTTATAATTTAGGTCGGTTCACTTTCTGGTCAGTTTTATTTTTTAAAAATGCAATTTTTTCTGGTTTTTCTTTAACGATGGATATAATATGACGTTTTCAAAGACCATAAATAAATGCCGAGTTTGAAATTAACAGTAAACATTTTGATTATGGGGATAAAGAGAATTTAATTATGTATCGGTTGTGTTCACAAGCATTGTGGTTAGCATGTGTGGTGGGCTTCTTTGTGAATTATAAAGCAAATGATAAAAACTGAAACCCCGCGTGTGTTCGAGTCCGGTTTGATTCGATTGCAAGCTGTCGGGCAGTTGAACAGCACATCTCTGTTGAGGTGCTGCCGCCGGGGGAGTGGTCAGGGCACAGGGGTGTGCGACTGACCGAATGCCCGTCTCTGCCCGCGCCTCCCGTCCGCCAGGTACCAGGAGATCGTGCACTCCATCTACCTGGCGCGCCGGCCCAACCTGGGCCTGAAGACGTGCGACGGGCACCACGAGCTGCTCAAGTTCCTGCGCAGCGACATCATCGAGGTGGCCTCGCGACTGCAGAAGGGCGGCCTGGGGTACATGGACGACACCAGCGAGTTCGAGGAGAGGGTGAGCCGGGGGCGGTGGGGGGCTGCCCGGGAGTATTCGGGGATACTCCCCCTGGGGGGACAGTTTCGTTAGAAACAGCCTGAGAGTGGTTCACTCCCGAAGAAGTCTCCACAGCCGAAAAGTTGTTTCCTTTCTTCTCTTTTCGGTGTGGAATAAACTTTTACATATTTCTGCTAAGATATGCCATCCAGATGCCGCCTTACAGATTACATGGATTGAATGTTCAGGCGGTCCTGGGGTGGACTGAGGTCTGACTGCCGTGTGTCGCTGACATTCCCTCGACCCCCCAACTCCAGGTGCGTTCCTTGGAAAACCTCAAGGACTTCGGGGAGTGCATCATCACCCTGCAGGCGAGTGTCATCAAGAAGTTCCTGCAGGGCTTCATGGCCCCCAAGCAGAAGAAGAAGAGGAAGCAGGGCGGGGAGGAGAGCAGCAAGGCAGAGGAGGTGGACGAGGAGAAGAGGCTGGCCGAGGAGGCCAGGGTGAGTGACCCGTCGCCTCGCGGCTCAGCGCACAGCAGGCACAGGGGTGCCCGCCCTGCTGGCCCGAGGGCTTCAGCTCCAGCAGCACGGTCCCGCTCCAGAGCAGGAGAGCCAGTGTTGAGCCCAAGAATAGTGTACAGATCTTGCACGTCAGACAACGGGGAATCCAAAGCAAGTACATTCTTTAAAAGTTTCAGTTGTATGTAATTTAATGTGGTTGCATTCTTAGAGACTACATAGAGCAAAATGTCAATCATTTTGCATGCTTCATTTCAGACTTGTGTTTTCGCATTTGAAATAGTCTTGAATTCTGTGGGGCTGTTTCTGTTCTGCCACCTTGAACAAGCTTGCTCCAGTGCGGAGCGCCTCCTGCTGGCCGGAGCAGTGCTGTGTCTCTAAGCGAGTGCGCTCCTGTCTCTGTCCGCGCTGCAGGTGGCCACCGCTGTGGAGAAGTGGAAGACCATGATCCGCGAGGCCCAGACCTTCTCTCGGGTGCACGTGCTCCTGGGCATGCTGGACGCCTGCATCAAGTGGGACATGTCGGCGGAGAACGCTCGCTGCAAGGTCTGCCGCCGGAAAGGTAAGAGGGTTGTCTGAGGAGCTCGTTTCTCTGTTTCGCACACCCAGAGAAGGGGATTGCTTTCTGCCAGGTGAAAGTTGTCTGAATCCCAGTGATTGATTCTGTCCTGTGTGCCAGATTCATATCGAGACGCTCTCTTTGTATGCTTGTTGTGCATAGCCCTACCGGCATGTCTCCCGTGTGCTGGACTTTACCCAGCCTCGTTAGTAACCTGGTCACTTGAGCAATACACTACGACTCAACAGTATTGATGGAGAGAAACCACAAGGCCTTTGAAGCTGTGAGAGTGCAGTATTTCTAAATTGGCAAAGGAATGGCAGTTCCTTGTGTAATGGAGCACAGAGAACAGCGGGTGCTTTTTCAGTTGACTTCTATCTTATTAAAACAGTGCATCAGCCTCCATGGGCTCAGTTGTAAAGTCTTGCTGTCCTGTATGACCAGTGTTTCCCAGTAACTTGTATGTGCTGCTGTAGGTGTTTGATCTGTGATGCTTCCAGAGGTTTTGCTGCCTTTACCCCTTTCAGTGCCTTTTCTTCAGGGTGTCGGAAGTCTCCAGCCCAGCCCTCGCTCGCCAGGAGCTCAGCGCCGCGCAGTATCCATAGACTGAGGTTTAGTGTCAGGGAGGCTGTAGTGCACCTGGAGCCCTGTGTACTAGACCGGCCCGCTGCAGTTAGAGTAGGAGGAAGAGGGCGTCCTGAGAAAGGAGCAAAGAAACAAGGTATTTTAGACAGCAAGCCAGGGACTGCAGATCTCGAGACCACTTAACTCCACTCTGAGGAGCCTGCAGGGAAAGCAGAGGATCCATCCCTGGAATACTGCCCCATCGGTGGAATTGTTCTTAAAAAGGAATACTCGTTGCGTCTGGGAGCAAACCTTATTACCATGTGTCAGGTTATTCAGTCCGTTGGAGTTTTCTTATTCAGCGCCACTTGTAATTCCATCATTTATCGTTTGTATGATGGTATTTACATTCGTTATTAGATGTTCTCAGAACCAGGAAATTTGCTCTCACTAAACGATCCAGCGCCAGGGAGGGTCTGTTTGACTGTGTTCCTGTGGCCGCTGTGTCGGCCATCGCCATGTTCCCCCTGCTGGCAGCACTGGGCTGCTGGGGACGGTGGAGGCTGGGAGAGGGGGAACTTCGGGTGCCAGGGAGTGCTTGCTCTAACTGCTGTGACAAGAGCTCACCCAGCCTGTTCTCTCCCCCAGGTGAGGATGATAAGCTGATCCTGTGTGACGAGTGCAACAAGGCCTTCCACCTGTTCTGCCTCCGGCCCGCCCTGTACTCCATCCCCGATGGAGAGTGGCTGTGCCCAGCCTGCCAGCCCGCCATGGCGCGGCGCTGCTCCCGGGGCAGGTAGGCACCTCTGCACTGCACTGTTGATCTTGGGCTTCAGGGCAGTGCTGGCTGAGCACCAGGCAGCGTAGTCTCACTAGTAAGGAATCGAGAAAGACACCGACTTCCCTCTGTTAACCTGCAGGACACTGGTGATCTGTTTACTGACAGGCAGAATGTGTGTCTCAGACCCCTCATTTCAGGACCAGATGTACAGATTAGTTTTCCTCATCCTTATTCGATCAGAGCCCGTGACGTTCTGAGGAGCTGCAGGGCTCTGCGTGTTGTTGAGATTGACGGAGTGTTTTCCTTGGGAGGCTACGGCACTGGCTCTGCTGCCGCCTCCGCAGGCTCCTGCTCTGCTGGTCGCCACCTTGTTTTCAGGCCACTGATGCTTTTCCTTCCTGTTTTCTTTCTTTCTTGCTTCTGCCATGTGTTAGAAATTACAATGAAGAGACCGAGGAGGAAGATGAAGAGGAGGAGGAGGATAATGAGGAGGAAGAGGACGAGGAAGAGGAGGTGTCAGATGATGAAGACCGGCCCATTGGACTGAGCTGTACGTACTCTTTCTTTTCAAACAGTTTAGATAAGATAAGATCATTTTATTAGCCATATACAATTTCTTGCATTAGGAGTTTGTCTTTTCGCATACCCCAACAGACACACAGACAGGGAGAGAAGCTTGGGGTCAGAGCGCAGGGTCAGCCATTGTACGGCGCCCCTAGAGCAGCTGGGGTGAAGGGCCTTGCTCAGGGACCCAACGGAGTAGGATTCCTCTGCCGGCCGCGGGATTTGAACCGACAACCTTCTAGCCACAGGCGCAGATCCTTAGCCAGAGTGCCACCCCTCCGTTTTTCCTCAGAATTGAGCACTTAGCCTAACAGTTTCATACAAGTTCATCAGAGAGAGGTTTTTGTCCATGCTTTGTGAAAATTCAGTTCTCCTCCCCTCCCCCACAAGCTTTTTGAGGGTTATTTTCAGTCCTGCGGCCTCTCTGGTGTCACTGGAGTGACAGCCGAATTAGGGGGCTGATAAACGGACTGCTGCTGGGGAAGAGCAGTTTTCCCCCAGCCCCCCTCTCAGCTCGCCAGAAGATCTGGGGCGCTAATGAAACAAAAGAGGCCTCCATGACTGCCGAGCAGGCTGAGCTCCTCGTAAAGCAATGACGAGCAGTCTTGACATGTGGACAAAAGTCTGCTGTCGCGCTGGGACTGATCTGTGACAGGCCCCGCCCCTCACTAGGTCAGTGGTGCTTCAGGGGGAGGGGCCTGATACAGGAGGGGGATGATGTCATGTAAGGGGAGTGGCCTTAAGAGCGTGCAGAGGTGCGAGCCATGAAGACTGAAACAGTTGACTGCAAATGTCTTGTGCAGGGGGATAGGGAATGGTTGCAGTGTGTGTTCGGAAGTTCGCCCCTTTTTTCCATCTTACATCGTCAAATTCAAACCATGTCTTTTCTCATCAGATGAGTGTGCGTCACACCGCTTCTCGGATCTCTGAATGCCCAAGCTTTACCACGCGGTCAAGTGAAGTTCTTGTTGCCAAACGTGGGCGTTTTCCAGGAACACTGAGTCATGCTGCCCTCTTTTTTCACACTACTGCTCATCCCACTGTGATAGACTGTGTTCTGCTGCCTACCCCTCAGATTAATGAGCCTTCTACCCATCTGCTCTGTTCTTTATCCACTGGCCCACACCATATCCTAAATTGGCATTTTTACTTGACGAGCTATAAGAAGTGTTGATGCATGTTTGGTGCCACAGCCTTGGGCTTGCCTGACTAGAGACCTGGGACTTGCAGACATGAAAGGCTTTTGAAAGAAAGTGTCAGATGGGTGATACCCTGGGGGTTTACTCTCTTGTGATTTAGAGGTAGGATCAAGCTCTGTTATTCCACCCTATGTGTGCACATGAAGTTAAGAATTTAGAAATTACTGAGCCGCTTGAAATAGAGGGATGACATTTAGAAACAGTAGCTGAGCTTGCCAGGGTACCGGTTTTCGAATCCCTGCTCTTCTGAAGAGTGCCTTGGGAATTTCAGTGTGTTAGGACCTCAGCCGAACACTTAACCTCCGTGCGTTCTAGCTTGTTTTAAATTGACCATTATTTCTAACCCTGAACTTCTGAACAGCTGGAAGAAAAAGAAGGAGAAAAGGCGGAGGCAAATAGCAGTTTGTGTTTTCAAGGAAGTGAAGACGGGCCGTGTGTGCGCAGGTGCGTGCTGGCCTGACGCCTGCCTGTGTGTTTTGCAGTGAGGTCTCGGAAGGCCGCCAAGGGCAAGCAGTGTCCGCGCCTGAAGCAGGGCGGCAAGGCCGCAGCCACGAAGAAGCCGTCCCCCCGCAGCGGCCGGCAGAAGGGGCTCAGCAGCCCGGCCGACATCGACGAGCTGGTGAGCACCTGCCTCCTGGGGCCGGCATGGCTTGTTTTTCCACTCTTCCCCCCCTCGAACCTCACGCCAGGCACGCTGCCACTGCCCAGACGAGTCAGCGCTGAGCTTCACGAGGGAAAGGGCCTGGCTTAGCGGCCCCCCCTCCCTCCCTCCCTCCTCCGCGAGCAGGTGGCGCCTGTCCTGCTTTCATCAGAGCAGCTCGCCTGCTGCACACGCGTCGCCAGGCGGAGGTCCTGCTGGCGGTGCCCGCTGGCTCCCCCTTCTCTCCCGCAGGCCCAGGGTGCAGCCGCTTGCCAAGTATCTGCGGCATCTTCATTAGAGGCCCCGCGCACTTTGTCTCCTGATTACCAGATGACCCAGGGCTTGTTCAGAGCGGGCGCGTGTGGAGTGGAGTCGGTGTGGCGCTGGCACAGCTCTGGTCTCATTAAGCGTCAGAATGCCAGCTATGTGCCTGCCTGCTGCCTCCTGGGCTGAGCTGGCATCCGACACCCCTTGCAGTCCGCCGGGGAGAGAGAGCAGGGACTCGGGGTGTATCGGAGAGTCTCTGTGCAGTGACCTTCTCCCTGGGACCGAGACCCAGAGCGAACAGGAGACGAGAGGCTCTTTATGTGTAGGAATCTTAGCTGATGTGTTCTTGGCGGTTTCTCTTGTCCATTTATAAAGCCAGGTTTAAAGGAGCCAGCACAATTTGAAGAAATGGTCAATTAAGATGAGCCAACACACTGCTACACTGATTTTAAAATCTTTTGTTAATGACTTCTGACCTTAATGCACTGGTGAACATGGTTGGAATATTTCTGAATACTCCAACTGGAATAACAAATTCCAAATTCTACAAAAAATGGAGTCTGCACAAAGTAACGGGACACAGCCTGGAAAAGGCTGAGAAAAGGTGGTTTTCCTGGATGTGTATGATGTGCGGCTTGTTACAGCATGACTTTGAAATAGGAGGATAGGAATAGAAATAATGGAGACATTTCTGGATAAAACAATAGTGCCTGCTGTTCTTCATGTGTATCAGTATGAATGATTCTCCGTTACAGAGAGCGTGTCAGTTTCTTGATGGCGAGTTGCTACAGCACTCTTATAGCAGCTGCTCCATGCTGTTAGCTGGTCCCTGCTGATGTGTGTCCCCTCTCTCCCCCTCCAGGTGCGCCAGAGCTCCAGGCAGGGCATCAGCAGACAGGCCCTGGAGCTGGAGAAGTGTGAGGAGATCCTCTGTAAACTGGTCAAGTTTCGCTACAGCTGGCCCTTCAGGTGTGTTATTTTTAGGACTTCTGATTTTTATTTTTGACCAGGTGATGCCTCACTAGGTTAGTTGCTCTTAATTTTGTTTTGATTGAACTTAATGCTTTGCTTTACACGCACAGTATTGATCAACCCATCTGACTGGCATTCCTTCACCCCAATAACCTAATCAAGCCTCCAGCACGTTTGCTGGTTTGTTTTTGCATTTTTTTTATAGAAATAGCATTTAAAAAATGATTTGTAGTAAGCATCCCAGATGGGCCAATTTCTGAGAGGTGTGGGTTCCACTCATGTTCCAAAAGCCGGTTGGCCAGGTGTGGCAGTGAGAGTGATGGGTGCTGTCCTTCTCTCCTTGCGCCCCCAGAGAGCCGGTGTCTCCCGAGGAGGCGGAGGACTATCTGGATGTGATCTCTCAGCCCATGGACTTCCAGACCATGCTGCGCAAGTGTGCCGCTGGGCAGTACCGCAATGGCAGCGACTTCCTGGAGGACATGAAGCTGGTCTTCTCGAACGCCGAGGAGTACAACCAGCCTGGCAGCACGGTCCTGTCCTGCCTGGCCAAGACGGAGCAGTGCTTCACAGACCTGCTGCACAAGCTCCTCCCGGGGCTCAGCTACCTGCGCCGCCGGCCGCGCAAGAGGGGCGGCCGCGACCCCGCCCAGGGCGAGGAGCAGGAGAGCGAGGCGGAGGCCGAGGCGGAGCTCGGGCGCCGGGCGCGCCACAGCAAGCACAGCAGAGCCGACAGAGGGGAAGGCGAGGAGAGCGGGAGGAAGGCGAGGCAGAGCAGGCGCAAGGCCAGCGAGGAGGAGAGCGAGGAGGAGGAGGAGGCCTGTGTGGGGAGGAGGAAGAGCCAGCGTGCAGCCGCCACCTCCGGCAGGAAGGATTACAGGGAGCAGGATAGTGACAGCGAGCAGGAGGGCAGCAGGTGGCGCAGGGCGGCGGCCAGGAGGAGCAGCAAGCTGGAGCAGGACGACGAGGAGGAGGAGGAGGAGGAGGAGGGCAGCGGGGAGGAGGAGCAGGAGAGCCGGAGAACTCGGTATGGCAAACGGGGCGCTCAGGGAGACAGCAGCGATGAGGACAGAGGCAGTCAGCGACATTCCAAACGGCAGAAACGCACTGTGTGAAAGTCAGTGCCCAGGGGGAGGGGAGGGTCTGTTCCCGTTATTTTGACATCTTATATTTACATTTTGTTTTTCCAAATTCTTCCCTTATTGATTCAGAATTTACACCCATGGCTACCTGACTGGATTGTCAGTTGTTTTTTCGTTTTCTTATGTTCATATTTTGGAAAAGATTTATATTCATAGCCTGTTTATGGGTGACTTGTTTTTCGACCAGAAGGAAAAGAGAACTCTTCTAAAAAGGACACCTAAGGAACTCGTACAGGTCTTTCCCCCACCTGAGATTCAGTGACATAAAGATTAAAGCTGAACTGCTTGTGATTTGGCTTCTCTGTGTCGGTCAGCCGGTTCCTGGGGTTGATGTCTTTGTTGCGGAGCACGGAGAGGGGTGGGAGGGAGCTGCTGGAGGGGGTGCCGGGTTAAACAGCTGCGAGGAAAGAGTGATATTAGCAGCTGTGAGGAACTATGGTACTCTTTATTTTTATTTGCCACGCGAGACTCCCAGCGTCGGCGGCCAGTCTCCTGGCTCCAGCTGTGATTGCTCTTCTGGGCTCAAGTGCAGTACAGGAGCAGGTGGGGTGATAAATGTAGATTTTATTTTCCCTTATTGAGGTTTTACCCCTCTACTCCTAAAGCTCTCCCTTCATGTCGGGGGGGGGAGATAATCTTTGGATTATCTCGTGCTGAACCCCGATGATTGAAGGGTGCCACCCTAAAAGAAAGTGCCGCCCGCGGGGATGAGAGTTCCAGCACAGCCCCAGTCTCTTCATGTGATGCTTCATCATCTTTCCGTGCAGCGTGATGGAGGCAGGCGTTTTAACTTCAGTTTTGTAAATTAAGCCGTATTTAGCAAGAGGTACAACCGAAGCAAAAAAAAGGATGACAGGTGACTGCTCCTGGACCGCAGATCTTCTGAACACAGATGCTGTGCTGAAAGCAACAGAGCAGGATTCGACAGAAGAAACGACTGTCCTCCGTTTATCCAGGGATGCCACGCAGAATTAAGAACAGCCTTCCTCCTCCTATCATGCGTGAGGTGCAGAGTTTCTGAGCTGTCACAGCGGCTACAGGAATGTGGCGAGACATGAGCATGGAGCTCTGAAACAGGAGAGTCGAGGTTAATTTGCTGCTGGAGCTGCCCTGCTGCAAGGAGAAAACACCACCCTCTGGACTCCACTAGCTACTCAGTGTTAACAGCAGCACCGGTAGAAAAATATGCATTTGTTTAAAAAGGTGGGGAGGAGTATAGTTTTGGAGTGCAATGTCTAATAGGGTCTTCTATATACGCTCTTTGGCAAGTCTTTCTTAAGGTTGAATGATCAGTGTATATGTGTATTGCTATTTTATTCTTTCATATGTAGATTTCTATTCATTGTCCCCAAGCAAGTTTCCAGACTGCCCTGAAAGGATCTTTTGAGCTACTTATCTGGAGAGAGCAGCACTTGAATTTACTAAGAGGTGTGAAAAGCACAAGTTTTTTTATTATTATGTTGAAAACTTAGTTTATGCAGTCAAGCCAAACTGTTGAAATAAACATTTTTCCCCTATTGAAATAACTCGCTTATTTCTCTGAAAAATGCTTGCTGAACCTCCCCTGAAGTCTGGGCCTTGCAAAGCTGTGCTTGTTTGCGAAACTTGCAATTTTGATCTCTGGCCCAGTATTCAAACAAAACAGTGATCTGCCCCATCGGAGTAGAAACATGATGTTTGGACTTTGCAGAAGGCAGACAGGTCCCGTTTTCTTTTTGGCTGGGCCCTGATCTCTAACTGCAGATATGTTTGATGTGCAGATGGTGTCGTCTAGATGGGTAGAAGGAATGTAGCTACTTCAACACCCAGTGATGTTTGTAAACCTAGCCAACCTCTTAATTGCCCACAGCCTTTTCCCGCACTGTGGTGTGTTAACAGTGCCGAGGTATAGTCTAGAAACCGGAGATCAGGTTTTTTTAAAGGGCTGCGATATTGCTGAAATTGAACACTTGTTGATAAGTAGTGCAATCATGACCTTTTTGAAGAAAGATTGTTAACAGTGTTCCCTGGGGGGTTGATTTTATTTCATATTCCAGCAATGATTCAAGTTTGGTAAACTGGTTAATAAGAGAAAGCCATACCGGTGTATTGGCAGCATCTCTTACTTTGGGGTTGTATATTCATGCCAAGTACCTTTCAGAACAACATGGTGAAACTTGGATGTTTTTGCCTTTGGCTATCCTCTCAAGCTATGTGAAACCAGCAAACTCTTTCAGACCTGGGCAGCAGGAGTCGACCTGTGGAAATTGACCTATAAGTGTTCCAATCTGAAGATCAGCAGGGTTAATTCCTGCACAGTTGGCAGTCTTCCTTCTCAACCCTTGGCTGTAGAAGTTGGCACAGGGACCATGGTGCATTTTGCCAGTTTTGTTCACAAATGAAAGTACCAGACAATTTTTTTCATGTCTATAAATAAACCTACTCTGATTTATCCAAATGTATTATGCAAAAATGAATCCAAACTGATTTTACACATATACTGGATTCAGACTGTAGTTTTCTTAGTGTTCTTGCAATGGAAAATGCAGTGACTTGCTGTTCAGGTCTGCAGGTTGGGCACACTGGATATTCCTTTAGTTCAGTCCCAACAGCGTCATAAAGACCTGTCCAAGATCAGAGCCGTTTGCTATTCACTGATTTCTACCTTGCCCAGGTTCTGTTTACCCTTCTAGTGTGATTGCCCAGTGTGAGGTTCTTGCAAGTCTTTATGTAACCAGTGGGTGTCGCTGGTGGTCTACTGTGCTTCACCTTGGAGTGCTGTCATCTGCAAAGGGACTCTGGTCTCATTCTGGAATCGGTCCTCCTCCTGTCCTTGCTCGAGTCTGCAGAATCACCAGCCCAGGCCTGACACCAGCACACCGAGACAGGAGAAAGATACGCACTGGCCGCTGTTTTTTTACGTATTGCAACTCGGTATGTGTTTTTAAAATATATATATCCCCCCCCCAGAAAAGAATTTATTGTAGCATACTCTGCTTTAAGGTATGCAAATATCTTCCTGTGTTGGGTTATTTTTCAAATGAAGTGGACAGTGGTGTACAGAGGACGTGTTTTTGTTTTAAATCAAAGCAGTTGGTCTCTTTTCCAGTGTTGTACAGAACCTCACCTGAAGAGGCTGCTCTAATGTGCTATTTCAGGCCGGTCCACGACCCTCGCTCCCTCATTTGCCTCTTTTCCAGCGGTCAGCATCCCCCCCCAAAACCAAACGTCTCTTGAGTTTTTATCCTACCTTCCTGTCGGGCTCCTGTCCCGCCTCCCCCCCTCCACACGCCAGCACCCCTTGGATTCTGTATCCGAAAGCCTTTTTTTTAAACAATCGTGCTTTTCTGAGATCCTGTCAGAGCCTTGTCCTGACAAGTCTGTGATTGTTCGCTACCTAAAGCCAGATCCAGATGGGTTTTTTTATTTTGTAAAAAAATATCTAAAAGGCAAAAAAAAGATGATCAGACTTTAGTTTTACCACCTGGGTGTCAGCTGTTGTCTGCCCTCGTTTCTGTTCTTGTCCTCAGGATGCGGCAGTCTTGTGGTGGTGTGATTTTTTTTATGGGTTTAAGGAGGCGAGGGGGTGGGGCGAGGGGCTTTCTTGTAATAAATTCCTAATAAAGATTATGCATTTGAAGTGTAGATTGTTGTTGTGTTCTGTTCTGTTGCGGCTCCTTTCTCAGGGTCCTCCGCAAGGTGGTGGCGCTCTGACAAGCCCGCGGCCACCGGCTTCCTGTGTGACGAATCACTCTCGCGATTTGAGGATAGGACCTCCTGATAGTCTTTGAATTGCACTGTAAGCTAAACTACTGTCCAAGTTGTCCAAACCACGTTACCATTTAATTCCTTTCACCTCATTAGCTCTGTTGATTTAGTGGAGCCAATTTTGATCAGGCATAGGCCCACCTGCAAGGGCTAATCCCCCAGGCTCTCAGCCCCATGGTGGGAGAACTGGGAACACTGGTTTCAGTTTGCAAGTATGCATATTAGCCTACAGAGCTGACCAGTTGCCTTTCCTTGAACCCATAGCCAACCCAGCCACCCTACCCTGCTGCAGTTACTTTAAAGATGTTTCCCCATTGCTAACTATGGGTAGTTTGTGTTCCTGGTTTTCCAGGAGCTGTCATTTTTTTATTGGATTCTGTAATCTCATCTTCTCTTTCATTAAAATGAATGAAAAGGAATGACCACAAATATAGCAGTCAGCATGACCGTACAGCAGCTGGACGCAGGAACTACCTTTCCCCAGAGGACTCTTAGTGTAACCACACTGCATGCAGACTTCCAAGCATCTGTGCAGAGCAAAGCCGGTGGTATTTCTTAACGACGCCGATGCGATGTGCTCTTCATTATAGACGCAGCCCCCGGTGCCAGTTCCTGTTGACACAAAATATATCGGAGCCCTGTAGTGCGCTACAATGAGGCACTGATAGAATTGCAAAACAAGCTTTTCAGTTTTTTCCTTTCAAAGAAATGAACTGTTACAGCATTTTTTTTCCTGTCTGTAATTAGTAAAAGCTGAAAAAGATCTGTGTGAGTTTTGCAGGTGTGTATGTCATCCCCCAGCAGGCTAAAGTACAGGGGAGGGATTTCTGGGAAAAAACGCACCTGAAGTGGCCGTTGCTGCCCTTTTGGACCCTTCCCCACCCCCCGCCCCCCCATGTGCTCAGGGCACCTGTCTGCTGTTCGACAGGCAGGAGGTCATGGCCGTCACCAGGTGAGCTCTCACCTTTATTGTAGCCCCTGGCATTGATCTGTTTCCACCTGGCAGCGGCTCAGACAGACAGCAGCTGGCGAGTCCCTGAGGCATCACTGTTGTCCTTGTTTTATTACCTGGGACTTGCACACAAAATTGCCTTTATGCCCAATTTTTAACTGCAGCTCTGGCTGCTGTGAAGGCAGTTCTCTTTCATGTGCAGTTTAATTTTCCCAGGAGAAGCACCTGTGTTTCTGTTCAGTTTCGCCTCAAGGGGTTTGAGTGGGAGCTGTGCCAGAGCCCTCTCACTTTGCGGGCTCTGTTCCTGCAGTGTGAAGCGCTCAGATGAGCTCTCCGCTGTGATCGCCATGCAGCCAAATGCAGCTCTCAGCCCTGCTTCAATCCAAGCCACCCGCCCACTTGCTTCACACGAAGAGCATGTTTGCAATTTGAACTGAGCGAGTGGGTTAACATTCGGGTTCTTCTGCATCCTGTTTGAATGGCTATGCAACAGTGGTCCTGTCACTCTGCCATTTTTTGGACCATTACCTGATCACTTCTTCACCCTTGTTTCAACTGCAGTTTTCCAAGTTGTTTGCTCCATCCAAGACTATACTGACTAATTCAGTTGCCTTGCTGTTTGGCTGTGCGTTGGTCACTGTCCCCCAGCTAGAGCATATGAATCAGTATATGATTGTTTTTCACATTATCTTTAGATAAACAGCTCATGTTTTTTTCCCGTAGGTGCGAAATTAGACTATGAAAGTAAACGACCGAATGTTTGCATTACCGTGCAAAACTCACAATGCATAACTGCATCATTAATCCTTTATACTCCTTTACACCTTCTAGTTTAAGACTCCCTTTAAGCAGTTCATGTATTTTAAGATCAAGCTCTTTTTACTTTATAATAATAATAATTGCTTACACTTATATAGCGCTTTTCTGGACACTCCACTCAAAGCGCTTTACAGGTAATGGGGATCCCCTCCACCACCACCAATGTGCAGCCCCACCTGGATGATGCGACGGCAGCCATAGTGCGCCAGAACACTCCCCACACACCAGCTATTAGTGGGGAGGAGAGCAGAGTAATGAAGCCAATTCATAGACGGGGATTATTAGGAGGCCATGACTGATAAGGGTCAATGGGAAATGTGGCCAGGACGCCGGGGTTACACCCCTCACCCCAAATGTTGCATACTTTAGATGTATGCAACATTTTACAGATGACAAATTCAGTTTAAACATGTTCTGCAATACATTAAAAGTATTAATAATGTGCATGAATTAATCATGTGCAAGGCAGCGCAGTAGTTGGCACACACTCGCAACGCTGGGGCGTTGGGTTCAATTCCTGGGGTGCTATCTGTGTGCGTCTAGGTTTCTTCTGGGTGCTCCAGTTTCCTCCCCCAGTCCAGAGATATGCTGGTAGGTTAACAGTCTTCTAGTAAAACTGGCCCTGTTGTGAGTGTGTGTCTGGATGTGCCCTGCAATGGACAGGCGTCCCGTCCAGGGTGTGTCCCACCTACCATCCATCGCTTGCTGGGACAGTGTCTGGTTCTCCCGCCACTCTGAACTGGTGTGTTTTTTTTGTTATGCAGTTGTAAAGTTTAACATGCAGCCAAAACTGCTTTACCTTTAACACCCTTAATAAACCCAAGTCTTTCTTCTGTCCTCAGCTGACTCCTCCCAGACTCTGTTCTGCTCACCCAGGCCCTGGAAGGTGTCGGCATTCTAAACATTCCCTGTGTTATCAGGCACTGGGAGCTCCAGAGGCGCAAAATGCCTGGAGTGGAGACCTGCTTCCCTGCAGTCCTGTCGGAGTGTTTGTGGGCACACAGTCTTTCCTGCCTGAAGGGCTGACGGACTGTCCTGACCTATCATTCCTGTCCTCTGACTTCGCTGACACAAACAACATCCCATCCTAACACACTGTGAGGCAGTGCAGGGCTTAAAGGTGCCTCTGAGCTAAGTGCACTCTATACAAGGGAATGTAAGAAGGTGCAACAGAGAATTCCAATGTCCTAGCTAGTCATTTATGGATCCAGCCTGCAGTTCCCTGAAAGACCATAGGATATCAGCTTCAACAACATGAGTAAAGATGTCCCTCCTGTTTTTGGTAACGATTAATTAGGTTTACTTTTTTCAAATCTTTTAGGTTTTTGAATGTAAATGAAGTGAAACTGACTTGGTTGCCACATGGCTAGATGATCGGCCCTATTTAAAGTAATAAGGCAGAATTAAAGCCCTGCAACTGATTGGAACCAATGATGTGTGTTGCCTCCTGGTTCAGGGACACCGGAGAGGTGATGTCTGATTCAGACAAACTTGAATCTAAATGCATACAATTTGTCTGAGTTGCTTTAAAATATTGTTGGAAAACCACCTGGAAATACAGCAGCAATACCAGTTTATGCTCTTGTTCAAACTCCTGTTGTTTCACTTTCTGGGTTTTCAAAGTGTCACAAGGGGAGATCTGACAGCTCCTGGGGAAAACAGGGGGCTGGCGGCTCTCTGGCCAGTCCAGTCAGACCCGGGTCCTCTGCAGTAGCTTGTATCGCACAAGCCCTGTGCTTCAGTGTCAGCGGTGTCTCTGCTGCGTGCTGTACACCGCCTGACCACGGCTGCCATCATCCCTCTCTCACACAGCCACAGAGCCAGCGAGAGCCCCCGGCAGCTGAGCCAGCCCCAGTGAGAGGCAGCACGCGGGACACTAGCAGGCTCGGCACAAGTTCTCAGGAAAGTGGATTGAAAGTTGTTCTGGCTCACGGCCAGAACAGCCCCCCCTCCACTGTGTCCGGCGGGCTTCTGCTCTGTGTCTCTGTCAGTGAGATGGCCTGCTGGACCCTTATCTCTTGCCCCCTGCGTTAGATACCCCAGCGGCCTTCTCCAGAAGCACCAGCACTGCTCCACAGCAGGTACCTCACAGATCTAAGATACCATAGTCAAAGGGATCTGCCACGCTACAGGTTATAAATCTAAAAATCGAACAGGTTTGTTTCTTTCAAATGTACATGGAGCACAGTACTGCTTTTCTAAGCCTGGTGGATGTTGCGCTCACTGACGCCCCTCCTGGAGGACTGAGGAATTGCAGAGCAGCTGTTGGGCACCATTTGGTGGAGAGGTAAGGAAATGGCACGATCCCTCCTGCACAACAACTGTGAACTCTGAACAAGGCCCAGCCTGTGAGAGATGGCACTTGAGAGGAATGTAAAACCTCCCAGCCATCTCCCCCATTCCTCCCCAGGGATGTCAGCTCACTCTCTCATTCCCCCGTTCTCTCTCTCTCAGCTCTCTCTTTCTGAGCCGGGGGTATAAAAACTAGCTAGCAGCAAAGTGCAAGGTTTGCGCAATTGTTTTCCTTGTCTCCGTTTTTGGAATCGTCAGTTATTATTTTTATCACACGCCCACGCGACTTGAGGTCGCCAGTTACTTGGAGTTTCATGGCAGCGGTGCCTGTATCGGCTCAGGAAGCAGCAGACCTGCTCCTCCACCATGGCCCTCGCCGGAGCCACTCGGTCGCCGCACTGGGATCGCCACCGCACCTGCCAGAGCTGCTGGAGGGGTGTGGCTCTCGCCGACGGCACTGCAAGACCCCAGGACAGCCTGACCCTGACCCAGCAGCTCGGTAAATCAATGGGACTGAAACCAGACCGTTAGGGCAGTGTGATTGTACTTGACAGTGAAGTAGAGTCACAATCCACAGATTGATATACTAATGATGAATAATTCCTTGCATTTATGTAGCGCTTTTCATCCCACAGCATCCTTGAGTCCTTCGAGTATAGTAGGGAGCTAATTTCATTCGCCAGTGATGTGTGATGACAGCAGCCCCTCAGGGCTGGGAGAGAGAATCTGCTTCACTGAATGAATTAAGGTGGAAGGAAATTTAGGCTTGAATTGTACAAGCCAAGATTGGAATATAGCCAGAATACTGGGATAGCACTCGTACTCTGGGATCTTTAATGATCAAGTAATCAGGGCCTTGTTTTAAAGACACATCTGAAGGATTGTACCTCCTACAGCACAACTGGGCACTGGCTTAGACTAACAACTCCTACTGGTCCACCACCACACCTTCATCAGTAACTTCTTTTGCTAACAGGTCTCTTATCCCCACTAATGATGAGTCTTTTGAGACCTGATAAGATCAGGCTGTAAGGAGGGAGCCCTGCTGTGAAGCATAAACAGTTAACCTAAATATTTTCTCTAGCCATGTCAACCTGGGATGATTTTTTGTCAGGTATCATACAGCCAGCACAGCCCCAGATTGTAATGATCTTTCACCTTGCTGGACTCTAAGGCTTAGCACACCGACTGCCAGCACTTTGTAAACAGAGTGAGAGCACTGTGGGAACAAGGCCAGACAGGGCGCCTGCCACGTGCTGAGTGACCTCTGACCCCTCAATCTCCAGCCAATGAACTCAGTGTGCTGGAATCCTGTCAACAGTCTTCACCAGTGGGGCTACCCAGCAAATATTGACCGAGACCTGCTGCCACTGGAGTTTCAAAACTTTTCAAAGCCCCTTTATCGCATGCAGTAAACAGCCTGGGTCATCATCCTGCCACCCATCAGCAAGTGCTCGTTACAGTTGGCGTCTCTGGCCTTTGTGTCCACGACATGCGGGCCACTTGCAAGCGACAGCTGGGCTGGGACACCATGAACGGGTCCCTCACTGCGGAGCTGCTCTAGACAGGAGTACAACAGCCACCGTGCAGGGGCCTCTGCTTGCTGAATCTCTTCGCAGCATCACGCCGAAGACGGGGCAGGAAGAGGTTCTAAAAAAGTAACAGCAGGCAGGGAGCTGTAAAGCTTTAAACTTCCTCTGCATGTTGCTCTGGAGAAAAATGCTTATGGAATTCCTGGTCCTAGATTGTCTGAAATGTTAAGATAGAAGTGATTATAAAAGTCACCTCTAAACAGAATCATGGCTTATCTATAATTTAATCCCAGAGAATTACCCATGTACTGTCTCATATCTCTTCCTCAAGGGTACAACAGTATTACACTGGGGGTTGAACCCACAGCCCTTCAGTTTCAAGTGCAGAACCTCAGCCATAACTGCAAACTACCAGGAGGAGAAACTCCACAACCATCACAGCAAGCAATTCATTTTCAGCTTCATTTCAGGGACTTTTTTGCATTACTGTTTTATCCCATTGCTACTCGCAGATGCTTTTCTACAGGTCAGTCATACTCCTCAGCTGAAATGCAAAGCAAACAGTTTAATTATGCTCAGTTAAAACTTGTTATGCCAGCAGCTATCTCACCCTGCGACTCACAGCTGGCAGCCTGCTGGAGCTCAGCAGGTGTGAGCCTGGCCAGTACCTGGATGGGAGACCCCTGGGAATCCTATGGTTGGTGCTAGAAGAGGTGTTAGTGGAGTCAGCAGGAGTGCTCACCCTGCAGTCTATGTGGGTCCTAATGCTCCTTTAGAGTGACGGGGGACACAATACTGTATAAAGGCACTGTTTTTGGGATGAGAGGTAAAACCGAGCTCCTTACTCTGTGTGGTCATTAAAAATCCCAAGGTGTTTCTCAAAAAGAGTAGCAGTGTTACTTTGGCAGCCTGGCCAAATTCCTCCCTGGCCTTCATCAATCATGGCCTCCTAATAACCCCCATCTCTGAACTGGCTTCATCACTCTGCTCTCCTCCCCACTGATAGCTGATGTGTGGGGAGTGTTCTGGCGCACTATGGCTGCCGTCACATCATCAAGGTGGAGCTGCACACTGGTGGTGCTGGAGGGGATCCCCATTACCTGTAAAGTGCTTTGAGTGGACTGTCCGGTGTAAGGAATTATTATGGTTGTCAGAAAAACTGATAACTCATGTCTTAAAAATGCTGCTCACAGTTCAGAATTCTTTCTCATAACTCAGACAGGGAATGTTTACTGCAGTGCTTTTAGAATAAACGGCCAACAAAGGATCTTCCCAGCTGTGCTGCAGGTTTTGAAAATGGCTGAGAAACATCCGTTCAGTAACAAAAGCAGTGTTGCTGTGGTTATGGGTGACAGTGAGAAACTCTTTTTAACACAAAGAGAAACAAAGCCGCTACTCTATTATAGATTTTTTCTAAATCTTATAATTGTGCTGTATTTGCAAACCAAGCTCGAGCTCCATCCGTTCTCTACCTGCTCCCTCCAAGCAGGGCGGTGAGGGAGGTGGAGTCTGCTCCAGCCAGTGCAGGCGCGCGGCGGGGACACGCTGGACACAACGCCTGTCCCTCACAGACATACAGACAGCACCCAGGCCTGCAACCGAACCCGGGGCCTTGCCAGGCAGTAATGGTAACCCTTCTGCTGTCATGCCTCCCTACGCTGAAAATATCTTTTAAAAAAGCATTATGTTTAAAACCGCATTCAGGTATGAATCTGTTTGATCCATGCTTTTCCCTCCATTAAGAAGCTTCACTCCGGACTCTCCCGCCAGCTGCAGCAGGCAGCCAGGAGAAACAGGTTCTCGATGTGCAGCAGCTGTGAGGAAGTCAAGGTTTTCCGAAGCTTCAGGGAATCAATGAATGTGCCTCAGGGTGTGGTTTTAAAACAAGATCACGAAGAAGCCTGAAAGAGCCCAAACTAAGGTTAAACCAGAGAACCGTCTTTTTTACATTCTGAATTCTTAATTTTGAGATAAAATCTAAAGAGGTGTTGAGAAGGGAGAGCTGCTGTCAGTGTCCAGAAGTTCACTATTTGACCCAATTTGATATTTTACCAGTGTGGACAAAGATCAGGGTTTGGTGCCTGCAGAGAGGAAGCCCAGAGGAGCTGAGCTCTGTAGGAGGTGACGTCTCTCCCTGTGACAGCGCTTGGAATGAGAGCTGGGGGATGTGGCCGTGTGTGTCAGGGAGGGAGGGGGAGCTCCTGGGGGGACTCATTTGAATAGGAAAGCTAATCTCTGTGAAAAGAGCTGATTAGAATTGCAGCCCCAGTGTGATCAGGCCTCTGTATGCGCAACACAAGGCTTCCATCAGCAGACCGTTGAGCTGGGGGGTCTGCGACTCCGCTGAGCTGAGCACAGGGGACTCTGACTGGTGTGGATGTGACACGACCTCAGCAAAGACTATCTCACCGTCTGCTTCTCCAGCAAGAAACTCTGCTGAGGGGTGGGAGGGTCACATAGATTCCAGAAAAGATTACTTCTTAAAGAAGCATTTCACATCACTGTTGCATGTCCTTCTGACTTTCTGCCTGAAGTCTGAGAACAGACAGCTCAGTCTTCCTTGTTGGTTGTAAGTGGTTTATTGATCCAGGGGCCTCATCAGGCTGCTTTTGAAGAGTTTGGATCAACTATTAATGACCATCTAAGGTCTCACAGCCACAGATCTCCTCCTCAATTCCGCGCCCTGCAGTTAAACAGTTGGTTGTTCCATCAGTCAGATGAAAACCTGGGTAACATTCCTTTCTGTCCCCTCCTACAACACCTCCGCCTCTACAGCTGCCTCCTAAACATACCCATGTTCACTTTTTTCACCAGCGGGAAAAAAAACAGCACAATGAACAAATGCTCACTTGCATTATTCAAACAGGAGATTCACTCACATTGCCAGATAAAAAGAGTAAAACTATAAAAAACAACTGACAGACCTAACTGTGAGTGTGAAAAAAGGGACCGTGTTAGAGAAAATTAACTTTGCACAAGCGGTCAACATAAAGGCTCAGGCATTTTAGAAGAGCAGGACCTGCTCTCTAAGCTGTGGCACTTCCTGAAGGCTCTTCTTCTCACACGCGTATTATTACCCCACATTTCCTGCTGATTGAGGCTAAGAGGGTGCTCTGCTAGCCCGTCTGGCGGCAGTGATGCGGTGCCTGTCTGCACACGCCGCTCTGAAGGGGCCCTGCCACAGAGGTGTAATGCCCTTGAGTGCCTACAGGGGGAACAACAGAACAAGATCTGTGTGAAGATGGTGGTCTGCTACACACACATTGATTTATTGACCCCGCACTCCAGCTCTCTCCTCCTCCTCCTCCAAGGGCTTGGCCAAGGCCAGTCCTGTGACAGCTGAGGGGCTCTGACAGGGAAATGAACAAGACATTCCCCCTATCCTCTTAATCCAAGCCCATTTCCTGCTGACAGATGCGATAACGTGACACTGCAAGCCGGCCCTGGCGCCAAGAACTTTTATTACCCACCGGGCACGTATTTAATCTCCACTCAGGCCACACTCTGCCCTCGTCCACTCCGCTCTGCTCGGTCACACGCTAGGCCTCCATCCGCGCCGCGGAAGGACTCGGGTCGCGGGTCGCGTGTGCACCAGCTCTCTCGCCGCGCCAGCTCAGCAACACGTCCCCAGTCTCCCCTCGGGACGTGCAAAGGTGTTCTTCAGAACTATCTGCAGAGACGTGCGATTGTCCGGTGGTCTTCTCAGCCCCCCAGCCATCTCCTGCCAGTGCTGGAGGCTGTCCGAACTGACATTAGCCAGGTCTTCTGTTGCTTTCAGTGATGCCCCCGAGATCCACGTGCATCATCCCATCTGTCATCTTGTCTTTGTGAGGTCGATTACGTCAGCTGAAGGTCTGGTCTGCTACTACTTCACAGTCCACAAAAATCAAGGGCACCACATGATGGGTCGGACCCACTATGTTGAGCAGACTGGTTAAGCATTCTCTGATATTTTGGTAGGGCAGTGTACATCGGCCTCTATCCCAGCTGCTGCAGTCAGGTGTTGTCCCTGTACAATGCACTTCACTGTACTGCGGAATGTATTTGCTAAAGCTGTCCTCCATATCTAATACATAGTGGCGGATTAAGGTGATCAGAGCCCCCCCATCGCATTACCAGAAAAAAGCGAGAAAAAATACTGTAATAATTCAGAGACGCGTTCGGGTAAGAGCTGCTACCGCCGGTTCAAACAGAATGTAACGCGGCACTCGCAGGGAACACGCACGTACACTGGGAACCCAAATACACACACACACTACAACAGCCTCTAATGCAAGTACAGCAATGCAACCAATCAATCAGATTCACGGCCCATCTGCGAGCTGACAACAGAAACCATGCGCACGCTTGCTTTGAAACCGACCAAACACAAGATCAGCGCAGCAGAGACCAGTGAGCTCCCTGTTAGAGCGCATTATTTCAAGAGCAGCAGGACACTCCCCACTCGTCAAGTCCACTAGATGTTTTTCTATATGGGCTTTCAAGAAGGGATCAAACTCGCTGCTAACTTCGAGGACACCCGTGAAGTTCCCTTGTCGGGGGCGCCCGAAGGTGTCGCTGCGCCCCTAAAAGGCAGCCCTCGCTCTGCTACAAACGTCACCCCCGCAACCAACCTTTTCAGGACGTTAGTCCAATACTCATATTCATTGTCAAACTGTCTTTTTAGTTCTGAATACATAAGACCATTATCACCACAGTGCACAACGTATGCGACCACAGCCTTTCCACGGCTCTCCGACACTCCGTGTTCAGCTAGGCGTGTTTACCCAGTCGCCCGCGGTCAGTCCGGACTGATCATCACCGCCCCCAAATAATTCACATGCGAAACAAAACACTGCACCTTTCGAAGGGGAATACGGCCGCCGTTCTCTTGACGCACACTCGCCGTTTCCGAGTTTTCTTTTGAAGAGGGTTTTAGAGAAATACCCCTTTTGGCGCTTAAGTTGTCTTTCCGATGTTGGCAACATCCGCGTCTTGGTTTTGACACGATTTCGGGCCCAGTTTAGCCCAGCATGGCCGCCTCTGTTCACCTATTTCCCGCCAGCATTCGGGGTCCGAGCTATAGGAAGCGGGAGCCGCTGTTGCGGCCTCAGCTGACTCCACGGCAGCAGGTGCACCAGCACGGCGGCGGCTCGGACATGGCGGCGGACGGTGGCGGCGTTTCGGACGGCTGTGTCTCCGTCGCGGGAGCTGCTCGTCCTCATGAGCGGCGTGGCTGCAGACCGCGCCCAGGCCGGAGCTACTGGAGCTGCAGCTGACTTTTCAACCGCGGTTGTTGTAGCACTGGCTGCACCGTTAGCCATAAACTCAGGATTAGGGGCCGGCTCAGCAAACTTGAAATAATCAGCCAATCTGGGGATCTTTTTAAGCAGATCTTGCACACACTGCTCTTTTAAATGCTGTGCTTTTCGTTTTTGCGCCCCACTATCACATTTTCTATCACACATTGTGAGGCTGGCTACCTTAAACTCACACCGGAGATCACCCAATGCATCCGCCAAAATAATTGGCTCACACCTTATTCAACGTTTTAATGGACCAATGGGGGCCCCACAGGTCTGTTTAAAAAAATACCCCGGGCCAATCTGGGGCCCCTAGGCTACAGCCTATGCCAGCCTGTTCGTTAATCCGTTCCTGCTGATGCCCAGGGAGGGAGTACAGGCCTTGTCTACTTCCCTCTTGGAGTATTCACTGGGAGAGGCTTCTGTTTCATGTTGCACGGACTGCACAGAGAAAGACGGATGGTGCCGCCATCACGGCTGGCTTGTCTGTTGGCTTGCATAGACCTGTGAAGACAGGCAGCACTCCTCCTGTTTCCCTGTCAGACGCAACGGAAGCTTGTTAAGAGAAATGTGCCGATTCCATTTGCAAAGCGAGAGTTCTCCCCCCTCTTGGGCTGCGTGATGTTTCTATTAATAAATAACTTCAATGAGCCTTGAGCGACAGGCCCTCTCTTTGATTTTGTACATCAGAAGAATGAGGTCAACCAAGATGCAGGACTGAAGGTTTGAACCAAGGGAGAGAACGTCTCGGCCGGTCCTGAGGAGGGGACTCATGCAGACCAGACCCCAGCGGCTGCAGTGGTGTGGAATGAGCTGCTCCTGTCTCGGAGGTACTGTACCTCCTTCCCTATTTCTGCATCGGGATTGAAAACACCATGCTGCGCCTCATCATTGCACCTTGCAGGTGAGAGAGAGTTTTTATTATAGTTTTTAAGGTTGATTATGTTTTTATTTATTAATATGTGAACATGAAATCCTGGGGTTTTATCATGATATTTCCACATTAATAGCTGTTGTTTGGCAGCTGTGCACTAAAATCAGGATAGGGTCTAAAAGGTGGATGTTCTGTTATTGACTTGAGGTACGAAGGTCCTGCTTGTTCAACTGTTTTGACTTGTCAAGGAGACCTCCTTTGTCCAAGCAAATGAAAAAGATGTTTTTGTGGCATGGCAAATTTAAGACAAAATGTACTTTGTTTGTAATTTGTTCTTCCATTTGTGTGAAACTGTCTGAGTCAGTGTGCCATTAGAAATGCATAATCACTAAAGACAGATTAACTGGAGGCTGCAGAAAAGGTTAAGAACCACTGGTCTAGAGAGATGTGTCCTGGACGTGTACTGGAAGATTAATAGTGTAGGAGCAAAGCAGCTGGCTGCTGTTATAGACACAGAGATATGGACAGAGATGCGCAGTGTCCTTCAGATAACGCCCGAGGTTATACAAACTGAGAACTTGGATATATAGTGCAGGCTGAGTGACGCAGGACAACAGCCTCTGATTATGAGTGTACTTGTCCTTCTTCACTGGCATTTGACCTTAAACCCAAATTCTGGGACTAGCTCCAGTCTCCTCTGTTAGCCAGGTTGGCTCTCAGCTCTCCAGCTCTAGTTACTGTGCCACACAGGCTGTGGGTGGGATGCCAGCCCAGACAGCCCCAAACCCACAGGCTCCGACTCCCATGAGGCAGACGAAAGGTATTTCAAAGACACAGAGGAGCCTGCTCCCTGAGCCCCAGTCAGTCCCTAGTGCCTTCTCCTCCCTGCCTGCAGGAGATCCCTCCACACACACACTTCTGCATTTCCAATAAAAAGCAAATGGCACATCCTGGCACTGGAACAGAGAGGCGATTTTGCCCTGCGGTATTCCGCTAATCTGGCACTTCTGCAGATGGCAGTGCAGGGAGGGGATCTGGGGGGTGTGTGTCCGCTTTCACTACCCACAGCACCAGTAGCGCCGCTCTCACTTCCTGTTGGTTCTCAGTCCGGGCTGGCACCTGTTTCTCCATCCCCACGGTCTCCTCACTGCTGCTGGCCTGCCTACAGACAGCAGAGCCTAACTGGTTTGGTCCATGTCCTCCACTCCTGTCCACGACACGGCTGCCCTTGGTCCTTCAGGCACAAGAACACAAGACTGTTCCAAGAGACAATTTATTTATTTGGATCTTGCCCATCCAACCAGATCTTCCTCTAATATAAGGAAATATTTCAGGAGAGCCTTACCATACACATATAAGCCTTCTATGCATATGAACTATGTCAAAATGCTCCTAACTCATGTTTGATTTAAAATATTTTTTAGATTTTTTCTGGAAATGTTCTGCCCTTTCTTTCTACCACACTATTCATCTCACATTAAACATCTGGTCCACTTCTCTCTATCTTGCAGCTTGGTGAGGATTCTCTCTGACTGGGGGCATCTTCTCTTTACTCCAGCCCACTGACGCACCTGCTCAGTGTCCTTCTACTCAATTCAAGCTTTATTGTCCCATCTGGGGAAATTCACTTGACAGCACACTACCGACATACCGACACAAGGACAGACCGATTTCACCAGTGCAAGTGTCACAGCAAGATAAGGGAGACGATAGTTCCAAAACACTGTTTGAAAGAGATATTGCAGTGGGGATGAAGGATTTCCTGTGTCTATTAGTATCACACCTGGGCACACAGAGGCGTCTCCCAGACGTGAGAAGTGTGAACTCGCAGTGGAGACACGAATCATCATTCACTTCGCTTTCTTTTGCTCCGACTGTTTGTAGAGGATATTTAAAGCAATTTGATTTGCCCCAATTAATTTGTTTGTTATTTATATCCCAGCCTATTACAATCAATGTTACTAATGTTACCAAATCAGAAAGTGAGACAGTGTGTTAAAACGCTTTCGATAAAGACTTGTCAAAAAGTATGGGATGGTTCTGTCAACCTTGAAATAGCTTGGTTTCCTAAGAAAAAAAGAGTCTCTGTTGTCCTTTTTTATGAATGGTATCGCAGCGTTTGTCCCAGCTCCGGTTTCTGTCTGTGACCAATCCCAAGTGCTTGTAGTCATGGACAGTTTCTATGGTCTTTGCTCCTGCTCTTGCACAGCCCAGCTCTGCAGTTCTGGGTGAGGGGGGTCGTTGCTATCTGTGGATTATATTTACAAACCCTGGTCACACACGAGCCACAGTCTAGCCCCTGCCCCCCGCCGCCACTAGGCACCTCTCCTTTTACTGACCAGCGCCAAGGCCCCTGTGCAGAGAGGGGCGTCGTCTGTCTGTCCACAGCTCTGGGGCTGCAGCCTGCACACCGAGCCGACACGCTTGCTGGTGACTGCTGCCCTTCCAGAGGAGTCCTGGGCAGACCTGGGAGACTGACATGAGGAGGGGCTTTGTGCTTAAGCCCTTGTAAGCGATATCATGTGGGATGCAAATTCACACCGGATTTGGGTTGACACTCCTCCTCCCTTTGAGGAAGAACAATGGTTTGAACGCAGGAAATAAAGGAGCGAGCTCGTTAGCATCGCTCTGTAAGGCAGCCTGGAGCCTGCCCTGAAGGAGCTCCAGCTCTCTGACAGCACAGCAGCTCCAGGAGAAAAAACACATGGATGTCAAAAGTACAAACATGCACATTTTCTCAGGGGCTACGTCACCGTTTTTCCAAAACAAACGAGGAGACTGAAGAGCTGTAGGCCTCTGGGTGTTTTGAGCCCATCCATAATATTCCAAAAACGATTCCTGAAAGACTAGTCGTCCTTGGCTCTCCAGCAGCAGGACATGCCGAGCAGGTGGGAGAGAGAGCTGGACCAGCACTGAGATCCTGCCCACGGAGAAGACAGACCTGGGTCCCGGCCTCGTGTTCCTTTACCTTCAATATGAAAATTCTTTCTGTTTCCCAGTAACTCAGCAGTTTCTCTGAGGCAGGTGGAGCGAGAGGGGAAACCACATCCTGCTGGCCCAGGAGCCCCTGCCCACACCCACACCCACACCCCTGCCCACACCCACACCCACACCCCTGCCCACACCCACACCCACACCCACACCCCTGCCCACACACACACCCCTGCCCACACCCCTGCCCAACACCCACACCCACACCCACACCCCTGCCCACACCCACACCCACACCCCTGCCCACACCCACACCCACACCCACACTCACACCCCTGCCCACACCCCTGCCCAACACCCACACGCACACCCCTGCCCACACCCACACCCACACCCCTGCCCACACCCACACCCACACCCACACCCCTGCCCACACCCACACCCACACCCACACCCCTGCCCACACCCACACCCCTGCCCACACCCACACCCACACCCACACCCCTGCCCACACCCACACCCCTGCCCACACCCACACCCACACCCACACCCCTGCCCACACCCACACCCACACCCACACCCCTGCCCACACCCACACCCACACCCACACCCCTGCCCACACCCACACCCACACCCACACCCCTGCCCAACACCCACACCCACACCCCTGCCCACACCCACACCCACACCCACACGCACACCCACACCCACACCCACACCCACACCCACACGCACACCCACACCCACACCCACACCCACACCCCTGCCCACACGCACACCCACACCCACACCCACACCCCTCCCCACACCCACACCCACACCCCTGCCCACACACACACCCCTGCCCACACCCACACCCACACCCACACCCACACCCACACCCACACCCACACCCACACCCACACTCACACCCACACCCACACCCACACTCACACCCCTGCCCACACGCACACCCACACCCACACCCACACCCCTGCCCACACCCACACCCACACCCCTGCCCACACGCACACCCCTGCCCACACCCACACCCACACCCACACCCCTGCCCACACCCACACCCACACCCACACCCACACCCACACCCCTGCCCACACACACACCCCTGCCCACACCCACACCCACACCCACACCCACACCCACACCCACACCCACACCCACACCCACACTCACACCCACACCCACACCCACACTCACACCCCTGCCCACACGCACACCCACACCCACACCCACACCCCTGCCCACACCCACACCCACACCCCTGCCCACACGCACACCCCTGCCCACACCCACACCCACACCCACACCCCTGCCCACACCCACACCCACACCCCTGCCCACACCCACACCCACACCCACACCCCTGCCCACACACACACCCACACCCACACCCACACCCCTGCCCAACACCCACACCCACACCCACACCCACACCCACACTCACACCCACACCCACACCCCTGCCCACACCCACACTCACACTCACTACACCACTGCCCACACACGCACTCACACTCGCTACACACTGCCCACAAGCACACTCACACTCACTACACGTTGCCCACAAGCACACTCACACTCACTACACGTTGCCCACAAGCACACTCACACTCACTACACACTCACACTGCACAACACTCACAACACAAGCTGCCTTCACCCTCCACAGGCGCCAGATCCAGAAGAAAGGGCAGCAGCATCCTTTCAGCGGGGCGGCAGGCGGGGTCTCGGAGGTGCCAGCCCATCACTGGAGCCCCTCTCGGCCTGCGGATTCCAATAGGTAGCAGTCGGGCCGCTGCTGGCGGCAGCACAAAGTGCCCTTTGAACGGCGGCAGGGCCATAATGAGCTGCAGATGTGCAGGCAAGCCCCTCCCGGGCCCCGCGGCCGCCAGCCTGGGGAGGAAGGGCAGACGCGGGCAGCCTGATGGCGCTCATCTCCGGGGTCTGGATAGTGTTCCGGCGGTGCTGCTTGGCCCCACTGCTGCTCTGGGGGTTTCCCTGCAGGCCTGCAGGAGCTGGGCTGCATCCCGGGAGCAGGTATGGCGCTGACAGGACACCCTCCTTCCCTTCTGGCTGGCCACGTTTGGAAAATTGTGCACAGTTTTGGCTGCCATGTGATAACAAAGATATTGCTGCTCTCAAATCTATCAAGAAAAGAGCAACTAGAATCATTCTGGAGCTCAGAGGAACGCCCTACACTGACCCTGCGCACTTCTCCAGAAGCAACAGTGAAATGCAAAACAAAGGACACGAGTGGAAACTGTGTGGAAATATGTTTAAAACTAAGAGCAGGAAACATCTTTACACACAGGGTTGTGGGAGTGTGGAACAGGCTGCCCAGCCACATTGAACCTGACGCTGCAGCTCTCCCACAGGCAGTGGCTGGTCAGTCGAATGGGCGAGAGGTGGGCAACAGCCCTCTCTAGCTTTTGTTCCCATGAGGCTGTGAGTGAATCCCGCTTCAGGATGAGGTGCCCATATAGCACATACTGAAGACTATTTTTTTTGGTGCAAAACATTTTTATAATTTTGTTTTCCAAAACAAATAAAAGTAATTTAATACATTAGTGCCTAATTTTTAGGTCTCATTGAATTTTACAGTGGTCCCAGTGTACCATAACACCGGCTAAACCAGACACTCCAGTTACTCACCAGGAATAAATAGCTTGTTCCATACTCCCACAACCCTTTGTGTAAAGACGTATTCTCGGTTCTAAATGTCTTTAATTTCAAAGGGCATTTCAGGGTCACAGTGCATGTAGATTGTGCATTCACCAGATCCATTTGCAAGTGCTATCCGCTTGGCTCTCTGCTCTGTGAAGGCGTTGGCCTTTGTGCTGTGCTGCACAGCGTCATGTAAAAGTGACAGCTCCGTGAGGGAGAGGAAAGCCGAGTGTGACCTTCAAAGGAGGCATGGCAGGAACACACCGGCACGCTGCATGGCTGCTTTTAACTCAGCCCACGAGAAACCGCTCGGCTCTTGTGAGAAAAGAGTGCTGTAGCTTCTAATATGAGTTGTGTCAGCCTTTCTACTGTGTGTGGCGGAGGGGTGGCATAGACACTGAAAGAAGGCACAAAAGAAACAATAAAAAAGGCCGTTCATATCCTGAGGCATTCCAGACACCCTCCCTGCAAATAAACAGAGCTTCACACCATCGGTGTCACAGCCCTCGCCGTCCGCCCCTCCTCCTCCGCCAGCGGACAGCCACACACCCAGAGGCACCGCGCTGTCCCACACTCATTTCACATTTCATTAAAACATCAGATCAAAAACTAATCTGGCACAAAGCAAACCCCCCTCACAAGTGCTGCTCAGCCAGATGTTTCCTTTTACAAGATAAATATTCCAGGGGTTTCTCTGTAAGAGGATCTGCTCTCTCAGATGTGTGGCGGATTAGCAGGGGAACACAAACACGCCGGTCACGCTCAGCTTTCTTCTTGCCATGCTGCTGCTCCCTTCGCTCTCTTGATTCCCTCAGCCAGAGCTCTCTGCTGGCTTTCTTGTCCCTGAGAAGCCTCTCTGTGCCTGAGCAGAGCTGTGGCTAGAATAGGGACAGACTCAGACTCCAGCCCACTGACCCCCAGGACCCCAGACTCGGGCTCTAGCCCACTGACCCCCAGGACCCCAGACTCAGGCTCCAGCCCACTGACCCCCAGGACCCCCGACTCAGGCTCCAGCCCACTGACCCCCAGGACCTCAGCTCTGTCAGGAGGCTGCAGTGCTTCACGTGTTTTAAAAAAGGACCTGAAATCTGGATAGAAATGACAGATATTAAAGCACTCGTTGCTGTACAGCATGTCATTTTCTTACCTAAATTGCTTAGTTTTTTTATTTGTGCAATTTTCCCTAATTGAAAGCTCAAGACCATGTTTGTCAAACTGATACTGAGCCCCAAACTCAAACTCTGTCTTTCTGACACTCATGCGATCGGACCCGGTGAGCACTGTGCTAAGAGGATGCGATGTGGCAGACTGGCATCGAAAAATGAAAGTCAGTCACATGATGGGAACAAGCCATTCAGGCAGAGGCTTGTCCAAGCCTGTCATTTTCCAGATCCCTGACACTTCTTCCCCAGTAGGATTTTTACTGAACAAAAAATTTAAACTAAGCAACAAATAAATAAGAAGCAGCCATTTGGCCAGATCAGGATTTTGCCCCAGTGTACCCTGCGGGCATCATATCTGGCTTTTGTGCCGCCTCACTCAGAGGGTAGCCACCAGCTGGGCACAGCAGTCCCAGGCTGAGATGCTGTGCTGTCTGGTTCTGTTTTTGCAGAACAAGTCCATTAGTGAAGGGGCACTAATGAGTTGCACCTGGGCCGTTCCAGGCTGGGCACACAGGGGCCTGTGTGCTTTGTCTCATTTATGTGGAGTGGACTGACACACCCTCTGCAGGGTGTCTTGTTTATGGGGCCTGTGTTGCTGTAAACACGCTGGAAAAAATAATGAGGCTTTCTCTTGTGAAGCAGCAAATCTGTGTGTCTCATGCTGTTATTGTGAAATAGTTCCCTCCAGCACACTTTTTTTTTGCCTTCGGAAGTCTAAAATAACTTGGCAAATGTTTGTGAAAGGACCGCAGTTCCAGTCTCGTAACACACCGAGAGCCCCTTACTTCCCTGCCCCTGTCCGGACAGCTCAGGCTCCTGCCTTCTCACCCACAGAGAAGCACCAGGTGGCTGCAGAACCACAAGAATCTCTTCTGCAAAATCACAAGGATTTCACAGCCACCCCTATCCTGCAGCACACCGAGCTGTGCTTCATTCCTGGGGTCTTAGGGACCGTGTTCTAGCTTTGCTTTCTCGCAAACTAGAACACTGCTACACCCAGTATGTGGTTGATTCCTTTTTGATGAGCAACATCAACGTCTTTGGTGGATAAAGGGGGAAGATTTGGATTTTAACGGATGGTGTAAACAACAGAAAGAATTTCATCCCTTTCTAATGAAACGTTCCCTCGCACTATTGTCCTTGACTTTTTGACTTGAGAGTGGGGCTCGATAGATGCAATGCAGGATGCATTTAGTCAGACCAAGCTCATGCTGTGAAGAGGGCTTGTCAGAAAGCTACAGGTGGCGTCCCAGATGTAGACAAAGCCAGTCCATTGACGAGTGGAGTGAGGGTCCTGCGTGGTGCGAGGGCGATGGGGGAGGGGGCCAGGGGTCAACATGTGAGCAGGAGGGTATTGCTTTCCTAACCATTTGGCCTGGGCTGCTAACAAGGGCCCTGTGTTCAGTAATTAAAGAGTCTGGTAAGGGAGAAGAGGAGTGGACAGGGAGAGACATGACGGCTTGTTGGCTGTTACAGTGCAGCTCTGTGGCCAGTGATGTTAGCCCCCCTTACACACACCCCTCCCCACCTCCACCTGGAGGCTGTCCTGCAGTACAAAGTGCCCTCTGTCCCCCCTCCCCCGCCGCCCCAGACACAGGCCAAGGAAAGCCTCTTTGTCTGGACTCCTAGAGAGCCGCAGTGCCAAGACTCCCATCCTGCAAAAGGCAGTCATTGGAGGCAAACAGGATGTGTCATCCTCTGCGCCGGTCGGAGCTCTGATCGCGAGCCAGCTCCCCGGAGAGGCCAGCGGCCAGGCTCAGGACACAGCCGGCGGGTCCCAGGAGCAGCTCCGGAAAGAGAAGTGGCAGCACGTTTTTACAGCAGAGAACTGTGGGTGTTTACACAAGGACCCAGAACTAAAAGGTTCGCAGCAAGGCCCTTAGATCAGCCAGCGAGGAGTCGAACAGTGCTCCTGCCTGCTCTCCGCTTCACAGCCTCAGTCCCAGCTGGCGTGGATCCTCCCCTAGGATCATGTTCTCTGCAAGGTTTTGACAGCTGCTTCTGGCAGCTTGATGTTTCAGAGACGCACAGCAGCCCCCGAGGGAGAGGAAGAGAGAGGATGAGTGACGGAAAAAAGAGAGAGGGAGAAGGAGCTGCGAAAGTCACAAAGGGCGGACCTCAACAACATAAGAGAAGGGTTAAAAATTAAAGAGCTGCCATCCCTGGCAAGGCTGTTGTTCTTTGTTCTCTCTCGAGCCCATAAATCATTGATGAGGAAGGTTTACTGGTAACAGAATCACCTCCTGTACATCTTTATCGCAACAATCAGAGACAGCAGCTTACATCCTCCTCTCGGCACTAAAACAAACTACCGCCTGACAGGAGAAATTACACGAGCTCCTGCTAAGATACTCTAGATTAGAACATTTATGTGTTTTATTAACATATACAGAAATAAAAAAAACATGTTAAAAACCTTTGAATACTTTTAGAATTGAATAGCAGTAGGTTGGGACATAGCAGAGATGCCTTTTTGTCTTCAAAGCATTGCCAAATATTAAGCACAAACAAATCACCCCCCACATACTTACACACTGTCTCGCACCGGGGGTTCAAGGAAACAGGATATTTTAATGATCAAAACAGCAGTGGCGAGACAGAGGAACACAGCAATAGGTGATAATGTAGCTTCTTTTGCTTAGAGTTTCTTACCCTGTCAGGGTGTGTGTTGAAGAATTCTGTTTAATCAGATTCCAGATTCAGGGTTAGATAGCTAGTTCCAAACACCTACAGCTCTTTTGTGTAAAGAAACACTTTCATGTCCTAATCTTTGCTTCTTTGTCTTCCGATCCCAGTGTTTTCCCTGAGCTTGATTATGTTCTGTGGGTTACCTTTGCCATTTGCTTACAGGGTATTTGAATGCATGACTCAAACCACCACAATGTGCTCTGTGCTCCAAACCTAAGGGATTCAAACTGATTCATGTTCTCAGTGTACAACATTACTTTTTAACCAGTGTGCACTCAAATTAAGTTTGAGATGACACAGTAAAGCAGAGGTTCCTCTAAACATATCACTTGTCCTTTGACAGAAAACAGTTCAACAGTGCATTCTGAAGCCACTTTTGTTTTTTGTTCTAACTGAACTCTGACTTCGCTGTTACCAGCCCTTCACTCCGTGTGCTCCTTTTATGAAAACATGTACACATGTGAAAATCCAGGTGTCAGGAAAGACATGCTACAGGCATGTTACACTCGCAGTCATTGCACTGCATGTGTATTATAGAGTGTAGATCCGAAACCCAATCAAGCTGCCCAATCCACAGATGTGTTGGGGTGGCACGGCGATGCCGTGCTCAGCATTGTAGCCTCACAGTGCTGGGGCCCCAGGTTCAATTCCTGGGGTAGCTGTCTGTGTGGAGTCTGTATGTTCTTCCTGTGTTTTTGTGGATTTACTCCCACAGTGCAAAGGCATACTACAGGATAACTTGCTTCTGGGAAAACTGGCCCTGGTGTGTATGTTTCTGCCCTGTGATGGACTGGTATCCTGTCCAGGGTGTACCCCGCCTTGTGTCTGCTGCTTGCCTGTGACCCTGAATTGGATAAACACAGGCAGGGTGCAGACTCCAGAAGTTTCATGAAGAGGCTATACTAATAAAAGCAACAAAAATCAGTCTTGCAAAGATGCCGACTTCAAACAGTGCAGTGGAAAAAAAGAAAGCAGAGCACAGTGAGGCTTTTCTTTAGAAAGGGGGTTTGCCCCAGATTGGGAGACAGAGCTGAGGAAAGTGGGGTGTGGGGGGAAGTGTCACCTGGACTCGAGAGAGAGCTAGGCGGGGACACCAGCGGGCTGTGGGGGCTCCTACAGGACGGGGTGTCAGGCTGGGGAGACTGGGGCGGGGGCATGACTTTAATAGCTGCGATGTCCTGATCTGCCTCTTGAATGCTTTGAAAAGCTGAGGCCATGAAAACTCAGCGTTCTGCTTTCTTTCTTGTGTCGATCATTATTTTTCCCCTGTGGGCTCTGTTATCTGAGCAGGAGCGGAGCTGCTTAGCGACAGAATCAAAAATGTCAGCTGTCACTTAAAGAGGGGGGGGCTGCCATGTACCTGACCTACATAGTCGGAGACTTTGACAGCTCAGGCAGCGGGAGTTTCCGGAGGTGGGGGGCAGGTTTGTTGCTAGCTGTGACTGATCTCTCTGTAGTCACTGTTCTTGAGTAAAACAGCCTTTAGTTCAATGGTTATTAACTTCCCAAGGAAAATCTTCCCAGTCAAAGTCCCGCAGTGTTGGGAGTGCTGATTAGATGGCTGCTGTGTGATGTATACACAGTCCCAGCATGCCAGAGGACAACAGAATCTTGCGCTGAACTTTCTCACAGAACGGCAATGTGATGGAAGTTCATTTAGAAATGTCCAGTGTTTATGTCAGAGGGAGTAGCATCACTGGATAAGACAACGTGTTGAGGAATGTTTGCTGTGGAAGTCTGGGGACTGCCCACTTGGCACAGGGTCAGTCAGGCACCATTCAGAGCGATGGAGGAGGGATTCAGAAAGATGTCTGCAAGAAAGAGAGGGGGCTTCACTATGATGTTTATAGCTCTCATATGTATTTATAGCAAACCTAGTTGCTGTCACCCCAGAAGTATTTTGGAAATTGTTTTCAAGCCCTCGAAGTATTTGAAATCACCTTTTCAAGTTCAGGTTGAAAACCTGTGTGTGTGTAACCTTACCCAGCCAAAGGGCTGAGATAACCATGCAGCTATTTATCTTATTGGGTTATGAGCTCAACTGGGAGTTCAATTCAGTAATTGGGAGATTGGCTGGAGAAACAAGACACAGGCAGAACTCCAGGCAGCACAGGACTGGCGAGGTTGGCACAGGCTGGCAGAGACAGTCCAGCACGTGACACACACAGCAGTGAAGGTCTGTGAGCGCCTGGGCACTGATACGGGCCTTTGGAGGGAGCATATCAGCACGGGTGCGAGACTGGTTGGCCACCCAGACGGCCCAGGACCCCTCACTGTCAGGCCTGAGTGAAACTGTCGCTCAGGAGGCGGCCGAGAGCAGCAGGAGTGTTTGTTGACCCGTTCTCAGCTCTGAGAGTGGGAACAGAAAGAGCAGTGATCTGTCTGGGAAGAAACTATGTCTGGAAGTGTCTGTATGTTCAGGTTAATGCAGAACTGTATTAAATGGCAGTGGAATCTGAGGTTTAAGGCTGTTATTTCAGGACACTGTGTTCCACGAAGGAACAATTTTCACAGGGAAGCTCCTGGTCTGGCACTGTTTTCACAGGCTGCAGCGATTCTGCGATTCTGGGGGTGTGTGTGCTGGGGGCAGCTGTGTGTTTGCCTGGGGCGATGCTTGAGACCTGGAGCGCGTATTGCGCTTTGCTGTGTGTGTGTGTGTGTGTGTGTGTGTGTGTGTGTGTGTGTGTGTGTGTGTGTGTGTGTGTGTGTGTGTGTGTGTGTGTGTGTGTGTCACTGAGAGACGCAGGCCTGAGTGTGTGAGAACGGCAGACTGGAACCCAGCAGGAGGGGGTGGGTGTATGTGTGAGTGTGTTTAATGGAAAAGCCCCTCTTTGAGCCTGCAGGTTTTTCAATGGGTGTTTTCAAAGCGCTCATTTCCACATCAAAAAACCCCGGGAAAAGGAAAAGCGCCCAGGGATGGATAGTAATGAGCCCCCCCCCCCCCTTTTTTTTAGCTTTTTAAAAAAGGGAGCAAAAAGAGCCCCGACGCTGTAATGATCTCCTTTAATCAGAGGCCTGGCAGACACAGGCCCTTCTTTCAGCTCAGCTGACAATTACACAGATACTGTATCTTGTCCGCTCTCGGCCTCACTGTCAGAGCCTCTCTCCCAGGGATGGGGGCTGTGCTTTGATAACAGTCTGGTCTCAGGTGAAGGGTTTCCATTCATGAGCAGAGCTCTAATCATGATGGGATTGAACCAGCCAATAGGACAAGTATACTATATAGTGCCTTTCCTGCCAAGACACTTCAAGGCACTTTACAGTGGAGGTGCTAGCTAAATTGCATTTCTGTATTAAAAGTTGGGAAGCAGCCTGAAGGAAAGTGTCTTTGAGCGTCTTGCAGGCACAGACGGGGAGGCTCCCCCAGATCCTCGCTTTGGGGGAGTCTCGGCCCGCGTGTGGCCCTGTGTCGAGTCAGCTGAGAACGAGGCAGTGCGCATTGAAAGCACGACAAATAGCTGTGCTGCAAGAGCAGACGACAAGTGAAATAAAACATGAAATAAGATTTGGAAAAATTACAATTTTCACTCAAAAAATGTTTTTACAAACTCAATTTCGTAAGCCGTACCGTTTTCTTCACAATTATCATTATGGAGACGACTGACAGGTATTTGAAATAAGGACCTCAATATCCTGATGAGTCCTAGAAAGAACATTTCCGCAACATATTTTGTGGTTTTTCTTTGAATTCCTGAGACTGTATAAACATTGTTGCAGTAAATGAGTGTGAGGAGTTGGCTGTACAGCTGCCAGTCAGACTAAAACCCGTGTCACTGCTAATTCCTTCTTGAGTCTGTGAAGGATGGTGAATGGATTTTGGAACCTCTCTCAGAACTTTACAGTCTTTGTTTTACAGAATTATTATTTTCTCTCAGTGATCTTCCGCCACGTTCCTACCCGATTTGGAAGAACAGCCAAATAATAACACAGATGAATATTTTTTGTTAACATAAAAAATGTAGAAATAAAAAGTCTTTGTTTTATGTTGAACATTCAAGAAGTATAATAAATTCAAGAATTTCTGTGTGATTGAATGACTCTGGATCTGAGCTGCGTGAATAGTGTTTTTTTAGGTAATTTTTGTGCAGAGAATAACTTTCAGAAATTCCAGAAACACGTAAATTTAGTTCTGTTTAAATGTTTTCAAAAGTTATTGATGATTTAAATTTCTCCAATCATGTATGTTATTTTTTAAGACCCTTTGCTGAGGATCAATGAACAGTGAGCGAAGAGGCAAGTAAACAAGCTCTGCATCCAGAAGTGAGAACAAATACTCGAATAATCACTGCAGCTGGACAGAAAAACACACCGTACCAACGCTCTGCTGTGGGTCCAAAATCCATCCGCCACCCTTCACAAATGAACAGCGACACAGGGTCTAGTTTTACTTTCTAAACAGCAGCTGCGCATCCAGCTCCTCACACTTATTAACTGCAATAAATGTTTAGATAGTCTCAGCAATTCAAAGAAAAGCCACCAAATATGTAGAGGAAATGCAGAGGGTAGCATTGCTGCCTCACAACTCTAGGGCCCCGGGTTCAATTCCTGGGATGCCGCAGTCTGTGTGGAGTTTGCATGTTCTCACAGAGTGTGCGTAGGTTTCTTCTGGGTGCTAACATGCTGGCAGGTTAATTGGCTCTGGTCCAGTATGAGTGTGTGCATGTTTGTCTCGCTATCTGTCCTGCAGTGTTTTGGCTTCCCATGCAGGTTGTGTCCTGCTTTGCACCTGTTGCTTGCCAGGGTGGGCTCCAGCTCCACATGGACCCTGTATTGGATGCAGTGGTGAGACGCTGGCTGGATGGATAACTGTGCTCGCACTACAGCACCCTGGCTCCTCAATAACCAAAGCAGCGCAGCACAGTAAACTACAAAGCAGTGAGCCAGGTAACAGAATTACTGCAGCTTGCAGTTCTTCTCTGACATCATTGCTGCGGTTTTCTCATGGAAGCTGTTTAGACTGGGTAGTCGTTTACAGTTCAATGAAGACATTATCAATTAACTCGCTGATAGAAAACAGGCACTCTTTTGGTTTCTGGGGTTTGGTTTCAAGTCCTGCAAGGCAAGTCACTGGTGCATAAGCTTGTATTAATTAAACTTTATTGTGACTGGTACATGTGGACTGCGAACCACAGTGTCCCAGCTGCAGGCTCCAAAACAAACAGTTCATTTTTTTTCTAGTTAAATGTAGTGTTACTTTCCAATGCAGGAACAGTGTCTCTGCCAAGCCATGGACAATGTCTGCACAGGCAGAAAATATGTGTGTGTTTGAGAGTGGAATACTAAAGGAATGGATTTCAGCAGGCAAATTTTTGGATGAAGTATTCTTTTCTTTGTCTTAGCAGACATTAAATGTGACATTTGGGGAAAACTTCTGGCTGACTTATCTGAAGACCAGACTCAAATGCAGCAGAATTATGGCAATTGTAGTGAAGTTAAAAAAAGTCACAAAGGCCAGAAATAAAGACAAATTCAACAAATTAGCTGGATATGTTTCGCAGTTATAGGGTTTCATCCTAGGAATTGAGCTAATTTGATTTTGTCCCTGTTGACTGTGGAGATATCCAATCCATTGTCACTGCAGGGAACTAAATGTCACTGCTGGAAAATAGAGGCCAAACATGCTGACGCACAGAGAACTCAAAATATTGAACCTTTACTTTCCAAAAAACTGCAGATGTTTTCACAAAACCCCAGACTTTGTTCACGTGACCCAGCTGGGCCCATACTGCAGCAGCCTGTGTGGATCACCTTGCTCAAGGGTGAAACTGCAGTGCCCACCTGGGCTTTGAACCCACAGCCGCTGACCGCTGCTCGGTGTGACACTGCCCTAAAGGAAAGCAGGCCATTTTCAATACGCAGCAATTTACTGACTTATTATACTTTTCCATTTTTCCATTATTCACCCATATATCTGATTATTTATATTTTTATTAAGAGGCCACAGGTAGAAACTAAATGGATGTGTATTTAAATCTGAGAACAGGAGGTGCTTCTTTACACAAAGGGTTGTAAGAGAATGGAACAAGCTGCCCAGCCACGTTGATGAAGGTAATACCTTGGCTTCTCACATGAATCGACCAGGTGAGATCCTTGAATTAACTGAGCAATGGGCAGGATGAGCACTTGTAACCTCTTACATTCTTCTTCCAGGTGAGCCTCAGAGTTCACAGTGGCCTGGAGTCTCTCAGTGCAAATCAGAGTGCGAGGTGAGACCACACTCTAACCAGGACATCAGTTTAGCGCAGTTCACACACAAAGACACCCATTAACCCAGAGGGCATCCTTTAAGAAGGTAGGAGGAGACCGGAGCACACAGTGAAAATACACACAAGCATAAGAAGAACGTGCACACTCCACACGGAGGGTGACTCAGTCCAGAATTTAACCCAGGATCCAAGCACTGTGAGGCAGGAGCACCGGTCTGTAAACTACTGCGCTGCCCACCATTAAATTAATCAAGAACAGCTTCAGCTTGCCATCACTTGGAGCACACAGCAGTGACATGCCTTGCTGGCGTTTTAGTGAAATATTTGTACCCAGGTTTCTGCCTGGGCTACTGCCCCACCACACACCCAGACAACACAGGTTTGCTAAACCATTCATCTGAAACCTCTGCAAGATTTCTGTCTCCGCTAAACAACCAGGAAGCATCCTGATCATTCAAAATACATTTCTGAAATCCAAGATAAAGAAGCTTTACTCCTGTTTGGGCTAGAACGTCCCACCAGGAAAGAAATAGCTTGCTCTGTTCCTGCTGCCAGAGAGCTTTACCGCTTTGATCAGAGAGAGACTCCCACACACCTCGAGTAATATATTAATTAAAATAATGAGCAGCGACCTGAAAATGCGGGTAAATGCAAAATGGCTTAACATAAAAATGAACAAAAAAAACACCTAAAATATAAATGTATTTTACTTTTTGAAAAGCATTTTCACGGTGTCGTGTGATAGACAGCTGTATAGACAGCTGCAGCTTGAGAAAAACGACTCGGAATAAAGTCGCCATCTGAAATTCCGGGTTCAGCCGCCGGTGCAGCGTGCGGACAGACAGACGGACAGAGAATTGCCCCCCGGGGTCTCAGGCCGGAGCTCATTTTTTTTTCTTTGTCTTTACATTTTGCAAGTCAAATTAGTTTGAGAATTTGAAAAGGACCTAGAACACCAGTAAAGATGACAGTACTGATTGACGAGCTGCTGGCGTTTCCCTCGTCTGGGCGGAGATGATTGATAAATTGGATTGATTAGATTGATACCGTGATCAAACATTTCTGCATTTACTGCCTTGATCAAGCTTGGAGAACATTTTAACATATTGTGGAGTAAACAAATAAAGTTCGCATTTTCAAATTCGGCCCTGATGTTGAGCTGGCCTACTGAAATGCTGCACGAGCAGTGGAGGTCACGGGGGCAGGAGGGTAAAAGCGGAAGTGTCGTTTATTTATTTCGTTTCTGGCTAAGACTATACCTAAACTGTATATACAGTCTGTTTAGGGTTACTGAAAAGGTGGGGAATAAAGTAAAATATCGCCCGATAAATTATTTTATTGTTTGCTTCATGGATTGATCTCTGTTTTGATCACGGTCCTCTTTTCTAAATTGCTTATTTATTTTACGCAAATCAAGCATACTTCACGTTTGAAGGTTAAGTTGTAGTTAGGAGTATCTGCAAACGAAGGACTTTAAACTACACGGGTATATCAAATAAATGAAACTGTAAGACAGAAGAGTCTTTAAAGTGGGAACGAGCGATATCGGAGGCGAGCAGTCACGGGCCAGCGCGCTGAGAGGCGCTTGGGTTGGATCAGCGGAGGTAAGTTAACGAGCTGCGGGGAATATTCACCCTTTTCATGCATCTTTCTCGGCATCAGCACTTCAAAGGGCTGGAGGGGGCGCTTGATGGGGGAGAACAAAAGCAGATCAGTGGGGATTAGGAAACATTAATAATAGATGTCGCAAGAGAAAGCTCTCCGATCGCGACGCAGCTACCGCGCAGCTGGGAGAGAGGAGTCTGTACCGCTCCGGCACCACAGACTGCGTTTGTCGCCCGGCTTTGTACTTATTCAACAGTTGGCGTGCAGTGGCGCTGAGAAGGGGGTGAAGTTCAGCAGGACTATTAAACACACACATTCACCAGTCTCGGGGCAGACTGAGACTGTACCCCACCGGCCTGTCCGGAGCGGGCTGCCCCGTGCACTGTGCAAAGGCGTCGCGTCTTGTCACTACACGTTTTATTCATTGAACGCCAGGGTACACCGTATAACCCCAAGCCGTTTTCCGACATGTGTTATGGGATGCACATGTTTTTGCGGGTGACGAGGCCAGAGAGCTGTTGTGCACTTGCTGCTGCTGGCGCTGCTGTTGCCCCGGGTGGACGGGAATAAGCAGCGCGTGTCTCCCCGCCGCTCCCGAGCGCACACCCACGGCACGCGCCTGCAGCACGGCCGGCGGGTGCGGGAGTCGGGGTCCCCGTGTCTCTCGAGGACGCCTCGCCTCTTCTGGGGTGTCCGGGTGCCGGAGTCAGCAGAGGGGCCCCTGCTTGTGTTTGGCGTTTGGGTGTGTAGCGCGTTAAAATGTAACATTATTTAACAGAGGACTTGGATCGAACTTAACATAGTAAAACAAACTCCGTCTCAATAAATGTGTTCTGCCTTGAGTGAATCGGAAGACATTGCTCAATTTGTGCTCTAATTTCAGAATGAAAAAAAAAAACCGCCTTAGTTATCTTTAAATGCTGGTGTCCGGAAGTAAGAGACCTGCTTTTAAAGGTTTGTCGCTGTGATGGAATATAGAAATATAAGCAAATGAAGTCACGGATCTTCCCGGTGACCCCGGCTTGCGCCCACGGCGGGGTCTCGGGAGAAGCGGCGCTCTGGGATCTGGTAACCACGGTAACCGCGGAGATCCAGACCCCCCGAGGGAAACCGAGCTGCGGAGCCGGCACGTCACCCAGACCCGGTCTGAAATTACAGTGACGAGTTAAAAAGGGAAAGTGGCCAGTTGTAACTATATACAGTTCACTGGTCTACCGTGCCCTCCCTCAGAACAGGCAGTGCGGGGGCACAGATAGAGTGGACGTGCCTGGAGTAAAAATAAATAACACAACCAGGCAGTTCTGGCCGGGACAGTCTCTCGTCTACACAAAAGTCGCATGGCTTATTTTTGCCGGCAATATTCACCAAAGAAAATGATTTTTTTGTAGGAGAAACATGAAGTCAACACGTTATTACAAGCAAACCCTATATACACGTACAAAATTCTGAAAGTCGTAACCTTCAGCGCCGTAAAAATAGTTACAACACAGTTGCTTTGACTGGGGGGGATGTGAATCGCTTCGAAACTTTTAACGTGCAAAACCGGCACCGCCGACGAGCCAAGCTGGCCCATCGCGCAACTACATGACAAATACAGGAATTACACCCTGAATTTATCATTCCTATTATAGCAAGGACACACGCGAGGCGGATTTAAGTGGGAGGAAATAAACTTAGAATATAGTACAAGTGGTTAAAATATATAAAAAACTCGTTTTTATTTTAAAAAGAATACGGGTTTGATGAAGGCACTTATCTCATCTGCCTCTACAACCTTCAGCCAAGGCCTGTGTGTGGACACACACACACAGTTTATAATGCAATACATACAGATAGTAATCACCAAAGCAGATTCCAATTAAATATCCGTACAATAAATAGATCGACAATTAATTAATATATATATTTTACATTTTCTATGCAAATACTGGGGGAAAAGTGGAAAAGCATCTTATTTACACCTCTGCAAGTCCAGTCCCTGTCTGAGGCAGCCCAGGTATCCCTTCCTTTCCCTGCGGTGTTAGACCCCGTGTTAAAAACATCTCAGCTGGTCTGGAAAGTGTCTGCTTCTGGCTTGTGGAAAGCTGGCGTACAGTCGGCAAGCGTTCTTGAAAGAGCCCCTCACGAGCGCTCTGTCCCGCCAGCAGGGCTCTCAGTCTCCTGCTCCCCTCCACGCGAATCAAAGGCACCCTTCCTGACTGCCCCCGCCAGCAGCGCCCGTGAGGAGATTCAGACGTGTGTGGGGCTGTCTAGGTAGGGGTCGGTCTTGGTCATGTGCAGCACCATGGCAGGGGCCTTGTAGTGGCAGTGCGTGCTGCTGCAGCTCACCCCACTGCAGGGCTTCCTGCTAGTCCTGACCGCCAGCTTCCTGTGGCACAGGCCCTGCCAGGTCTGCAGCGTCTTGGAGCTCCACACCCACACGCCGCTGGTGATGCCCACCACCAGGGACATGAAGATCTTGAGCATGAAGACGGCCACGGTGGGCACAGAGGCCTCCAGGGAGCAGTCCTCGCTCCTGCGCCCGGGGAAGCCCGTGCACTTGCTCTCCAGGGCCCGGAACTTCCAGTACTCCATGTTGAGCCGCTCATAAAAGTAGCAGATGATGACGCAGGTGGCCGGGACGGTGTAGAGGATGGAAAAGACCCCGATCTTGACCATGAGCTTCTCCAGCTTCTCCGTGTTGGTGCCGCCCGTCTTCATGATCTTGCGGATGTGGAAGAGCGCCACGAAGCCCGTGAGAATGAAGGAGGTGCCGATGACCAGGTAGCAGGAGAGTGGCACCAGGACGAAGCCAGTGAGGGCGTTGACGTCCATGCTGCCCACGTAGCACAGCCCTGTCAGCTCGTCGCCCGCCACCTTCCTCATGGTGAGGATGACGATGGTCTTCATGGCGGGGATGCCCCACGCTGCCATGTGGAAGTAGCTGCTGTGCGCCTCGATGGCCTCGTGACCCCACTTCTTGCCGGCCGCCAGGAACCAGGTGAGCGTGAGAATGACCCACCAGATGGAGCTGGCCATGCCGAAGTAGTAGAGGATGAGGAAGACGATGGTGCAGCCCGTGCTCTCCAGCCCCTCCTGGATGATGTACAGCTCTCCGTTCTCCCGGTCGCAGGCGATGTTTTCGGCTCCCGCCACCGAGCGGATGATAAAGGCCACGGAGTAGACGTTGTAGCACATGGAGAGGAAGATGATGGGCCTCTCGGGGTACTGGAAGCGGTGGGGGTCCAGGAGGAAGGTCAGGACGGTGAAGGCTGTGGAGACGAAGCACAGGGTGGACCACACGGCCATCCAGATGAAGGCGAAGTCCTTGTCCTCTCGGGACCAGAAGACGTCCACCGCGGAGGAGCACCTGGGAGCGCAGGACTGGCTCTTCTCCACGTACTGGAACTTGTCTGGGTTCTCGCAGGACCCCAGGCTGCCCTGCGAGCGCCCGTTCCCGGAGCCGGGCTGCCTCGGCCGCGGAGGCACAGGCAACATGCCCTCTCCCTTCTTGGGCTCCGTCCTGGTGTCGTTCTCGGGCGCCTCCATGCAGAGCGCGTGGGGGTCGTTCTTGGTCGGCAGCTTGGAGCAGTCCAGGGAGTCGGGCCACTTGTAGCTGAACTTCTCCATGATGGGGGAACATTTCTGCCTGGCCTGCTCACACATGGGCCGGCAGGCTGGGATGGAGCTGGACACCTTGTCGGTGCACATGGGGGTGTAGAGGGAGCAGAGGAAGAAGCGCAGGTGCACGTGGCAGCCGTACTCCACTAGCGGGGCGAACTCTTGCAGCTTGAGGGCTGCCTCGCTCTGCGACTCGTGGTTCATGTAGTTGGGCATCCGGGTCATGTTGTAGCCGATGCCCTGACACATGGGTATTTCGATGGGCTCGCATTTTGCCTGGCGGCCGCGCTCGATGTCATAGGCGCCAATCTCCAAGCTGGAGCCAGCGACCATGAGCTGACACCACAGACAGAGCGCGATCTTCACATGGTGGGCTTCCATCCTGACCTGAAGTCAAAACTGCGAATCGTTGTTTCAAAAGGGGCCGTTTGGAACTGAGTATCCCATGAGAAATGGACAACAGAACATCAGACAGTTTAAATTAAATTTCTGTTTAAGTTAGTATTTATCTGAAAGCAAAAATGGCAATAATACTTATTCCACAGTGATGTGCTAGAACTGTGCACACAAGTGTGTCCCTTCAAAATATACAAAGCGATACATCCGTTAGTCCAGAAAACATTTTTAAAAAATAAAACATAAACGTTCACCAGGAGCTCCTTAAATAATCCTCCCCTGGAGTAAGTCTTTTAAACTCCTCCGCAAAGAAAAAAAAAACAGAAAAGTATGAAAAAAGGTTATTTTTCTTGGACAGCAAATCCCAAATGACAGCTAAAAAAAGGAAAAACAAAAAACCTTCCACGTTGTTACAGCAGAGCAGCCCGAAATAATCTGAAGCACGGAACAAAATATTTATATTTTCCTCTTTTAAAAAAAGAACCAGAAAAACAAGGTTGAATTTAAAATAAAGTCCGGGCAGCGGTACTTAAAAAAAACAAACGAACCAACAGCACCGCAAAAAACCCGTTAGTTGTCGAGTGAAGCGCGTCGTGGTCCTGTCCGTGAGCGAGTGCGGTCGGTGGGAGCCCCGGCGCGGTGCTGCGGCTGTGAGCGCGGTCCTGCGTGCCGTGGAGGTGTCCCGCTCGGGTGCAGGCGTGACCGGAGCCCAGCTCGGCGCGGCAGCCTGTGCGGACTGAGCTCCGCTCTGCAGCTCTTCCCGGGCGGGGGCGGGGCCTGCTCCGCGGCCTGGGCGGTCCCCCCGACATGTCTCTGCCCCGCCCCCCTGACGAGCGCGCATGGGCGGGGCCACGCCGGGGGACCGTCTGCATTTGTCCAGCGTGGTCGGTCAGCGAACGTGAGGGATCATCGAGCCCAGTGTCGCTCACCTGGCGCCGGAGCAGAACGGTAAAAAATGTATAGAAGTTACTCCGGCGGGCAAATCACAGCCGCTGACAAGTGCCCCTAATGTAGTTGAACTTAAAATTGCCTTTGCATCCCGAAGTACAACATTTGAAACGTTTCTGCGGTAAACACACTGGAAAAAAGAACAATGTATTCTTCATCTTAAGGTAGTCAAGTAGTCTGGCTTTTATTTTATTATTCCTACTAGTATGATCATATTTACTCGAATTTGTAATTATTCTTTAAGAGCAAATTAAACTATGCAACTCATCCCTTAATATAAACTTTATATCTGGTAACTCTAAACCCAAAATAAAACAGTCACAAACATATATTCTGAACACATTTTCTAACAGTGTTGAGAATGTGCTTTATTTGGGCACATTGCTCCCGTGCTGCTCTGATTCTCGCATGAAAAGGCTGGTCTGGGAGGAATCTCCAGGGTTGACCAGAAGCCCAGGCTCGGGACGCTCCTGCTGCACGTGCTGAACTGGGGAGCCCCCCGACAGTGCACGAGCACACTGGCGTTCCGAACCCCTCGAGTGCTCTATGACTCGGGCAAGGCAGGCACCTGACAAGCAGATTTAGCAGATTTCTAGAAAGCTGTGACTCTTGCTTGCTGTTTTACAGCAACACAAGTCCGCCCGTCAGCTCTTTGATGGTGTTTTTGGCTGAAGGGTGAGGTAATCGGCTCCGGGTGTCTCCAGAGACAGGTCCTGCAGAAGCACCAGAGCAAATCACCCTGCGGGTTCACTCCGCTCAGCCACGCAGCAAGTACAACAGTCACACTTCGCCAAAACAGCCCATTACTTTGAAACCAAACGGACTTTCTAGTTTTCGAAGAGTTTTAAAGCGGTCACATTCAACAGCAAAGCGAGTCGAAAAGCAGTGTGGTGTAAAAGCTAGAGGCTTTTGTAAGTAAAAAGTCTCTGTAAAGTCTAGAGGAGGAAAACTAGGCTGTCGCTCATTAGACACGACAACGTCAAGCCCCCCCGCTCGTCAAACCGTGTGCGTGAAACTGTCCGTCTCCTCCGCACACCGGAGCTGACAGGTGGGCCAGCGTTGTGATCGCCGGTTTTATTATTCACTCTTTAGTGCAGCTTCCTATCTTTTCAAGCTCCCGTTGAACCTGTCAGCTACTCCTCAGGTAACTGACCAGGAGCGCTAGGTGGCCACTCGAGACCGATCAGTTAGGCTGCTGTCGTGACTTTTTCCCCGTGAAAGGCAGGAGGGTCTCGTGTTCTTTCCCTTGTGGAGACACTTTCTTCCCTCCAGCGGCAGCGCAATCCGTGGCGTCTTGAAAAAGCAGGGGGCGCTAGGAGTCGGACTGAGACGGTGCCTCGCTTTCACAGCGCACAGGCCCTTTGAACAGGCGCGCTCAATGCGATCGGCCTCTAGGCAGTTCTTGGAAACAAACCATAAATACATTTCAATTTGTTTGAATGGAAGTGATGGATGAAACGAACTGTTATATATGCACATGCATAAACACAGCTCCATACTAATCAAAAGGTCTGATACAGATCTGCTAGGAGGAGGAAATGCGTTCCAGCAACGCGATGTTATCAGGCAGTGTCGTTGGATGCATTTGTTAGTGGTGCTGGGGAAAATTACAGCCAAGTTCTGAAGTAGCATTATGTGGAACTGTGTTATTTATACTATTTTCCAGTGTTTTGAAACAGAGCAATTTCTAAGACATGCTGTCAGCTCTTAGACGTGTTAGCAGCCAAGTTCCTCAGACCATTGGCTTGTATTTACCTCCCCATGCAGAGAATTAGTCTCGCTGCATTATTGCTGTTCAAATAAACATTAGGAATCTCTCCGGTCTCTTCTACCCAACACCTAGAATCAGTGGATTTGCCTTTCAAATTTAAACTCCACGGCACAGTTTAATGATTTGCTCCAAGTGTAAGAATGAGGAATTCTCTCATTTCTAGGGATTATCCAGACTCTTCAGAAGGAGGATGTGACCTTGAGTTGGTATTTCACATGAGCAGAGAAGAGCTTCCACCATCATTTTGGCAATTTCTCCATCCATTCATTCATTTTCAAACCACTTTATCCAATACAGGGTCATGGAGAAGCTCCTCGCTCATATGTGGTACTGTGTACAGCAGTGTATAGTTCCTACAGTGTGCCAGTAGATTGTCATGTCATTTGCCAAACCGTTTTTTACCATACGGTGTCGTGGGAAGCCGGAGCCTCCCCGCCAAGCAGCGAGCGCAAGGCAGGGTACACCCTGGACAGGACGCCAGTCCAGCGCAGGGCAAGTGCAAGCCCATCATGCAGGGGGACAATTTGGAGGCTACAATAAAGGCTGAGTGGGGAAATTTGGCCAGTACACCGGGATAACTCACTACTCTTTTGTATGTTCTGGCTATGTGGTCCAGACACTCTGCTGCAAGAGACACCCACAGCTCTTTGAGTAAAGAAGAGCTTGTCTTGCAAGCAAATTGTGCATCAACACCTGGAGAACTTCATACACAGATTATGACACAGCTCAGCCTTGAACCAGCAGTAATTGGGCTGTTAACTGGTTCAGTCTTGATTGAACTGCAAATAATTGGGCTGTTAATTGGCTTCTTTGCTGGCTGAGCAGCTCAGGAAGAGCAAGAAAGATGTTGTATAGTAAAATGCTTCCAACCAGTGTGGCAGATAAGAAGGTGAGATATAGCCAAGAGTCAGGTAAGGATGGAGTCACCATCTTAAAACAAGAATTAATTTGTACTTTTTAGGAAAGTAATTTTGAATACTTTTACACTATAGTACTACAGACCAAGAGGTCACTCACTTGTTTTTGACTTAATATCAAACCTGGGATTAAATGTGTTGCCTTGTGTGACTGGACAAGGTATGGAAGACCAACAGGTGTCCGAGACTAGTCCTCCACCCTGCTCCTCTCACACACTCCGGCTGCTTTGAGCTGGACTGGCAGATACATGGAAAGGTCACTGCTCACTGAACAGATAACACTCGCACTCTGCGAAGTCACTCCAGTATCACAGCGCCAAGTACAAGCTGATGAAAAAATTAGCGAGAAGCCGGAGATTAAGAGAGACGTGTTTTATTCACGTCCTCACAGATAGTTCTCTCTCACTCTTGCCTCACCAGGTGGGGGCTCACAGGACGGGAGTCTGGCAGCTGGCTTTTTCTTGAGGATCCTCAAACAGAGAGCCAATCCCCCACTCTGTGGAGCAGGGATTAGAGAGTTTTGGAGGGGGGTGGTGGAATTGAGGCTCTCCAGCTCCAGGTCTCGGCAAAAAACTGAATTGTAAAGAGTGGAGCTTTGAGTGAACCACTCGCCCCACATTCCAATAGCAGGAACACAAGAACCCCCTGTACACTCAGTCCAAAACAAACCCGGAACAAAGCCAGTAAGGGGGTGGAGGGATTAAGCCCCCTCCTCTCCTGTGCGAGAGAGAGACTGGACCCCTCGGGGGGGCCACAGACATGAGATCGTTCTGCCTTTTGTTTTCGTCACACCCCTCGCCCGCAGTGCCTTCTCCTTTCAGAACAGCGCTCCTCTCCTCCGGCCCCGTGCTTCCCATCTGAAACGGAGACCGGCGAGAAAGAAAACAAACCCCTGCAAGAGCTCTTCTGCGTGCCCCCCACCCCTCGGGCTGAGCCCCCGTGTCCGGGCGGTCTGGCGTGATTGGCGTGGAAGCGCGGTCACGCCTGCCCTTCGCTGCTCGCACCTCGCACTGCGTTGCCAAGGAAACGCTCCACTCAGGGGAAAACGCTCCAGGCTCCTGCCCGGAGTCCTGCTGTTGAGGGCCTTGACCTGCTCCCCCTAAAAAGAAGCCAAAGAGTCAATTTCCTGGTTAAAGAAGCAACAGGAGTCTTTCTGGCATGTTTTGTGCCCAACCCTGGCAGTCAGCTAGTGCAGAGCACAGCCGCGATGACAACGAATCAAGCTGCCATCACAGAGCCTGGGAATGGTAAAGCTACACGTGGACAGATCTCTGTTAACCATGAGCATCTACAAAGAGCTGACACTGTCCAGGCGGAAAGCTGTGTCCTGCACCAATACTATACTACTAATAATAATTCCTTACACTTATATAGCACTTCGCTGGACACTCCACTCAAAGCGCTTTACAGGTAATGGGGACTCCCCTTCACCACCACCACCAATATGCAGCCTACCTGGATGATGTGACAGCTGCCATAGTGTGCCAGAACGCTCACCACACATCAGCTATCAGCCAATAACTGGCCAATACTATCCATCCATCTTCCAACAACTTCTCCCAGTTCAAAGTCACAGCGGCCCACAGCCTGTCCCAGCAAGCGATGGGGTTGTGGGATGGGATGCTCCTTGAGCAGGACGCCAGTCCACCACAGGGCACAAACACAGACCCACTCACTCATAACAGGGCCAGTTATCCCAGAACAATTCTGAAGAGTCTTCAAATTTGACAAGAAAAGTAGGATGACAGAAAAA